>NC_042521.1:14694548-15001070 GCF_900963305.1 Echeneis naucrates
GTGTGTGTGTGTGTGTGTATGTCTGTGGACTGCAAGGCCCTCAATTTTAACAAAGATTAGCTCTATATTTTCCTTTCATCAGTTTTCTGATGGATCCCCAAATATGTCCGAAATCAAATCGGGACAAGTGGTGCCCTGTGCAGATGTTTGGTTGGTAAAGCCCCCTCTACCTGAGTGGGTTTGAGACTGTTGAACTTTTACTCAACAAGGGACAACACCCCTGCCCACACACACACACACACACCCCAACGTCCTCTTAAGTCATGACAATAATCCCTCTCAGTCTGGATCTGGGAGAGCAGGGACTCTTCCAACTTTCGATTAAACCAGACGCTGGCTCACTGCTGCTCAAACAAGAGGCCACAGCAGACCACCACTGGCGCTGTGGAAAAAAGAAAAATACATAGAAGGAGAAAAAACACATGGGGCTGTCTGCACAAACACGCACACACACACACACACTAATGGGCAGGATCGTAGGTGCTGCATCAGTTATTCTTCCTGAAATACTCAGTTCAAAGCTGCAGCCGAAGCTGAAGCCGAACAGTGAGCGTGCATAATGGCATTTCCATACTGTGTCACACAAATGTATATTCACAATACACACGCACACACACACACACTCAGAGATGTGGGGGCACTATAAACAGCTCTTTATATGTCTCCCATTCAAATCGATTTGTTTATGGTCGGCTGCCAAAGGGACCAAATCTAACTGTTTCCCCTTGAATACATTAGATGTCGACTGAGGTTGGGAAGTGATAATGACTTCCCCTGCTGCTCTCCCTCTCTTCTCCTCTCTTCATCCTCCCTTCAGCCCCCCCCCCCCCCCTCCTCCTCCTCCCATCCCTCCATCTCCACTCATCTGCATCTGTGACTCAGATGGGGATTTTGACTTGTACTCATCTGATTGAAGCCGGACAGACTCCAGCTCTCCCGTCAGTCCCAGACACAGAACTGCTAAGTCAAAGCATTGCTGCATCCACTGCCCTCTTCCACTCTCTCACTCTCTTTCTCAGCCCTCTGAAGGAACAGACCCTTCATCCCTCAGGCCAGGACGCTGTTCCTGCATACATCAGGGCTGCGCACTGAATAGCTGTGGGCCAAGAACTTCGAACACATAATTTCGTCTGTCAGAAAACTGTTTCATTCTTTTAGTTCTTTCAGACTTATTGTACTAACTTATGTAGATGGTGGATGTCACTTAGGTCCAATTAATGATTATTACAGAGAGCTTTATAATACATCAATATTGTGTATCATTTCACTTTTATCTAAAAATCAGCAGACGCAGCACGACAGAGAAAGAAAACACAAGCAGTGATGAGGATTCTGATGACTGAAGAACTAATCACAAAAGTAATAAACATATGTGAATGGTAAAATGACAAACTTTGACCTCATACAGTGGAAGTTATAATAAATGATTATATGGCAGTAACCAGTGTGAGCATCAGTATAACAGGCTGCACACTTGCATTCTTGAACCTGGTTGGAGGTTATACACCAGCTGTTCAGACAGTGGATCGAAAAACTTCTGTTTCTTCTTATGGGGCCATTTCCATTCAGCAGTGTTCTTACCAAGATGAAAACCACACTCGGGTCACATAAATCACATATGTTACGGGAGATTATAAGATTGAGTAGCCTAATCCAAATTCTAAATGCCGGTGATAGCCAATATTTATGTTATTGTCAACAAATCCGATGAAAAGACCAAAATCAACAGTGCACTATCTGTCTCTCGATACATTTCATCTTCCTATCCAGCCTGTCAGTGGCACCAAACCACACAATTGGTTCTTACTGGAAGCTTGCATCTTTAAAAAGAACTAAAAAAACGTCAAAAAAACAAACAACAGCTATTGTGGGCTTTACACTTTCCAGCAGCAATTGCTCAGACAGCGGCACATGACTTTTTTTTGCAGAGGACTGATTTCATCAGCAGATTAATAAACTTTTTGGTCTTTCTGAAATGTATATGGAATGAAAATAACTCAAAATAAGCCACTGTATCCATATTGTTGGTAAGTGGGGCTTACAAACATTAAAGGATGTGTTGACCATAAAATAATATATAATATGTGACTCAGACTCATCCTTAAGGGAGCTCTCAAAATATGGAAGCAATGATAAGCAATCTATTCATTCAGTTAAGTCAGTGTTGGTGTGATATTTTGACACATCAGTCAAACTACGTAGACATCACATTAACGACGATGACTTGTGTGAAGGGGGTTTTCTCTTCTTGGTGGGTTTATAACAGGTAATGCAGATTTCATGGGCAGGGAAGGAGAGAGGGACAGAGAGGGAGAGAGATTGAAAGAGACAGTGAGGACTTATTGTACCAGTGTTAGCAGATGTACAGCAGTGGGATGTGTGACCAAAGCTCTGTCAAGCCTGCGGGTATCAACACAATAGGGACAGACTGTCATCCCCCCTGGCTATTAATATTACATTACTGTCACTTCAGACCAATCTCTCAGTTAAAGAGCCCTGCGTGTGTGTGTGTGTGTACGCGTATGCGTGCAAATAGAAAAATAGAGTTAAATTCGCAGCTGAAGCCAGATTACTCTTTGATCCATTATGCAGGGAGGCAGGAGCTGGGCCTCAATAAATGACTGTTGAATTATGTAAAGCAGCTCGTGCGTGAGAGGGGAGACCTTCATGGAGAAGTGACTATCAGAGGTGGAGATCAGGTAGGACATGATGGTGATAATGACACGTATCGGTCGGTGAGGTCATGTCTGACTGGCGAGAAAGCCTAGAGACACCAGGAAGCATCATCTGGCGAACATGTGGATCTGGTTTAAAGCTGGATTATTGCTTTTCGTAGCATTTACGCACACTGTTTGTGTTTCGCAGTCATCTCTTCTCTGTCTTGTGCACTTTGTGTTTTATTGTTTTGCTGTCCGTCTGCAGCTTTAATGCTATTTGTGTTCCCCTGTTCTTTATTATGGCTGGGGTTAAGCACTTTCGAAGACAAACGCTGATATCAAAATCCGTCTTCTCGTGAGTTTTTGTGATGTCATTCAATGTCTGATTTTATAAACAGAATTTTTACATTGCAGGATCATTTTCAAAAATGGGCTAATCTTTTCCAACTCCAAAAGCTTCTGAAACAGCATTTATATCATTGTGAGACACCAAAACCAAGCAAAAACTTCAATAATTGCTCTCTCAGGTATATTGTGCCTTTAATGTTTTTTTCAGATATCACTTCTCCTGAGGGACCCCTGGCACAAAATAACGCACCAAAACTGCACATGCAATCATAGATCAAAATTTCACCAGGCCTTTTACATAATATTTCCAATTACACATTAGGAAGCGCAAATGCTACAGAAACAAAATGGTTGGTTGAGCTGAATGATGATTAAATGATATTTAGTTGCATAAATCCCCTTCTCAGGGTGTTGGCTCACTCTTTCAGGATTCACTTTGAATACTACAGAGAGATGCCTCTGCTTTTATCTCTGCTACCTATGGAAAGAGACCTATCAAAGTTGGATAGTAATTAAAAAAAAAAAAAATACATTTACAATAATAATGACTTGAGTGGACTCAGTTTATTAAGTGCTTTACACAAAATAGAAGAATATACGTTTAAGTCATTTTGGACAAACTGTTATGGAGGGACTTCAACTGTACGCTGTTATCATGTAGAAAGAACAGCGGTGATAGTAATAATGGTTTAATTATCGCAGACTAAACAGACCACGGATGTAAACACTGGAAGTGCTGGTGGGTCCCAATCAATTCAATCTAAAAAGGGGACAATGTGCTAAACTCCGTCACAGAGGTAAAATTGTCAGATGGTCAAAAGTCTTCCCTTGGATTTACTGTGCGGCGTTGACTGGACGGCCACAATGATGCTTGTTTTTAGTAATACAGCATGAAGAAAATCCCAGGTGGGATTATTTTAGGTTAACCAGCTACATTTTGTTCAGGTCAACCATTTTCAGGCTGCTGGTGAGGGACTGGGCTAAGCGTAACATGTAATGGAACTAAGCCATCATTAAAGAGGCTATTTGAACATTTTTGCTGAAGGTGCCTCCTTGTCGGTAGTCAGCGGTGGAGCTCATCACGTGGCTGTCTTTATAACAGCTGAGGTGATAATACGTCCTCTGAGCAACTGTGCCCGCAGGGCAGATTGCAGGCAACAGTGGGCCGCTATTGGAAAGCAACATGGTGGTAGCTAGCTGGTTAGCATGCTAACTTCAGTAGGAGAAGGGATGTGATGGAGTTAGCTTAAGCCTCCGGGGGCAGCGCTTGGTGAGTAAAGGAATGATATTTGATGCTGAACTCGAAACAAATGTAGACAGTTGTCAATGCCATATAACAAAAGCTAAACTTGCAAAAAGGGGTTATTACAGGTGTTCTTTAATAAATAATACCTCTTCTATTATTGACAGTGGAGGGAAGCATTTTCGACGTAAAGCAAATTTTACACTTTGGAGAAAGAGAACAATAGAGGTGGGAAAAAAAAAGCAATACGAATAATGTTGATGTGTTGAGGAATTTTCAGCTGTAACGAAATCTCATAAAGAATGACGTTACAGCTTTTGCAACTTTTCAAGTGATCTTGCAAAACAGATGAGCTTACAGACTGTTTCACACACACACACACACACACACACAGACAGACAGACCCAGAAACACACAGTGACTCGGAGCTTCGTTGGGAATATGGCTGGGATGTGAGATCGTCAACACAGCATGTGGAAGGGAAGAGGAGGCAGCAGCCTGCCAGAGTGTTGTTATTCAGGTCTACACGCCTCGGCATCTGTGTCAGCTAATGAGAGAGACTCAGCTCTGTTTCATCTAGTCTCCCCGGACCAGGAATTAGCATCTCCAAAGACAGACGCAGTGAGAGGGACGGAGGGAGGGAGAGAAAGAGAGAGGGAGAGCTGCGGAGAAATGAAGGGAGAGAGAGAGAGAGAGAAAAATGAGGTGAAAAATAAGTGTGATTGACAGAGGTGGGGGGGGGATACTAGCTTCCTAGACAGGGAGGTGAATATAAACACAAACTCTGTGTCTCTCTGTCCCTCACACACATGCTGTAGCATATTGACAAGGCAGAGTTAAGTGAGGTGGTGGAGTGTGAGACAGTCCTTAATAGGTCCCTTATGGACCCCCAAGATGAGAGGCCAGCAACTCAACACAGAGGCAGAGGGCGGTTTGTGTGTGTGGGGGTCACAGGTCAGAGGTCATCCGATCATTACACCCCCCCCCACCCCCCCCACCCACCACCACCCTATCCCACCCCACCCCACTGTTCCTCTCCCACTTAACTGCATATTGCCTAATGATTATTAACACGTTAAAACACTTAAGGAGCACTGGGAGTGAACGCACCCCAGAGAGAGACAGATGAGAGGAGAGGAGGGAGAGAAGGGGGAAACAGAGGTATGGTAATGATGTGCTCGCGCATGATTTGCCGGATAGATATCACTAATCACCTCGTCCCTATGGTGGCACCATTGGGACACACACACACTCACACACACACACTTTCACTAATATGGGCTTTACTTTCACACAGAAACAGTGATATCAACCTAATAAATATTTCTCTTTTGCATTTGACTTTTTTTTTTTCAAAGACATAGTGCATATTTAAAAGGCTTCTCATCTGTGTGTGTTGAGCATTTGATCTAATTGTATGTGTGTGTGTGTGTGTGTGTGTGTGTGTGTGTGTGTGTGCGCGCGCAATTTTGTGCATGAGTATATTTCTGCACCCTGAATTTAGTTGTCTTGTGCATGAGCATTCGTGCAGCAGGTTTGTATGTACACAAGTGTGTGTGTGTGTGTGTGTGTGTGTGTGTGTGGAGCAGCAGGGATCCCTCTCATCTGTGCTTAGCCCAGTAAATGGTGAGTGATTGAAGGGTTTGATGTGGAGTGATTCAGCTGGGAGCTCGTCTGTCTGCGTTGAGCCCCACAGCTCATAATCTCGTGTAGCGAGGCTCTTCACAACTCGGAAACTGAAGCTGACGGAAATATTTTACAGCTGCCGAAGATGAACTCAAACCAAAGAAACCACCCACAAAAGTTTCCCAAAAAAGGGAGGGTACCCTTCAGCACCACTAAATGGGCTAATGAGATAAGAGTGAGAAGGGAGGGAGTGATGAACAGAGAAAGGATTGAGGTGAGGAATTGTGAGTCTGTGTTGAGTATTATACTGCACTCTGCTGAAATCCTCGGAGATCATTTGAGAAAACAAGATTATTTCAACATTTCATTTCAAACATTTCGGTAAAATTTACCCCAGTAGACATTTTCGCGTCCTCCCCTCTAATAGTTTGTCAGGGGTTCAGGCCGTTAACCAGATCAACTGAATTACCAACACAGTGAATCTTTGACTGATCCAAGTGTACCTGCTAAACACATCTGTGGCCGTTTATGGGCCTACTGTAACTGCAGGGTTAATACAATAGACTGCTGAGCTAGCGGAACATATTTCCAAGCATTTTCCTATTTTAATTTTCAAGGATTGTCTTCCTAACCGACTCCTATCCGATGGCTTTGTCCAAACTATTCCTCTAATTTCTTCTCCCTTCTCTGACAGCAAGGGTGAAACAAAACTGGATCGTTGTCAGACAGTCCTTAATTTTGAACTCTTTGTCTTAATGTGACCTCGGAGAATAGACAGCTTCTGCTCTGTAAACTGACACAATGCCCTGTCACAGGTCACAAAAGATGAGTTTACTTCTCTTCGATTGGATGCAGGTAATTTTTTGGAGGTGATTTTTGTTCATGTTTATGTTCTTGAACTTAACTTACTGCTGATGTCTTCAGCCACGAACTGGATTTAAACTTAAGAGTACATTTAAAATTTCTGTTATACCACAACTGATTTGGTCTGTTTTGGCTACTGACCCTTCAGGGAAAAAAATCTAACTCTACCTTTGAACTGTTTAATGATTTTTTGTTCCCAGTGTTTTTTGTTTTTTTTTCTGTTTCTTTCTTCTTCTTCTTCAACATCAAATGATTCCTGCCTTATCTTACACTTCAACTGGAATCATTCAATATTATCATGAAATGAAACTTTAAGGCTCGATCGGTCCACATGTCTAAATGCATGGTCAGGGTCAGGGTGGGGCTTTCTGAGGTGAGTTTGTATAAAACATTGGGTGGGTTCAGTATATTTAGACCTCTGTATGAAAGAGTAAATAGAGCCATATTTGACGTATGGGTCACCTCTCCATCTGTCGAAGATAGTAACATGCAGCATTTCAGGATTGACATGAAGCATTTCATCTGTTCCAACAGAGAAGGTGTGTGTATGTGTGTGTGTGTTATTGCGCATGTCCCACGGGTGTATCGTGTCAGTGGGGGTCAGCTGAGCGGCTGCTGGGGGAGGATTCGCCAGTGAAGTGGTCAAGCAGCCCCAGATGGGTTTCTAATAGTCTTAATCCAACAGGTCACCGTGCTGGGCTCTGCCTCACTGCCGCCCTCATAAACCTGGTTTTCCTCTCCTTCTGCCTCCTCTCGCTCCCTTTCAACTCCCCTCTGCTTATCTAACCTCCCCCCTCTCTGTTTCCCCCTCTCCCGTCTCGCTCTGCCTGTCTTTCCAGAAAAGCAGCAAGAAGCTAATGAGGCTTGGCTGGCGTTTATCCAGCCCTCTATCCCCCTGCGTGTGTTTGTGTGTGTGTGTGTGTGTGTGTGTGTGTTTGTGAGTGTGCTTACTTGCTGGTGTCTGAGTATCCCCAGTCTACATTTATTATGATATGTCCGCATCAAAATAAGTATTAACATGCGTTGCTTTATAGCTTCTATAGGCAAATTCATACAGTGATGAGGATATCAGCGGAGTTTGGAAAACAGCTAAAGTTGATGGGAAAACGGGTGCTGGAACGACAGGTAGTCACAGCCTCTTGGAAATGGGAATTCCAAGATGGATTTTCAGGGGCGGAAGGCAGTTTTTCCGCCCCATTAAAAGGTTCCCAGTGCAGGGAGATGCGCTCCACCTCGGATAAGACGATCCTGTTATCTCTCTACGGAACAGACAGATGGGAAATCATTTCCGCTTCCCTCCATGTCCGTGAAGCACCTGCCTGTTTTCCATACAGAGGGACTCATCCTGAGAAACAAACACTTAACAGCCTTCTGGCTCACTGCTTTGATGCTGCAGTCTACCTTTTTCCAAACCTTGAATATCCTCAATATATCATTAACACCCATTGCTGGAAAATTTGCAGACAGATCGAGCTAATGAGAGGCATTTCAGAGTGGAGGCCACGGCGGCAGTGGTTCACATTTGATATAATTTATCGTGAACAGCCACAGATAGGAGGGAGGAAGCTGAGGAATCACATGTGATGATGCTACGAGGATATAGACAGAGATGAGACCTGTCACACACATTGTTGTAGCAGTCATTAGTACTAAGTGACAGTTTCTGGGGGCCCTCAGCAAGACTGTGTGTGTGTGTGTCAGGGAGGCACGACAGCAGGATGTAATGTATTATATCAACAAGTTCACTCGAACATCCCGCCAGCGTGACAGTGTTAATATTGCAGTATTATTATTCAGCTGAGCTGAGCTGAAGGTGTGATGACCTGAGCAGGTGACGGGACTAATTAACCATCGCTTGACCCTGCCTGCCTCAGACAGCTGCTCTGTGTGTGTGTGAGCGAGAGAGAGTGTGTGTAGTCGAGGCTGTGAGTGGATTCGCTGAACGCTCGGGGTAAAGTAATTGTGTGTGCACACCAGCCTGTCCATCAAATGTTTCAGTCATCAAATTTCAGGTGGTATCCCACACAAGACTTGATTTGCATAGGAAACAAATTAAATGATCTCGAATCCGTTGGCAAAAATAATAGATTTTTTTTTTTTTTTTTTTTTTTTTTTTTTTACGATGATGAGATTCAGAACGAAATCAGGTGGCAACGGTGCAGTCAGTCAGTCAGAAAGGATGTTATGTATGAAAGGAGCTTTTTGATTGAATGTATTGGAGTGTGTGTGGGAGTGCGCTGGTTCTCCGATGATGTGCTGTAAATATGGTTGTGTGAGTGGCAGTTAATGATCAACGGGCAGGTGTCCATCAGCACAGAGAATATGTGCTGAGAGACGCTGCTGCTGTATCTGCAGGTTCAGAAGGGCTCAACTGTGACACGTCTGTTAATGTTCATTTCAGTTTTTAACGGAAATAGGCAGTTTTATCTGAGGGCCTCCAGAAAAAAGAAGCAGCTTCAAACTGAATGACATTAGGTGGCATGAAAGATATAGTTGATATAAACATACATGTAAATAAAAATATTAAGACAGACAGAGAACCCATCATAATTTCCCTTTCAGGATTTTCAGATGACTAGGATTTGGATACTGTCTTCAGAATTAAAACATTTATTCGGCTTTTGTTGGGTCTTTTAGGTGTTAAAAACATTTAACAAAATCCCTAAAGGCCTCATCTCTCATACAGCTGCTGCTTACAGGTGCTTCCTTTTGCGGAAAGTTACATGACACTTTCAGCAAATAACAGCGCCAGACTTTGATGATTACAGTCAGGAAGATTTAACATAATGAAACAATACTTTAAAGATTAGATAAAGTTTTCAGGGGATGTGAGAAATAATTTATTTTGTGTGTTTGAATACTGGGTTCGCTCATTTTTACAACACAGGCTGAGTATTTGAGACGACTGTGGTGAAATGGATCGGACGACTGACGTGGAGCTACGTAACATCATCAATCACACTTGCCTTAACTGTTCAGTGTTAAATGGTATTTATAGTGTCCTTTCACTAATTTTGAAGTTGTTAATGCTGCTTTTTTTTCCAACCAACTGAAGTTAACTTTTTATGACGGTGCCATGTTTTTTATTGTTTAAACAAATATACCTGAAGATGTTTTACAGCATTTAAAGGCTTCCTTCCAGCAACTGTTAAAGGATTAAAGGGCCCTAAGAGTAGCACATTTCCCACAAGACAGCATCTTCTGCCAGGCAAATGACCACATCTTTAAAATTCCATGTCACCATTTTGTAGATTATGAATTTGCAGCGTCCAATTTGAGGACTTGGAGGAGACCCCTCCAGAGCCACAGCAGATACAACTGCTCTGCCCGGGGCAAGTAAACTAAAGTTCATTTGATAAATCTGTGGAGAGCTGCTTTCTTTTCAGAATATCTCTGCCCATTTGTTCAGAGTGATGAAAACTCAAGTGTAGTGGCCAAATCCGAAACTACGCTGGCATTACCATTGTGTAATGTTTGTTCTGTTGGAAGTGTATATTACACTTCATATGTCTGTGAATTCAGCGGGGTTGAAAGACGTCACTTTCATCATCAGAGGGAGAACGTGAGTCTCCAAACTTTCTGGCCACTAACTCCTGTAAGTAGACCAGAGGGTGGGCTAACAGAGACAAAGACTCCTCCATGTGTGCGTCTACGAGGGAATATAATTGAGGCTCGAGCCATTTGCACTTTAGAAAGTGGACAAAGTGGCTAGTGATTGGCCCAAGAAAGAGCTGAGTCACAGATGGGGTTTTCTTCTGGACTGACGACATTTTGAGCGGCTACCTGCAAGAGAAACCCAAACAGACACACACCAAGGCCTCTGAATTCCTGTGGGCCTCATGTGCACTGCGCACTTTAATCTTTAATGACATGGTGATGATAGAGTACTCTTGACCTCCAGGTTAGCACACACGCACGCGTGCATGCACAAACACACACACACACACACACACACAGAGCTTAAATCTCTGTAGCTCCTTTAGTCCAGTCACCCATCGTGTCTTTTAACTTCTCAGCGTTCTTACAGGCTGGTAACTTCCCCAGTTCAACTCCTCAACAATAGGCAGGTGCTACTCGGAGCCGGGGGGAAGCTGGCCTGCCATTGTCCGTGCTGAAAGCCCAGTTATCCATTGCCTGTGACTTAAAGGGCTGACCCTGGTATAACAGCGAGGGAGCCGGCTATCAACACTGAGGCCCTTTGTCTGGTCCTGCCTCGCCTCTGATCAGCCTGTAATGAACTGAGAGCTCTGTCGAAAATTTACAGCCTTCGCCCCTCTTCTCCCTTTCATCCCGCTCTCTGCCTTGTCTTCATTTTTAGTGCTCTCTTTCTGAGCAGACATCAGTTTAAGGGGTTCTCCTCCCACTAGAGCCCCCAATACAATAACAATGCTGACAATATGAGATTGGCCATTAATTTCTTCTCAATGGTTCCCGGTTGTTTTCCCTTCTTCTCCCGTCTTCCCCCCTTTCTTTGACTTGCCGTTTTTTGTTCACCTTCTCCAGTTTTATAGGGATGGGTAAATGCTGTTTCTTCATCCCATAGGAGTCCAACTGACACGCACAAACACACACACACACACCAGTAGGCAAGAGCGCTAAATGAATCACCACCTACTGTTCCTATAATGGGGAGTTAAACGCTCTAAATGCTTTACGACATTTAATCATTACCTCACGCGGGCGGTTGTGGCCCCCCCACACACGCACACACACACACACAGACAAACTGTTGCCTCAAACACAAGCCTTATCTGTGAAAAAATACATTCAGGACCTATGCAGAACTATTCCAGGATCCAAGCAGTGGCCAAACATTTTTCAGTCTGGCTAATGTCATATTTTTTCCCTCAAAATATTTCCTCAATCTGAAATTGAACTGCGGATGGACCTCCTGTAATAAATCCTGTCCTTGAAGTGTGCAAGTGAGAGAGAGAGTGTGTGTGTGTGTGTGTGTGTGTGTCTGTGTGTGTGTGTGTGTGTGTTATCCCAGGGTAAATTGTTTCCTCCAGGCTTTGAGAGGTGGGCATTCAACAGCCTGCCAAAAGAGCTATAGGCGATAATTAAATGATTCCACGCTTGAAAGGAGAAAGAAACAGACAGAGAGAGGAGGACGAGCAATACTGACATAGAATGGAGGAGAGAGAGAGAGAGAGCTGGAAGAGTCTGAGGAAGGGAAACAGAGAGAGAAATAGATTAAGAAAGGAGAGTTTTTTTGTTTTTTTTTTTGCCACAGTGTGGGATAGTATCACACTCTATGGGCCAACACACACTGATCCAACCCTGAGCCTGCAGCCAGCGCGGAGATAAAGAAACATCATTAATCAGCCATGTTGGAGGAGTCGAAATCAGAATGGCTCCCGTCAAATGCCAAACGAACTCATTTAATTCCAACCCCAGCTTTTCTTTTCACCTTTATTTCTGTTGTCTTGTTCTGCAATATCCTGCGTCAAATCACCTTTTTTTTTTTTTAAACACTCAGAACAACCCCAGCCATGTCCCACAGCTGGATGTTCTGTGCTCTGCTCAGGAGCAAAGCAGCTACTGTTTTGCATTGAGCAGAGAGCATTACATATGAGTTTTTTTCATTTAATTTACAACTTCAGGCCAAAATGTAACGGTAGCAAATAAACGTTTGATGATTAGCAGCGCATTCAAAGGCTAATTGCGTGTATTTTAAACCACATTGCTATTAACGCTGTTTAAATGGATTGATTATTCATCAAGGAACTGCTTCATTCTCCAGAAGCGCCACAGAAAGACTTTTAGCCCATAGTAAGGCTTCAGCATTGGATCCTACATTTCCCATCCTTCAGTTTGATGGCTTTTCATCATGTTTTCAGTGCTCTGTTTAAAAGTGAACAAAAAACACACACACAAAAAAAAAACAGTGATAACCCTGATGACCTCACTATGACATTGGAGCCCTTGAAGACATGTTGATGTCCACCGAGTGATACAAGAGTGTTGTTTCCCTTTAATCTTTGTTGATTTAAAGTGTTAATTAGTCATTTTAAAATCAAAATGCCAAACAGCCTCTCAAAAGTGAGCACGCTCTCTTTGACTTTGTCTTCTACGATTTTAAAGAGTGCCATTAGGCTTTGGAGGACTAGTTGAACAGAGTATTTTGTTATGTTGCATATGCGAGGCCAACTTGTATCACACACGGTCTCTTTCTCCTTTTCCCTCACCCTTTCCCCCACCTCCCATTCAGAAATCCAGCGGTTTAGTGCACACTCATTTACATTCCTCAAACTGTCACTCAGAAACAGACACACACGGAGAAATTGTTGCTGTATATGCCAATTTTTCAAGACCCAGAGCATTCAGTTCTCATCACTTGACACCCGCAGTTGCTCAGGTTTCAATGCTCAAACAGAAAAAAAACTCTCTCTCCCTTTCTGTTTCTTATTCTCTCGCTCAATCTGACAGTAGGTGTTGCATACTAATGTCTGTGTGTGTCTCAGGGGGGCGAGATGAGGAAGTCCTCTCCCATTACTCAGTGCCCACCAGCTGGGCAGGGGCAAGGGCTTCAGCAGCCAGACAGATGGTACTGTCACCCCCTGCTCACACACACAAACAGACACAGACACACACACACACACTCACACACACAATAGTGTAACAGTGAAGAGGAAGTCATTAGCTGGGAAAACCACAAGATTCCTTATTGAACGGGGGGAAGAAGAGGGGAGAGGGAGATATGAAGAGGGAGGAAAAGGGAGGGGAGAGGGAGGGAGAGGGAGAGAGGTTTTATCCTAAACTCAGTTCTGCTGAGGCAATCTGTCATGGTTGAAGTAATTGCCCTCGTCTTGCGTGAATGAAGTGATCTGTCATCGCCCACTGCATTACTGCCTTAAGAACTGCTCTGACACACACACACACACACACACACACACGGTCAGAAAGCCGTGACCCTTTTGAACGCTCCAACTCAGATGCATGCAGCTGTGACATCTTGAATAAACTGCCCCTCGAAAAATTTCAGCAGAGGGGAAAAAAAGAGAAAAGAAAAAAAAGACACATGGCGAGCCTCTTTCCTTCCTCCGTCACTCATAATCGCTCTTTGTCTCTGCAGAGAAAGAGTGTGAGTGTTGCAGAGAGTGAAGCGGCTGATTCGGTCTCTGTTTTATCAGTAAGAGTAGAGTGGGCTAAGGTCTCTTTAGGTCAACATCCTTTAGTCTTATTTTGTAGTTTATTTAGTTTGGTTGATACACAGTGTTGAATGAGAAAACAACAGAGGAAGGAGGTATAATTGCGCTTTAAGTGCTGCTATCAGACTAATATTTGTCTATGTGCTGAAAAGAGACATTAGTCACATTGATTAGGAGTCATTATTGGACTGTCGGATGGTGGAGCTGGGTTCAACGGCTGCACACGTTGGGCGAACATTGCGTGCATTGAGTGACACAAAATGAAAAAAAAAAAATAAATCAATCAATTTCAGGGTCACCTTACATGGAGAATGTGGGATATTTAAAGATGAAGAATAGCAACAAATGCTATCATAAGTAATTATTTTGTACAGGTTTCACACAAATGCCTTTACATCACAAACGTCTACTGAAGTTTGCAGTTCACACTACATAATTAAGCTTTGTCACAATGACAGAGGGTAGAGCAGCTTTGTTGGCTGGTGCTAATTGCTTCATCCAGAACAATTCTTCTTTTCGATGGCAGAGAAGCAAAAGAACTGTTTACTAGTGTGTGTAGACAGAACAGAACCTTCCTATCCCTGTGCCTGTGGAGAAAAATCATCTTCTACGTTTCTTGGCAGTAACAATTACCTTCAGCACACTTCAGTGGGAGGGATGTACAAAGCCAAGTCTTACCAGAGGACGGCAGGAACAAGAGTAGTTTTCATTAGGGTGATGTGAGTATTTGGTGATTTTAAATAAGACTGTTTTTTTTCTCCATAGCAGTGATGAATTTATATCGCTCACAGTATCTCGCAGGGGACTTGTATAGCCTTCCGCCATCCACACATCAGATGGAACAGTATAGTTTAAAGCTATATAATCTATATTAGAATTAAGTCAAGAAACAATTTGTTTTTCTGTTACAAGGAGAATAAATGTTTTGTTTTTTTTAAATCTTGAATCTCATATTATTCATCATCCCATTGTTCTTTTCCTTATCTCAACAACACTGCAGTTAGAATGAAGAGATCTTTGTAGAGCAAAATAATTTTAAAAACGTGTCAATTTGTCATAATCCCAGATAATATTATTTCCTGCCAATGGGGGATAATTTAAAGCTTCTGTTTCAGCTAAGATGTTTCCAAATCACCTTTGATCCAAACAAAAACCTATTTAACGGCAGTACAGTGAATTGCACATTAGCAAAGTTGAAAATATTCAGTTTTTGTTAGACGGTCTTGATTTAACTTCATGGATTTTTTATTGGACAGTTTTATTGAGTTTTATGTTGAATTGCATGTGTTGTACAGGTGTTACTGTGTTCACCCCCTGTTCATACAGTACCTTAAATCACACATGCACCCCCACATGCACAGAAATTTGTCACCTCTTCCATCACCTCCACAAATGCACACTCACACAAACAGACGGTCAAATAGACATACAGTCTGTCATATTTGCGGCTGGTAAACAAGCACTGAGAGGCTGTTAAAGCCGGCAAGCTGAGTAAACCAGAGACAACAGTGTGCTTAATGAACTGGGCTGCCTCCCAGCACAACATCTCATCATCACTTGGACTTAAACAAACCACTCAGTTGCTAATTGGCAGAGCTGCATGGAGCCGCTGTGAGGAATGTGTGCTCCCCACCTCCACTGTTGCTTCTCAAAGGCTTGACAGACAAGCAGCAAAACAGACTCCGTTATTGAGTCTTTGCACGGATATGTGACAGTCTGGCCTTCCGTTGGGCTTACTATGTACATCCATACATGCGCCTAGACACTTTGCCATCCAGTGTATTTCCAATAGAATTTGGATTTGTTTTTTTTTTAACCTTCCTGTCTCTTATTGGGTATTTAAACGTAACTGCTATTATTGGTTCCAATTAACACTACACTTCCCAGCAAGCAGCTGTCATATCCTTCTCAGGAAATTTTGGACAATAAAGTACAAGTGTGTGTGTGTAAAGTGTGTCTAGTCCTCATCTGCTTAGTTGTGGTGGCTATTATTGCTAATGCTAACCATCCAGCTCTTCTCCTTCTGTTGATTCCGAACAAACAAAGCCTATCACTTCCTGTGTGCCAGAGGATTTCGATCAGGAAAGCCCTACCAGACACCAGGTGCTTAGATTAGCAAATGCAAAGATTCATAAACTGAGTATAAGCTGAATTATATTATTTGCAAACAAACATTTATTTATATGAAATGTTGCAGATTATTCCTTCATTTCTGCCTGTGCTATATCCAATCGCTTTCAAGACTGCTCCATCTCAATTTTCACAGCACACATCATGAAAGTATAATCTCATTTTATTTTGATTTGATTTGAGTTTTATGCATTTTGAAAATAAACATATCAATTAATAGGTTTAATAAAGCATAGGACCTACATATTAAAGCACCTCTGTGAAACACTAGAACAAATTATGATATCCACTAAGAGAACAATGGCTACTTGTGCAGCAAGAGATCCGCTACCTATATAATTTCCTCAGAGGTTGATATTTCCCCTCCGGGTCAGACTGGCCTCATGGCAGGGTGGAGATGTTTCGAGTAAGTGCAGGGTTTAGGAGGAAGTTGATAGAGCTTAAAAGCAGGAAACACACCCAAATGGCTTGTGGTCCAAGCCTGAAAGTAAAGTGAAAAATGCCTGCACATCTCTGCAGTTAGTTTAAGTTCACGCATCTGTTTGCTTTAATGTGTCTTAGGTTTATTCAGGGAGCATGCAAATAGCTGTGACAAGGATATGGGTAATGTGGATATGGAGGGTCGATTTCAGTACTGACGACATTGATACTTTTTGGTTATGGCTGATATTTTTTGCTGGTATTCAATGTTAGATGCTTTTTGTGCCAAAAATCTGTTTCTATTTTTCTAGATTTCTGTTCAGACCATCTATGATAAGTTGACCTTTAAAGATGCCTTTAATTTACTCGCAATCTTTTACTATTCAATTACTGGACGGATGATGGTGCTTGGCAGTGATTCATTAACACAACAAAGGGGATATTAAGTTTAGCTATAGCTACATAGCTCCAAGAGCTGTCTACAGCAACAATAGAGCAACAAGGGTTAATGTTAACCCTTTTCTACGTAACATCTCTTCTTCTACTGAAGTTAACACGCTTACCAACTAGCCTGTTTCAAGTTTTGATTACAACTCTCTGAAGCCTCCATTCTGTCTTAAACGCCCTACGCTGTTAAGAGGGGGTTTTATAACCTGTTGTCTGTAAACGTATGAAGGGCTGAAGCTTTATCACCACCATCCACTCCCTGCAAGACAGTACAATTAGAATTATGATTTCTTTTTACACTAGCAAGTGGTTAAACAATATTACAAGTTGGCGTTCAGTAATTATTTTCCGCTGTGACCTTTACAGCTCGGTCTCGTGAAATGTTAGAATGACATCAAACTCACAATCATCTCTAAGAAGTGTCAATGATAAGCCTCTAATTAAAAAGGTAGAAAAGAGGACGAGACATGCGGATAACTTCAAGGTTTTGCATTTATACACACTGTAAATCTGTTTTTATTTCATATTACTTTTAATAACACTGCACATGAGCATTCAGACTAGTTATGTGCAGATCAGAGGTCTAATCACGGTCACGGATCCGCGGATCGTAAACACGAACAGGTGGGTGGAATACAAATTACTTGGTAATTTGTAGTTTGAGCTCCAGTTTGCATCACACACAAATGAGAGTGTGCGATTGGACTGGCGAACTCAGCCAGAACTTATTTTCCTAAACCATGTTCAGGAAGTAGCAGTAACATAACAGAAAGTGTGACCCTGTGGTCCGGCTGTTGAGAAAATACCTGTTTCCATTTTAATTTGACCCAAAAGACATGCGCTTTAACTTGAACAAAACAATATATATTATTTTTTAACCTCTCTACTTCTGCATAACGCGTCACTTATAAGATCCTACTGAGAAATAAGGGCAAAGTGTGAATGGTCTCCCAACTGTGGAAAAGAGTTTGTTTGTGTGCGGATTGTCTATCCACACACGCAGAGTCAGATGACATCAGAGCCGATCTGTGCATCGCCAATTTAGACCATGATGTGACAATAAAAAAAAAATCACTGGAGGATGGAACAACTGTCATGACAGGGCTTTTACTGAAAGGCATTACTGAGTGTGCTTGTCAAAATCAGATCTTTGGTGCCATCATATCACTGAGTGATAACACTGCTATCCCAATTGTATTGGCAGATCACTAATGGCTCATTCAGTTTCATTAAATAGCACTCTAATAATGTAGGCCTAGCATAATTCGTCAAATGCACAGCAATATCCGCAAAATATGAATTTAGCATTAGGGAATAAAATCTTGTACAAAATTCTGGAAACCACAAGCTTCCATCTCAGCTGTATGAAAGAGACGCATTCCCTCAAGATCTCCTCTCACTAGTAGTTAATAGGTGATTAGGCTCTGTTGCAGACAGTGGGCCACAGGGAGCCAATTGATCTGACCCTTGGCCCCTTGCTCTGATGGAGGGGGGTGGCTGGAGGTCAGGCATGTAAGGGATACCCTCTTTATCCCTCTCCCTGAACAGGAGCTCAAAGCTGGGAGAGACATCCAACCAGGATCCGTGGGTCCCCAGGGCCCCCCCTACCAGCATCACATTCATATGGTCAATATGAGCCAAAGAGCAAACACCTTGGTGCTCTGTGGCCCCTGTGATGCTTTGACCTGAGCTGAGTATCTTCGATTTTCCCAAGGGGGACTTACTTCTTCTTTGAATATACTCCTACTGGATGAATGAGTATGAAGGCACAGTTACACAAAATATGTTACATGTGACAAGTTTGGATGCAATCCTAACTTCTTCAGCTTGATGCTCTCTGCCAGTCCTTAAGTGAAGACTGAGCTGATCCTTCTCTCAGTCAAGGATTTGTAGGGGATTTTCAGTGGAGAGGACTATGTAATGCCACCTCTCTTTGAGGTATCCATTGAAGTCAGCACTATTGCATTAAGCTTACTGGTCTTCCTAAGGGCACCTTTTCATCACAACCCACACACACAGCCATGCACACACACCGCACCCCTCACACTCCTCCTTTTAAGATGAGGTATTGTCTTTAACAGCATTATAACGGTATCATTCCGCTCCCACTGTGAACAACAAAGACAAGAAACGCCAAATCCTTGAACACAGCAATCTGTGTGTATGTGTGTGCGCAACTATGTGTGTGTGCTCTTTAAAGCAATGCTAATGGACCCTAAGAGGCATTAAAGTGACCCCTACTGTAACAAAAGAGTTAATAATCCGTTTAGAAAACAATCAGATCCCCGGCCATGAGAAAAGCTCCCCACTGAGGCTTTCTGTAAAGAGGAGGAGGTGGGAATTCACCTTTTTTTCAGTCAGCAATCTTGTTGAACATCGCTCGTTTTCATCGTTCTCTCTATGGGGAATGATGGAACTGTATTTAATGGCAGCTCTCAGCCACAGCCAGTGAATAAAAAGACAGCACAGTTGAGATTCACACATGGGCCACCATTTTGAGCGATTGGAAGTGACCCTTGCCGGAGGTCAGGGTTTGTTATCAGCCCCATCCACTGTAAATGAGTCCCATCAGACTTCTAAAGGAGCTATTAACAAACAAATGCTGGCACACCCGTTAATTGCTAATGATAGGCTCTTTGTCTAGTGTTTCCCCTCTGGGTCAAAATGTTCAAGCAACAGGATCCATCTCCGGGCAAATGGTTGTCAGGTCACACTTCCACTGATATAATAGGTGGTATAAGTCATTAAGACTGTTGATAACATCTCCCATGCTACATGTCAAATATTGTGATTAAAAAAAAGGTTATCTCATGATAAAAATAAATGCAAGCTCAGTGTGATGGATTGCAAAACTTAGGGTAGCTGAATGTATCACCTCAGGCTGGCAGTCTTATCTGTTGTGCGTCAGAGTGATCCATCTGTTTTAACATCAGGTCAGAGCTGAATCTATCAGTGCTTATCTCTGCTGTCAAGTAGGTGAGGGCAGTTTTTTTTTTCTTCATCTCTCTGCTGCTTGTTCTTCCTTCCCTCCCTCTGGTCTCTCCACAATTGCCACTTCCAGGAGACTGATCTTAAAGGCCACAAAGGACAATAGAACTCGCAGCAACAGTAATCGGAGAAGGAAAATGTGACAGTGAAGTGGTATAATTTAGCTTCTTATCCACTCTCATCAAGTCTCGTGTTCTTGAGAGTAGCAAAGTGGCCTACCTTGGCCGAGTATGTTTGAACAGATCATGTTTGGTTGAATGCTAGTTGTGCCATCATATGTCAGGGCAGCCCTGTCCAATATTAGAGCCATTCAACTCCCCTGTGTTTCCGATATTACAGCAACGCTTCGTGACAGTTGGGAATAATGAATGTACACACAAATTAAATATAGAGGTCCCTTGTTCACAGCCTGCAAGGAGGCAAAGCACCTTTATTCTGCCTTGCAGTTGTTTATAAATGGTACAAACATGGATCGGGGGGTACTGTTGTACTGTCAGTAAGCCAGCAGCAGACTGACATCTGCAGCCTCGGACGGGCGGTATAAAACGAGGTATAAAATCTAATATGAAATTATGTTTCCTTTATCTAATTCAGCGCAAACAAGCATAATGTTGTGTCTTCTTAATAGAAATACTATAGAATAGGACCACTGTTTAAAATGGGCTGGAAAGATTAGGGACCATGCATTGACAGTTATCTACCAATGTAACATTAGCGACGTTGGTGAGTGTGTGAGCTGCACTTCAGAGGCCCTGTCATCAGAATGAAGCTGTCATGTCAACACACCTCTCAACTTCCTGAAAGTGCCCTGGGTTTAGACTTACCTGCAAGCATTAGCAGGTCCTTTTGAGTAAGCTGGGGAGGCTAACTGCTGGCTGCACCCCTCAAGCCCCTGTTTTAAGCAAGCATTGTTTTCTAGCAGTTGGTCCACTGAATGGGGAAACAAAGTGGATGTCTACCTTCCATCAAATTTTTAGGTGCAAAGTAAACAGGCTGACCCCTAAATGTCAAAATCAAAAATGTTAAAGTAATTACTTTTTCTGAAATGTGATTCTTTGGAATGCATGTTGCTTGAAAAGAGATGACATTATGTGTGATGTGTTACTACAGACATTTCAAATATTATTTTACTTAATGTTTTAAGCACTGCTGCAAATTCAGTATTGTATGCACCGCGGCGCAGAGTTCTTGCCAATAGGCTCAATGAATCCAGAGTAAGCCAATTATTCAATTATTATTCCATTACTATCATCTCCTTTGTTGAAGTGTTAGCAACGACAACAACAACAGCAAAGAAAAATCTGATTTCTTCTGATATTAGGTGTCCTACCTCGCTGCAAATTACCCAGGAGGAAATGGCAATTGCAAGTGGATTGCGGGACTTTATTCGAATGTTTCCTGTGGTAAGTTATTCCTTTGTCTGGGCCAAGCTAATAGCGGCGAATGGGATTCAAATAGAGTCAAGCTGCCTCCTGAGATCCCTCAATCCACCATTGCCATAAAAAGAGGTCTGAGGCCAGTCTAAATATTTGGTAGTCTTAGCAGGTTCATGTTAAAAGACACACACATGCACGCACAGCGCACACACACACGCGGTGAATGCACAAGCAGGCCAGGGCTGTGAAGTTGAATGGCATAGCTCAAAGCCTTCCTCCCCCTATCCCTGCCTCTTTCTCTCTCTAAACCGCCAAACCATTCTCCCCCTTTCTCCAGCTCAGAGGAATTCATTAACTGCCTCTCCACAGAGACACTATGGAAATCAGGCAGCTACAAAGGCAGAGAGAGAGGCAGAGAGAGAGGGAGGGAGGAGGGAGGGGAGGCGGCGGTGGTGGTGGTGGTGAATGGGGCTATATTATCCTATTAGATGGTGGATATGTCTCGTTTCCCTCCCCTGTCATGAGAAAAACATTAATTTTAAGTGAGAAACGAGACAGAGGGAGGGAGAGAGAAAGGGATGGAGAGAGAGAGAGAGAGAGAGAGAGGGAAATGCTGAGGGTCTTTAACATTGCTCTTTTATCGAGCTGAAATGGAGAGTCCCCTGGCTCCATTTACCTTGGCAATGAGGATAGAGCCGCTCTCCATGAAGGCCATTTAAAATGCCATGGAGATTAAGCATCCTCTCTCTACCTCTCTCTGCCCCCCCCCCTCTCTCTCTCACACACACACACACAGCAGCAGCAGCGGCTGTGGTGGTGTGCTCGTCATAATATGTGTTTAGGAAAACAGCTTTGAGATTCATGAGTAAAGCCCTCTAGGTGCCAGCGCTGAGGAGGGAAGAGAAGGGAGAAGGAGACAGAGAGGACCATCACTTAGCCCGAGTGGGCTTTAAGCACTGTAATTAAATCATTAGAGCCCCCCCCCCCTCCTCACCGCTCCAGAACACTACCCCTTCCTCCCTTCCTCTCTCTCTCTCTCTCCACCACAGCTCAGCCAAGCTCATCAGGGGCTCCAGTGTGAAATGATGAATCTGTATTTATGGGGATGGAGTAATTACACAGCTAACCTCTGAGGGAACCCAGGAGGGCCACAGGGCCACTGAGCAGGGCGCAGGGTGCTCAACCTCATTAGCACTGCCCGAGTGTGTATATGTGCGACAGAGTGTGGTGCGAGACAGAGTATGAGTGAGTGAGTGTGTGTGTGTGATTGAAGATTGAAGCAGAGCTGCTGTTTTGATAGTTAAGCCTGTCAATGAGGAAGTATCAGTCCTCACCCTTCCATCCATCAGCATCAGTTCTCCCCACATCAAATTAAAAATATTTGATTTTTTTTTCACCTCATATCTCAGGTTTACACTTTAACCTACATTTTTTTTTTTTTTTTTTTTTTTTTTTTTTAAGACTAACCCAGCTTTTAAAGATCATTGACTTTATACCTGGGCTTGGCTTGACTTGGTACAGTGGTCCATTCTTCTCAGCAAACATCTGTCATTTTCCACTCCACAGCTCCTGTTTGCTGCACATCTCTTATCTTTATCAATCTCTGCCATTGCCCTCAGCCTCCTTTTATCTCTCCTCTGAAAAAAAAAAAAAAAAAAGTAAATGCTCCACTGACTTCCTTCGATTATCACCGATATTCCTAAGAAGACCTGGCCGACCATATCGATGCCTCCTGGCCCATCTGCTGGCCAGGATGTCCCAGCATGCCCTGCGGATCAGCTGTCAGACAAAAAAAAAAAGCCACCTAGAATATACTTGAGAGTGCAACAGTTGTGAATATCTTGACATCTCTTTATCTTATCGTCGTTAATATTGCGGTTCTTATTTTTCACGTGAGCATTTGCGTAGCTCTTGTTGTTATCAGTTTCACAACAATAATAACGCGATTGTTTGGGTTGTGTATTCTTGCAAATAAAACCACGCTGACCAAACTAAGGCAAATTCACACATGCAGACACTTAACACGTTTCCCTTTCTGTAATGAAGACTGCAGACATTAGATCACTCACACTAACAGACACACACACTAACAGACACACACACACACACACACGACCTAGGCTAACCAATGCACTAATCGCCTGCCCCGGGCATAGGAGGAGCTTGGTGCTTAAGTAGGCTGCCAATCAGTCAGTCAGCTCCACATCCAGAAGCTCCCGCGGCCAGACACACACATCACTCCGCACTCGAGGTGCCAAACTGCGGCTCTGACACAGCTCTGGGTCAGCGGAGAGAAGCTTGACAGTTTCTAAAAACAAAAAAAAAACAACAACAACAAAAAAAAAAAAGGAAAATAAAAAGGGGGACTTGGTGATTTAGACACCCCCTTCACCCTCCTCTTTTTTTTTTCCCTGGGATTCCGACTTTTTGTTTTTGCAGCCTCCTCCCGCTCTTGTGTGACTTCCACTTTGGGGACAGATTTACTGTACGCGCTCTCCGGACATGTCTTTCCCTCAGCTGGGGTATCCCCAGTTCCTCGGTGCCTCGCACGAGGTGTACGCCGGCGAGCGGCCGGCCTCTGCCCGGGAAGGAGGCACAGAGGGCGGCGTGAGCTCGTCGGCGACCGCCGCCGCTGTCGGCTCCATGCTGGGGATGTACGGGAGCCCGTGGGCGGCTCATAACTACAGTGCCTTTCTGCCGTACAGCGGAGCCACAGACCTCGCCCTCATTTCCCAGATGGTGAGAGTTGATACTTTGTTTGACTGAAGGTAGAAGCGGCAGTTTGGCCGTCAGTGACAGAGTCCCGATCTGTCCTCTCTCTTCGAATAATGCGCCAATATCCTGCGGCTGGAAGCGACGGAGATATCAGCCCTCTGGGTTTCTGCAGCCTCGTTACTACACGGGCTGGTAGTTTATTAAATCCAGTCCGCCCATTGTCTGTTTAACACTTCACTTCGTGTGTGTGTGTGTGTGTGTGTGTGTGTGTGTCAAAATTACTGAGACATTATACACAGAAATGTACCATCCTTAAACTTCACAATATCCGGCTCGTGCTTGTTTTCTTCTCCGCAAATTATGGAAAATCATTATTTGGAATAAATAACCGACACTTAAACTTTTATATAGTTTAAAGAAATAGTCTTAAAAAAAACCGCCCACCTTTTATTAATGAGGCACATCATTATTGACTGATTGATAGAATTTGGATAGTAACAGTTTTGCTAAATTTAATTCGATAAATCTAAACAAAAATATTACATTTTAATGTAAATTTTAAATGCTGCAACTTTGGAAAAGATAAACAGAAATAAACAGTTTTATCAATGTATAATTAATTCCTGCTTTCCTGATAAATTGTCTATTTGCTGTGAAATCTAGGTAGCGTGGACACCTTTAAAAACTTTATTTGCTGCGTAGATAATAAATCAAGCGTCCTGCTTTTGGCTTTCAGAGGGAATAAATTGAGGATGAATCGCTCAACAAGTTGCCACCTTTCTCTCCAATAACATTTCAGGGCTCCCAGTACGAGCTGAAGGAGGGCCCTGGCTCCCACCCAGCCTCCTTGCCTGTCCACGCCGCTCAGGGCTTCTACCCGTACGGCCAGTACCCGTATGGGGACCCGTCCAGGGCCAAGACCGCCACGAGGGAGACCACGAGCACACTGAAGGCCTGGCTGCAGGAGCACCAGAAGAATCCCTACCCCACCAAAGGAGAGAAGATCATGCTGGCCATCATCACCCGGATGACACTCACACAGGTGGATAATGTGTCCATAAACAACAGGGCACCAGGATGTTACTGTGCTGTTCGTAAAGGCCGTGATCACACGCCATCGCATGTCATCACCTCTTACAAGAGCAACTTTCCATTCAACAACTTATGTTGTGACAACCAGCTGACACACACTCCCATCCTGCAGACGTCTGGGCCCATTATCTCATCAGTTATAATTAAGGAATTAGTTAAAAAAAAATGGGAGGGGGGTGAGGGAGAATCTGGCTGTTTGCATGTCTAATCGTTTCACGCCCACAAATAAGTGTGTCTGATTTATAATGTGTATAAAATATCATTTCCCAGGTGTCGACGTGGTTCGCAAACGCCCGCAGGCGCCTGAAGAAGGAGAACAAGGTAACCTGGGGCCGCAGCGCCGAGGACCGGGACGGCCGCATCTTCAGCAGCGACAACGAGGACGAGCACGGCAAGAACGGCAGCGACGACGAAGACGAAGAGGAGGAGATCGATCTGGAGACTGTGGATATCGAGAGACCCGAGGAGCAGCGAGCGGAGGAGCCGAGCTCCGGGAAAGGGGAGGCAGAGGCGGGCCTGTCCGCCAGGGAGCAGGCCTCGGAGCCGAAGAGCTCGGAGAGCAGCAGGACGCTTTCAGTGGAGGGCCTGAGAGGAGTGGACGCGGCTATTTCTCTCAATAAACCGCCCGTTGTCAAACTCGCAGTGGATCATTCTCCCAGCGGACAGGAGTGCCAGAGGCCGCCACAGAGCAAACCCAAAATCTGGTCCTTGGCTGAGACCGCCACGGCCCCCGACAACTCACACAAATCTTCCCCCGCGGCCCACGCGCATCACCCGGCTTTGGCCTCCGCCGGCCACCCGGCCTTACTCCCGGGCCATGGGATATATACATGCCAGATTGGCAAGCTGCACAACTGGGCAAATGCGGCTTTTCTGAACGCCAACTCTCTTTTAAACATGAGGTCGCTCCTCGGCGGGGCGCCGGCCGGACACCTGCCTCTCCACGGAGCGGTGCCTGCTGTGCGTCATGACGCACGGCCAGCGGTGGCGGCGACGGGCCCCGGCACTTCTGGGACTGAGGATGACAGCGATGTCGAGTCGTCAGGAAGCTTCAGTCCAAAAAGAGATGGTATGGATTCAGTCTAACTGCACACCTCTCTGTCATGGATGCGTTTACCGAACAGGCCTCAGTACAGTAATGCGAATGGTAACAAGAACTGATAAAATAATAATAATAATAATAATAATAATAATAATAATAATAATAATAATAATATATATACACACACACACACACACACACACACACACAGCGTGAAAGGCCGTCATTCCCAAATTGAATTTTGGAAAGAAAAAAAATCACAGTAAATTGCTACATTGATTTTTATTTCTTTTTATAGAGGAGGAGAGCGACCACAGGCCCGATTCCCTGAAGTCCCCGTTCCAGCTGATCACTGACAGGTAACCTCATGCATTCGAAATCAATTTGGCATCACGACATTATCAACCTCCATTTCTTTCCACATGTCTTTTGCTAAATGAACCTTCAAGGGGAGGTAAACACTGTCACACCTGACTGGGCGGCAGAGGCAAACCTAAGCACATAAATCATGTGATTGAGTCCCCCACTTTAACGCCTCGTCAGGCAGCAGTCTGAAATATCCCACCCACCACCCAAACGACTGCCCCCCCCCTTAAACAACACCGAGTTATCGCCACCTATTCCATTTAAATAATCTACCGCCATTTATTCACGCCCCCTCAGTGAATGCAGCTAATGTATGTCAAAGGAAACGCTGATAGCAACATCATGAATGAAGTGGAGGGTGAAAAGACATAAAACAATTTTCCTCTGGTGTTTTTTAATCTGCATAAATCAGGATTAACATTGTGTTAGAGGATCTTAAAAAATATAAAACCATTAGTGTTAAAACTACAATACATGGATATGTGTTGTTGTTGTTTTTTACTTTTTACTTTTTTTTTTTTTTTATTTTTAAGGAAGAAAACTCCCATCCTTATATGTGTTATATTTCAGAGTAAAAGTCCTATTCCTATGTATGTTTAAACTTATTTCACCTTTTATATTTGTCCTCTCTCCTCAGACCTCATCACGGGACAACATCACAGCGAGTTATGACAACAACATTATGAAAAGACAAAGAAAAAAAGAAAGGAGTAATTTTATTTAATGGAGAACTGTTTAATGAAGGCTATTTTTTCTTCTCTCGGCAGGGCCACCTGTCATAGTATTACTGTTTAGCTTCTACATGCAAAAGAGTTGGTTGTTTTTGTCACAGATTTGCTTGTATCTCTCTTTTTTGTCTTTTCTGTTTTTATCCCCTCTGTTGTGAATGAAAACCTTGAAAATTGTAAATACAGGATATGAATTTGTCTTTAAAGAATATATTTTTTGGGAACTAAATAAATGTCATTATAGTCATTTATTATTTGAGAATTTTTCATTGTAACTACTCAGATATTGTTCATGCTCGAGTTCCAAGTCAGGGGGAAAAGTGATGACAAGGAGACATGAAAGTGACTTCAACTTCCTGATTTAAATTTTTGTTTACGCTTATCTTTTTTTTTTAGGTTGATCAGTATTCTTAGAATTTATTTTACAGTATATTATTTTAGCAGATATTCCAATCTGTTATAATGTGAACATCAGAGTTAATGTAACAAAAATTCTCGGAGGTTTTTATTTCTTCAAAGAAATGTTTTAAGCTGGAGCAAATTGGGTGTTTAAAGGGGAAAAAAATTATAGTATTACTAAATAATTCTGATCTCTTAATAGTGATCACAGTGTTTCCACCTTTTAATGAACCCTTTCCTCCCTGTCTAGTTACTTTCACGCCGTTCTTGCCAACTAAACCATGCAATGTCACCCCACCCTTTTTTTTTTCTGTAAGAAAGTCTTGCCCTCATTGAAACCTGTGCTCTCGCCAAAACTCTGAGACTAACGCCAACACCTTGGAAGCCACTGCAAATGCTGCGGAAATTGAAATTGAAGATTTCCAGGACCTTATGAACCTGTGCCTGTGCTTTCAGCCCAGGCCTCCTTGCTTTAATGTTGGATTATACCCCCTCAGAACCACCACTGCCGCCTCTGAAATATGGATCAGACGGCAGGAAAGGCCAGCAGCCAGTATGGGGGCGGCAGCTCAGGGGGAGGTGGATGGGAGGTGAGAGAGGAGGAGGATGGAGGGGGGGGGGGTGTGTGTTACTCCGAGCCATCCTTGACGTTCACAGGCCCAGAGACAGAGGGTGAAAAGAGGGAAAGGGAGAATGGTGGTGGTGGGGGGGGGGTCCTGTGCTTAAGTGTGCTTAAGTCCTGCATGGCACATGCTCTGGGGTCCTCCCTCTTCTCAAAGGGCTCCCAAGAAGCTCCAGATTCATATGCTGACAAAGTTAAAATGTAATTTCAAATTCAGCTTCTTCTGACGATTTTAAGTTTTCTATTTAGCAGCTTCTTTAAAGTCACATTTTATTTTGACAGCCCAAAGTCGATCAACGTTTTTGTCAGGTGGATGGCCTTTCTGTGAAGTGCTTATTGAGGTGTTAAAAAACTCATGATGCCCAGAAAAGATGGGATGGCCGTATTAAGTTACATGCTCAGCACACAGAAAAATAATTGCAAGTCATTGTGCTGAAAAGCTTTAGTCTTGTTTAACAGCTCAATATCAACTGTTGACAACTGAGCTGAAGAGGTACTTGTTTTACTATTTACTATGATGTCATCTGCCAAATGGTGGATAAAATGGAGAGCGTTATTGATGAGGATTTGACAGATGAACAGTATCTGGTAAAGGACAGAGTGGATTTTGTGATTTGAGCAGGCGTCAGACAGTCGCTGACAGACTCAGAGCTACCAGATTTATGGACCTGTAGCTGTGACTCAATGCTGCCACCTCACTCTCAGAAACAGTAGAGCAGTAAGAAGACATGATGAGTGGAAATGTCACTGTCTGTTTCCTGCACAGGTATAATACCACCTACAAATCCAGTTATTTATGCCTTTCAGGTACTAATGTCAACAAATACATTACAAATACACAGCTTTCTCAGTTTGCATGTTGTTGCTGCTTCATGGGAAGCACATATCTTCAAATTTGTTTTATTTTTTTTAACACTATATTGACAAACAGGACTCACAATACAAACTGACAATTTATTATGACTTCAAGATATAATGCACTGCCAAGTATCTGTAAGTCTGTCTTCACATATTAGTGTAATTACATATCCAGTTTAATCTCAACAAGACCAAACTTACACTTCATTAGGCCACAATCAAATTTGTATCTTCATACTGGATTAAAGGAAAGAGTGACTATTAAGAGGAGCTAAAGAGAAGGACAAAATATGCATGTTTTCTAACTCCGTCTCTAAATTACAGACAGTGGACAGGCTTAAGATGATCCAATTCTCATTTTGAATACCATTACCGTGCTCTCTGCTGTCTTATTGTGAACAACGCAGAATGCAGCTTAAATCAAATGCAATTCAGTACTTAGTTGTCAAAATAGGATCATGGGCTGTTGATAATTTGCAAGCTTCTATTACTCTCTGGGAGTTAACAAACTCATAAAACTTCTTAATATTTCTGTGTTTGTATGGGTTAAATACACAACATTAAATCCGTCAGTATTGAGCTTTAGAGCTGCTGATGGGTCACTAGCTTTTACTCCTGTCTATATCAAACTAGTATAACTGACTGCTGGTGTTAGCTTTAGGGTTAGAATCTGTCATAATTTCCTAAAATGCCAAATTATGACTTCAAACCATGAGACGTGTATATATGAGAGGTGGGAAAAAGTAAGTGGGGACATAGGTGGATTTTCTTCGGAAAAAGTCTGGATATCTCAATCCATTCACCCACACAAGCTTTCACAGAGAGCTAGAAAGAGTCAGAAAACAAGAGAGAAAAAACTTGAGTCAAAAGAGAGCAAATGAGAGAGAGAGAGAGAGAGAGAGAGAGAGAGAGAGGGAGATGATGCAGTGAGAGCTGTCATTGATGTGAGAACAGCATGGAAGGAAGCCAGACACTTGAGGCCATTTTCATTTCCTCTGCCAACTCTGACAGACTGCCATCAGCTCTGCGGAGGAGAATATCAGCCGCTCTTTCTCTCATACGCTCTTCACTTTTTCTACGCTTCATCCCAGCCAGACTGTGCTACTGTTCTTCCAAGTACCCAAACAATATGTTATTCTTTCAAAGTTGGAAATCAGTGAGCTTAGCATGATGGGGCTGAAAATGACATCAAATAGCCCTTTAATCAGTTACACAGCGTGCCCAAAACATGCTTTGTTATGAAAAGAGTGGAAAAAGTGAGCAGATCCAAAATATGATTAGTGTTTTCTGGCGGCTGCAGCTAGAACTTCTTCAGAGTTTTGAGTTTAGGCTTCATGTTGGTAGTTTTTCACCCAACCTGCTTCGAAAACTTTTCAAAAATGGAGCTGGTACATACTTTAAAAAGCCAGAAGTGCAGAAAAACAGCTATTACTCCTGAATAAAACTCTCTGGAGTTTTCAGAGTTCTAGCAGCCCCTCAAACACTCAGTGTGAACAGTCTTCAGTGGTGCTTTGGTATTCTGATATAGACTCTTTGGTGAGGTCTAATCCCTATTAAAGAGGCAGATTATGGAGGGGATTTGTCTTTGATTTGCCTGTCCCACTGCTCCTTTCTCTCACCATCTCACCCTCTATATATATCATTCCCTCGTTCTTTTTCACTCTGCTGCTCTGTCGTCTTGATGGGATGGTCAGGGATTGAACAATGATTACCTCCGTGTGTCATCCCCCTCACACTCCCACCCTTTAGCCATCCTCCTGTGATTATGACCACATGTATGAGGGCCCCTGGTTGCCTGAATAGATTTGTTAAAGGCCCCCAGTGGATGAGAGCGGTCCAGGACTCGTAGCCTGGCCCTCATGTGCACATTGAGACTCAGCATGGGGCTAACCCTAACCCTAACCAATCACCCCCCTCGCCCGTTCCCTCCTACAGCGGTTACCCCTCCTACTCCTCTCCACTCCTCCACCACGCAGAGATAATCAGGCTTATGTAAAGACGACGCGCTCTTTTGACAGTCATCAGCTCATCAGTGATCCAATCAAGCCCAAATCCGCCATTGTTCGCCCCTCAAAGTGCCTCAAATCCGCTTGTGCAAGAGAGAGGGGCTATGCTCTTTATCCTGCCAATCACTCCTGACATTCCTGCCACTGTTGCCATGGCCTGAGGTCAAAGGTCATAAAAACAGAGTGTATGAACTGACTCGTGGAGAATGGCGGAGCGCTAAAGGAGGGATTCTGTGTGCGATGGCCCTATTGGTCAGCCAACACAGGGGGTAAGTGTAGACAAGTTAGGGCTGTATGGCCCCTGCTGAGGGCCAACTGGACAGAAATAGACAAGGGAGGGCGATGGACAGAGAAAGGGCCATCGCAAGAGAAAGAGGGCAAGAGAGGTGTATGTAGAGAAAGGAGTAAAAAGAGGGTTAGGGAGGGACAGTGTTTGATTGCCAAATAGGCTTTACAGAGCTTGACCTCGAGGGGCTTGGAAAAGAAAAAGCCTGACACGCAGTTAAAGAAATAGTGAACATGCAAGTTAATATTTCTAGGAATATTAATATACATGTCTGCACTTGTAAAATGCGTGAAAAAAACATTTATTCGACAAAAAAAAAAACGACAGACTACAATTAATTCTATACAACCAAAGCTCAAGTATAAAGCTGCCAAAAAGAAAAAAGACGTTTGATATGTGTGTGTGTGTGTGTGTGTGTGTGTGTGCGAGCACATGCTAGCTGCTGAGCTGTAATTTGAAATGGAAATGTACCTCCCAACGCAATGAAGCTAATACATGTCATTGCAGGATAAGCAGGGCACCGGGTTAAATCTGTTGTAATGTCGTCAAAAGAATAATTTTCTGTACCCAATGTATACGTAAGTGAGCAAATGTTTAGCCTAGACAAGATATCATAGGGAATTTACGCCATTCACTGTTCCTCCATAGGGATTAGTGGAATTAAGCATGTACACAAAAGCAAAGTATCAAAACTCATGGGTAATTCAACAAGCTCCACAATACTGAGTTTACCGAGTGCTGCGTTTATTGTCGTGTTGCAGCTGTGAGTACCGTACAGACAAATAGCAAACATCGCCACTGCCTTTAAAAGGAGACAAATTTAATATACAGGGAAAATACACACAACAAATACTATGAAAGGGTGGGAGTGATAAGTCTTTTCTCTTGTTTGCCCATTCATGGCAATAATCTGCAGGAAGAAGCAGATTAGGACAGAGGGAGGGTTCATGGTTGAGTGTCCGCATCGCTGGCTCCTTTCAACCATTTTGAAACAATGTTTATCCACTGGTTTGTTATAGCATAGCAACTTGGCTTAGTGAACTGCTGTGAGCGTCCTGAGGGGGCTGAGGACTCACTGCGTCTTTGTCCAGGATCCATTGAGACACCCTGATGTATTATGGTCGGATACGGGGAGGCTGCACAAAATCAGATCATATTTGGTCTGACAGTGATTTCTGCTGTTTTTTTAATATTTCTCAATCAAATGTTTTGTTTATTATTTAGCCTGTAAATGCATCTTGCATGCTGCGGGCATTCATGTTCTCCATTGGATGAATCCTATTGACACTGGCAACCCCTCCATGTATCAAGCATTTGTCGGTTCCAAATTTATATCAACACTCATGTTTCCCGAATGATGTCTCCTTTTTACGTTGGTGACTTTTCTAGATGCTCATGTGGAACATTGGTAACTATATCTTCTACTTTAGAAATGTCTCAGAGATACGAAAAAATAAATAAAAGGTTATATGATTGTTATTCCTATTAAAAACGCTGGCATGCCAACATGTTGAGCTGTGATGCTAGCATGCAAACCGAAAATCCTAAACATCGGAGCCTGCTAAATAGCATCATGATAGCATGCCGGCGTGCTACTGTTTATTTATCTTAAAGTTAGAGTTGCTGTCGTGACGACAAACTCTTAGGCTACATGCACACAAAATAAAACAGTGAAAAGCATCTGTATCCAGAAAACGATTTCCGCGCCATGTGAGAAAAACAAGTGAGAAACAGCAAAGGCAGCTGTAGCATTAAAATGCAGAATTTAACTGCATGACAGCTGCTGGCAAAAATAACAAGTTCAGCAACACACGTGCAATTTCCTTCCACCTTTGGTGGACGTGCAGTCAATGAGCAACTCAACATCTACACGGACATATCATCAATAGGCGTCCACACAACCTTCTTCCAAGTCACACTGACTAAAATGAAGATTTTTCTTTTCAAAATTAGTGCTGATGCCCTGATGGGACATAACTTAAAGCAGGACAATGTAGTGAGATTATGAAATCCTAAAAAAAATTAACAGAAATGTAAAATAAACTGGTTTGCTTTTTGAACTGGTTGAAATTTGCTCAACAAACATATTTTTTCATATCAGCTCTTTTCAGATCAATAGATGGCAACACACACACACACATATATATACATATCACAAGGATTTTGGAAGAGTACAGTACAGAGTGGTAAACCCCTTCAGGCTCTGTCTCACTCTGTGGTTAATGACAGATGACTCATGGGTCACATAGCTTCACTGTGTAATTACACACACACAGAAAGAGAGAGAGAGAGAGAGACAGTTGTAGAGTAATATGAGTCCTCATTCATCTGTTCAAGTCATTTAGGGTAATAGAGCTTAATGGAGTATATTAACCCTGTCCAGCTTCCATCCACCCTCCCCTCGGATGTATGTGTGTGTGTGTGTGTGTGTGTGTGTGTGTGTGTGTTCGTGCACGTGCACAGAGAAAGGGGAAACCTGCCAACTGTTTATCTGCAAGGGACACACACAGACACACTAGGGGAGCACAGATCTGGTTTCCCACTGTCACAGATGCTTACCCGCCTCTCCATTAGTGATGTGATTGGAGTGGACATAGAAAACCAGCAGCCACGTTCCCACAGGGGCAATCTGAGGAAATTATTGCCCTGCTCCTCTTCGGGGAATGTCATCATTTCAGAAAGAAGCACTTAATCGACTGCTATCACATGCGATTCTCTGTCAGCCGCGTAGCATGAGTTTTTGAGCATTTGGTGAGCATTAATACCACGTGGAATAGTGTTTGATGATATGTGATCAGTCATGGCAAACAGTGAGAGGCTGGCAGGAGCTGCAGGGCTCTGTAGATGTGGAATCAAGAGATCAGACACTAAGCAGTGTTTAATGGGAAAGTGACAAATGAATTATCACTGGAGAATGAAGACTGATACAATAGTCAAGCTCTTTTGTCTGTATTTAACTCTCTGTGCGTCGCAAGAAGTAAGTCAACCTCTAATTTATTAGCATCATCGCTGTATTTCATTCTATCTATTGGTCCTGATGCAAATATTGCGAGAATGCGAATAGAAAAATAAGATGTAGGAAAAAGGGTGGAACAAAAGGTGCAAGTCAGGAGCGTATGATGTTCAGCGGGACACTGCTGGTGGCCAGAAGTCCTGGGGGGTCCGGTTAGAGATGTAACATGAAATCTGCAGGACCACAGACAAGCAGACCTACTGTGTCGTCTTTAGTGGCTCGCAAAACTGTGGGTGACCTTTTCACCCTGGTCAATGATAGCTGCAAGTTGAGACCCCTACACTCTGAGGCTAACAGCACACACACACACACACACACACACACGCACAGGCACAAAGACTCTGCAACAATGAGACTGTAGTTCTTGAAACCAACAGAGGATGGCGCCTGAGGTCTAAGCTTCACATTCAACAGTCGTGCAGCACTTGGGCGGAAATGTACTTCTGATTGTGTTTTTGGACTGAAGTGTGAAGTGGACAATGTCTGGTAATTGTCATCTCCAGCTTCTTGTGATTTTAGAACTTTGTAGGATTATTCTCTTTGTTTACTTTTGTGAGGAAATTACCTCTGGTCTTTTTCAAAGAAATGCCACAAAGATTGGACTTAAAGCTTATAATCTGCACACCACAGCCTTTTAGAAACAGCTACCGACACTGACACATAACTTTTCCCCATTTATGACAGTCGCTCAACAACAACATGATTTTAGGCAAAAAAATAAATACAATAAATAATAATAATCTGATCTCCTACCCAAGGAACAACAACAACAACAAAAAGATTTCCAATAATGTAATAAGAACTGCCTATAATGGCTTAATTCTGAGTAATGTGTTATACTCATAATTGGTGTTATAGGATTCTAATTATTGCATGTAAAGCAGGGGACACATTTTATTTTGCGTGCTTTCATTACTTTCTATAAAACTGTGTAACACTGATGATGTAATGTATCCCTAACAAACATTACTGTAATTTCTTTGTTTATGAGTAATCCTTATGGCGTATTTTGTGGTCAACATAAAAAACATAAAGTATTAACAATATTTTATGGCACTCTTGTAGTTTTTCACCTTTTATACATATAATATTTCAATAAAGAAGTGGGCATACAGAAGTCAAGTGAGACCAAATGAGATATTTTGAAAAATAAATAGATAGAATAACCGATAGAGGATCAGTAGGTGAGATAAGGTGGGTCAAAGTATTTGTTAAAGGCTCTATCGGTCCCTGTGGACTGAGGCTTGAAGAGCTGAATAATGTATGTCCGCTCCTGGAGTAATGAAGTGGAAGTGATAGGGAGGAATATGACTGGCCTCTCAGGGCTCAACGCAAACTGTACACACTCTTAAGAGCTGCCTGTAGACTAAACCTGTCTGCCTCTCTGCCTGAGCCTGTCTCCGTCCTCCTCTTACGCACACACACTTTCACACACAGTGCACAGCGGCTAAGAGGGTTAGCTTGTCTCTGTTCCTGCGTCTTACATCATTGATGAGGAGGACCAGGGCATTTATAGTATCCCACTCAGAGTTCAACAGCTCCAGATCCACCATGAGGCTCTTATTAGATGGGAGCAGAGAAAGCAGGAGCTGGCATGGCTGCTGCTCAGTGGTCAGACAGATACTTGGTGTTGGCAGCCTTGTTTGTGGATCAGATCTCGCCCGGTTTGCACTTGTACTTGGTTGGTGCTAGTGTGCTTAACAAGACACAGCTGCTGTACACCATGTCTTGTGGTGAAAAGAGTGGAATTTTCCCTTCCCCATGATCCATTTATTGCTTGTCCTCCTTGTCCCTTGCCTACACATCTGCCTCTAGTCTCGTTCGTCCCTTCAACTGAGCTGCGTCTGAGATGTTTTTGGTCTCACCATCACATGATCAGACGTTAGACTGACTTCACTACCAGTTTGATCATGTTAGGAAATAACATCAGACAAACATCCAGCCCAGTGACATCAGATCAGACCATGGATGTATTAGGTTGTAATGAGAGTTAAGCAGCAGGTGAATGTACAAAAGTACTTGAAGTAAAACACATACATTCAAAGATTAATCTCTGGATTTTATCAGCTGATATCAATTTATGGTGGTGAATAAGATTTTAAATCAAAGAATCTATTTTTTGAATCCAACTGGCTGTGGCAAAGGGCCACCCACCATGAGTCTGGTTTTGTTGGAAGTTTCTTGCTGGCAAGAGGGAGGTTTTCTTCTCTACGTTCACCAAGGGCTTACTAATTGTGGCAACTGTTGGGTTTCTCTAGGTTTCTCTTGGGTCGTGACCTTACCCTGTAAAGCGTCTGGAGATACATGCTGAATCGTATCATTTACCTGTGTTGAGCAGAAGAGGCCATGTTGGAAACATCAATTTAGAGTTTTAGTTGCCATATAAACAAGGGTCGAGCTAAGGTTAGAGGCTAGGCTAGGTTTTCTTCCCCTCTGCCACTAAGGGCTGACTCGCTGTGGGAACTGCTGGGTTTCTCTAAGTTTCTCTCAGGTTGTGATCTTACCCTGAGAAGTGTCTCAATATAATGTATGCCTATGCTGTGATTTGGCACAACACAAATAAAATTTTATTGAAATGAACTGAATTTAATGAATGAGTTGGAATGACCACGACAATTGGAAGCACAAGTAAAACCAGTTTTCCAAAGTGTATTGTTTTAGACGGCAAAGAATAGAAGATTAGATTGGAAGGTACAGGAAGATGAATTTCACTGATATGTATGAAGCCAGATTGTTACCTACGCCGTAATGATGTGTTTTTTTTTTTTTCCCCACCTTTCCTCACTTAGTAATTGATGTCACAAATGAAAGCAGACTATAGCAGAAGGAAGGCGAACTTGACAAACATGCCTGTTTTTTCAACCAGACCAATGAAAGGCATTTCTTAATATTTAGCTGGGACACTGTCTCTCTGTAGAATCACTTCCTCTCCATGTAAATCCTCATCAAAAAAGAATAAAGTTATGTTTTCACTAAAGTTGTTAGAAGCATTCTAATTTAACCCACCAAGCTACTGTAAGTAAAATAGTAGGGAACCCGAGATGAAGGCTCAAAAAGCATCTACATGTTGAGCAGTGATTAAAATTGCATAGATTTCAGACTTTAGGGTAGAAAATATTCAAATGCAATGCACTGTGATTGAAAGAAGTTGTGATTGGAGTTGTTTGGGCCTCTCTTCCAAACACTCTCTGCAGTTCATAGCCCTCCTCCTCCTCTCACATTAACATGCTTCTATCATTAACCCCCGTGCCCCACCTACTGCATAATAACTAAAGCTGAATGCAGGAAGCACAGAATGTGTTTCCTTTCTTCTTTTTCTCCTAGCGAAGCATTTTGAATGAATGATTGATGTGAGGGGACTTAGATTAGAAAGATATAATCACGGTCTAATGAGCGCAAGGCTTTAAGAAATATATACTGGAGGAATTCCATAAATTTATAAACACATCACATATTAATATATAAGTAGTTGATTGAACATTCAAAAAGAGGGAAATAAGACAATCTGTGCACCTCCATGTGCAATGCACGCTTTATATTCACTCATTTTACCCAGGAAAAAGGTAACAAACACATTGAAAGTGCAATCCGGTCTCTCAATAGTCTGCTCATTCATCTGTACCTCACAAGTTATTTTCCCTGTAAACTATATAAAACCAAGATTAAGCAAAGCCATGTTCATTGTCACTGGCTAAACAAAATGCCACTCTATTTGAGTGGCGTATGTTTTGTGTGAAGACATGCAAAGCCAGCACGGGGAGATAACTTCATTTCCTAGCTTTGAGCACAGAAGAGGGGGAGACAGTTAGTCCATGTTCAGTATATGAGCACCTTTCATGGGACAAATGGAATGTCAATCAAGCGCCAGTACACAGATGCCTCGTCCCTGGTGGGGCCTGAGATGCTTTCTAGTGATGCAGCTCTGTTGTTCCGACCTTACTCTGGGTGCACTGGGAATATTTTGTCCTTTTACCCCTCCACATCCCCTCGCTCCATTTCAGATCCCCTGACTATTAACGATTTCGCTAGTTCCCAAAGTTTACCTCTTTAGGTTTTCCCTCCTCCATTTTTTTTTTTCATTTTGGATTTCTTGCACATAAAAGTTCTCACGCAAGACTTCCTTGTGTCTTATGTCTTCCTTCTCTCCCTTGGTTTTCATGGAATCCCCACTTTTGATTCTCCTCTCATTTCCTAATCTAAGATAAGGAACTGTATGAAAATGATTGGGTTGGGGAAGATAGTAAATGTCTCTATTTCTATTTTTTTTTATTATTATTAAAAGCAGTATCTGTATTTTCTTTGGTTCCTGCCCCTGACCTAGATAATAAATCCCAATACCTTGCCCGTAAGAATACCTAATTAAAATAATTAGGTATTTTAACATCATTTACTGAGCTGTTTTGTAACACAAACTATGGACCACAAAAGTGAAACTAACCTATATGGCTTTGTTGTGAGCTGTCGCGCATTGTTGGTTAAATCAGTGACATGATAGCTGAACCACGTCACTGGATGTGGAAAAGCAGACTCCAGAGCGCATGGTCAATATCAAAGAGCCATTTGTGAGGCAGCTTATAGATCCTCTATAATATTTTAACGAATAACAAAAGGGAAAACCTTTAAAATATCACTTTTGCAACAGCCTCCTCCACCTCTTATTAACTTTTATACAGCCCCTAACTGCCAGTGTCACTACAATTCATTCCTCTAACTAAAATCTATAACTTTTGCCATTTTAGCTTAAATGTATCTGTAAACTTTAACACCGCAAACATCCTGACATTTCCCGAGTTCCTTCTAAACTAATCTCCGTCCTCCCCCTACCTATGAAAGGGGGATACAAATCTAAAGGTGGGTCGAGAGAAACGCTTTCACATCACCGGGGTGGCTTAAGACTTTGTTATTAAAAACATGACAAGCCATTCAGCTGGTAAAGATGCTTACTCAAGGGAATGCAGAGGGTGTTTATTCTTTGATTAATTCGCTTGGAGAAGACCTGAAATTTCCCCACTCATGAATATGTGGATGACAGGGAGATTTCTCCGCGGTGACAACTTATCTAAACTACAGGGCAAAACGATTATGCTAATATCAGGTTGTAGTCATCAATCATCTGGTGTCAATGTGGTGTCAACGCGTCACGTTCCTGATCCCCCCCCCCCCCCCCCCCAGCCACACACACACACACTGGCCAAAGCGCGTACGTGCCCAGCGGTGTTTGTGTGCGTAGGCGCTGCCGTGCTGTGTTTATTTGGGAAGGAGAATTGATCACTTTCTCATTACGCCTGGGGACGATTTTTTTCTCCTTTGGGGCGGGGGGGGGGGGGGGGGGACTGCTCTCCCGGATCAAAGCTGGAGGAAAAATGGGAGGGAATTAATTAGGTGAGTTTCTTCATCCTGATACACACACACACACACACACACACACAGTGTCCGGGCTGACGTCAGGGAGACGCGACTTAAAACCAAAGAGCGCATCACAGTGAGATGAATGAGTTTGATCATACACACGCTCACGCAAACTCACAAACTTACACACACACACTCGACTTGGATTTGGGACTTGGGACACTGTAGCGGCTACGGCAGCAAGGCGGATGAGGCGGGACTGCGAGCCCAGCAGCGAATTTACTTTTACACGCCGCGCGTCTTGGTGCGTAAAATGAAAGCGATGCGTAAATATCCGTCTTCGCCCGTTTGGATAACGTGGTAGACGATATCCGAAATTTTTAAAAAGTGAAAAGTTTAGAGGCCAAACTCGCTTGGAACTCGTGTCAAAGGGGGGAAAAAAGAGAGTCAACATTTTTGACGGATGGTGTTGGTCTGCGCTCCTGCTGCCTGTGTGATCTTGCCTGAGCCATGGCTTACTCTCAGCTGGGATACTCCTACTCCACCACACCGCAGGTACACCGAACAACCGAAGCATGTTCATCCGCATTTAAGTTACAGTTGAAGACTTGAACTTTACGGGCAGACTTGAACTCTAACATTTGACCCATTATTTCAGTTATAACACGAGAAAATCCCACAGAGCAGACAAGAATAACGTAAACAAAAGCTAAATCTAAAGGATTTTTTTTTCTTTTTGTGTCTTAGTTGTGTAGAGAATTCTCGATCCTTTTGTAGAAATTAAGCAGATTTTCACATTTTCTTTGCCAAAGTTTCTGATGACCTCCGGCTCTCTGGCCGGTTGTCTGGAGTCGGGAACTCCTCAGTCTCACCCGGTGCTGCGCACTTCGGGCCACCAGCTCACCCCTGGCACCGGCATCGGCGTCTACAGCGGCCCTTATCCGAAGAGCCAAGGTTACTATAACGCCTGCACCGGCGACGCTACTTCTCTCTATCCCAGAGTGAGTTTCACTTTTAGTTCATCAACATTTTCAGCTTTTTAGCTACACGCTACTCAACTCAAAAAATCTTCAGCAATGGATGGACGAAAGATGGAAAAAAAAGACCTTATTACCATGTCAATTTTGTAGACTTCACCTTTGAGGGTGAAATAGAAATACTTTAAGATGGGATGGAAACAGAGTGCATAGAGTGGATTCATGTAAATATAACATTTGACCCATATATGTTTGAAGGATTCTGACAAAGAAAATGTTTGTTTCCCATGTTTTCAGGGACCGCTAGATCCAAAAGAAGGAGCTGCATCTGTTCATTTGGGGACATCGCACACTCCTGCCTACTATCCTTATGAATATACATTTGGACAATATCCTTATGACAGATATGGGTAAGTGAGAGTCTGCAACATCTTTTATTTATTATTTATTAGATTGATTTATCTTTATATCAGACATATTTAGGACTGGTGACTTACCAGTTAAAATATTTATCCTTGACTTATTGTTTCTGGCATCATTATGCAAGCACGATGCTTTACCCATCATATCCTTCGATATCCTTCAAGCAAATACTTTATATAGTTAATTTCACTCCTTTACATCTGTTAAAACAGACCAGTGAATGTCACTGCCTTCTTCAGGTATTCCTGCTCCGACGGGGCTTCACGTCGTAAAAATGCCACCCGAGAGACCACCAGCACCCTGAAAGCTTGGCTGCAAGAGCACCAGAAGAACCCCTACCCTACGAAGGGAGAGAAAATAATGCTTGCTATCATCACAAGAATGACTCTCACACAGGTAAGTAACAGGATTTAAGTGTAATTCCCCAATAATAAGTCCTTGTCTTCTTTTCTCAGCTTTTTCCCCTGTACTGTGAAAGGTTTTCCTCTTCATTCCATCGCTTACATCCTCTTCAATTTCAATATTAATTGCTTTTCACTTCCCTTGTTTCTTTCTGATCCTCGGCACCACATAACTTCCTCCCGTCTACTATCCTTATGATCTTATTTTATCTTATTTTAATGACCTTCCATCCTTCCCTCAGGTGTCTACGTGGTTTGCCAACGCACGAAGGAGGCTGAAGAAGGAGAACAAGGTAACGTGGTCACCGCGGGCATGTAAAAACTCTGATGATCGAGGCTGTGATGATGACAGCGATGAAGTGGACAAGCCACCGAAAAGTGACGAAGACCTTCCTGGTAAGTATGGGGGGAAAAAATATCATTTATTTAATTCCACTTTGGATTATCCAATGTAGACTTATTGTTGTCTACATCATTCGTTGTTGCAGAGCAACAGTGTGCAGACCTGCAGAGCGACCTTGAGGACTTTGACCTGCTGGAGTCTGATGCTTCTGACTGTGAACCAAAGCCCCAGTTCTTACCCGAAGACAGTGAGGCAAATGCAAACACAGATCTCCCTCATGGGCACCTCACACACAATGCGAAGGAGCGATTGTCCCCAGACTGCCCCAAACTCACACCAGTGCAACAGCAAAGCACCTCCTTCTATCCTAATGAAGACCTCCAAAATTCAGGCACCAAGCCGAAAATTTGGTCCATCGCTCACACTGCTGTGTCTTTGGATGCCAGCTTGCAGCCAGAATACCCCCCCTGTATGTTGTCTTCGAGCGGGTCTTCTCCTGTGTATCCATCAAGTATGGGCCTCACTAAAGAAGACAGGCAGCAGGAATCTCCAGTTGCCACACTAAGAGAATGGGTGGATGGAGTTTTCCATGGTCCCCCTTTCCTACAGCCCAAACCAGCTGAGGCGTGGAAAGGTTTGAATGATGCCATGATAGACAGTAGAATACCAGGAGAGTCCTTTGAACTTCTTAGGTCTACATCATCGTTGTAGTCCAGCCAACACAGCATCAAAAGGATGTTTCAAAGACTGCCGAACTTAAATCAAAAAGTCCATATTTTGTTCATGTGACCAGTTGATCGTTCGCTAAATCTCCACACTTGGAGTCACTGTTGCTATGCCTGTCAGTCTTTTCGTTCTCCCACAGTCCATATAGGCTACAGCTGACATCAGTGGCTGAAGTACCACTCTAATCTGTCATTTTTTAAACAACTGGTTTTAGAGGTAGACAAAAGTGGGGTTCTAATGCATCTTCCAGCAGCTTCTTAAAAACACCACTTTTTAATGTTTCTCATTGATTCATTTTAAAACAAGAGTCTTGTAAAACATGATTTGAATACGCACTTGATGGCTACGTCTTGCGGGGAAAGAAGACTGGAGCAAAATGTCAGCAACCTCAAATGCAATTTTTTTATTTTTATTTTTTTTACAGTGAGGATTAACCCATGTGTTTTGCAAATGCTTTCTTAATTAACATTCGCTCTGGTTGATGGAGTGTCAAAAAATCAGCTGAAATTCAATGAAGAGCAGCACAGTGCTGGAAACAAAAGTGCAGACCCTGATTGCATCCCGGGCGGATTTCCCCACATCGAGAAAATGTTACACTGAGTTTGCTTGTTGTGAAAGCTGCTTCTTATTTTTTTTGACAATTTTAGCCCACATGTAATGTAGTTGGTGCTAGTTAAGCATGTGTTTCTTGGCTTTGGAGGTAACGCTTGGTTACTGTTGGCAGTAATCTAGTTAGCTAGGCATGCTAACGTTTGAAGCTAACATTTAATCCATTCCTTGCATTTTTGCTATTGGTTTCTGTATTAGTTAGGAAATCTTTTTTAAAAATTACAACAACCTCCAGGCTTGTTAAATTGCCAACATTGTTCCCAAAACAGCCAACATGTGGAGAAATCCAAATCTTGAAATTCCCGCTTTGCCAAGTAATGTTTACAACTTAAACAATGACAAGGAAACTGTTGCTTGACGACTGGATTGAGCGTACGGTCAAGAAAGGCCGTTTCTGTCTGACAACTTTAGACTCTGACTGGCTCTATCAACGGTCAAATGTGAGTGAACAAATGTCACCACACACTTCCCTCCAGCAAGGTTATATGGTTTACACAGTAGAAAAATACACAATTGTACACTTGCACTATAGCCTGCACATGCACTGAGTCACAAAAATAAAACCTGTGTTCTGTAGCATGGCAAAGTTTTCTGAGTGTGCCCTTACATTAGGTGTCTACTGTTTTGGAACCACTAGTGTTAACTGTTTCTTGATGTAAATCCTGTTCAGGAACAGTGGAATATACCTTCACAGCTTTGGATGTGTGTGTGGGTGTGAGTGTTTGTCTGCATACGTGTGTTCAGGGAGTGAAAGGGGGGAAGTGGATGGTATTCAGCCGTGACTAATGGAAACACACAGAGGAGGGTGCTGCTAAATTGTTAAATCGATGCCACTTCCACCTCGGCTCCAGATATAGCTGCAATCAGCGATGCGTCCCTTTTCATTAGGCAGCTTTTGACTTTGTCAACCTGGGACTCCAAGAGAATCCACTGCGCGCAAGATGCCTCATAAAAACTCTTAAAGTGAATTTAAGTAAGTGTCACATCTGTATTCACCTCTCTGAAATTGTTCCATATGAGCTATATTACAAAATATCAAACTGAGCAAACAGAAAAATAAGGTTAGCATCATTTAGGGTGATTGTTTTCTAAAATCGGGCTCAATTGTTCAAGAACATTTCAGAAATTTAGAATACAAAGCTTTTAAACCAACACTCTTCCAAAACAAAGCACAACAAAAGATAGAAGTATTTTTTTCATTAGTTTTTTTTTTTTTTTTTTTGCCTCCCCATCCTTTTCTTCCTGCTGTTTTCGATTTAGGAACAGCAATAAAGTATTTATCAGAACAGAGGAGGGATCTGCCTGGGCTTTGTATGGAATTAACCATTTCAGATTAAATAATTCAGAAAGAATTCAACCGAGAATTTCATTCTGTTTCTGCCTCATAAATAAGTAAGATCTAAGATGATAAATAATGACATCTGACTTCTTATTTCTGAAAAGTTTTCTTTCTCATTCAGACAAGCCACAGATATATATTGTGTTATATTTCTGCTCTTTTATTTGCTTTTGCTAAATTTTATGTGCTAAAACTCATACAATTTCAATGCATTTTTGAAAAACTCGGAGTGTTGAGGAAGTTGGGGTGTTTAGAAGGATAAAGAATAGCAGGCAGATAAGATTTTGGCTAAGTGCTGAGTGGGGCTAAGAGATATAGGGTTATACTTGTCCTCACCCCTTAGGCGTTTGAGACATGACTTGTCTCTTGAGCACGAAGCCTGAAGAAAAAGTACATCCACTTAAATTTTGTGTTGAACATTATAACAGTTTTAATTTAAACAATAATTAAAAAAAAACATGTTTACTTGTTTTTAATTTTTTAAATAATTAGAAATTTCTATCCCTTTTCTTGTCTTTCAAATTACTAGAATATGTTGCTATTGAATCCTTAAAACCTGCATAATCCATTTCTCAGATTTATATGTATAAATCAAAGCAGGCACAGCAGAGTTTTATTTTTGGGCAGCAGCTACGTTATGACCACAAAGCTAGCATCTACTGTTAAAGATTACTTAAACTCTGTAAACAGTAACTTTCCAGCAAACAGCTGCATCACACATCCACCAGGCATGAAGCAATAGTAGCATTCATTTTTGGTAATGCAAGTACAATATTAACACTTTTTGTTAACATTTGTTTTTCTTTTTGACTCCTGAGAGAAATAATAAAGGTTAGACTGTATAGCTACTAAATGTTACAATATGGTCACCAGCTGGTGGCTAACTTCATTCAGTCTCCTGTTTGCTGTTTTGATTTCATTTGTAGATTTAAGTGTTTATGTCCAAAACTGCTGCCTGATACACCTGGAAATGACACAATGATAGCCATCAGTCTAAAAACAAGAGTGGGCACTGCACACCCAAAACAACCCGGCTGAAACATGTACTACACTACTATACACTACTATATACTATACTGCTACACTGATGATAATTCACTGCAGATTCATCAATGTTGCAATTCGATTAGTTTCTGCCGTAAAAATATTGAATACACACACTTTAAGAAAATCCCTGGACCTTTTAAAATTGTTCTGCACCACAAGATGTTTATCTGCTCTGTTGGCAGATGATTCTTTCGTGTAAAAATTTCAAAACTGGTACTTAAAAGTCCAAGTGTAGTCGACCTTAGCTTCAAAAACCTAGTTTTGGCTAACTCATAATTATATTCTGGAATGATTACCCTGGGAGAGGGTGTAAAAAGTACAATGTGTGAATTTATAGCCAGTTTTAACAGGGACAATTTCAACAGATTTTTGAATGGTAAAATGCATTTTTTTTTGCCTTGTGAGATTTACCTACAGTCAGTTTTCACAGTTATTTACTGTAACTTACACCTTTCTCCCGTTACCACTGCAACCATCACCCTGCTTACCTCCCCCTCTCTCATTCTCCATCCTCCATATTCCCCCTCTCCCTCCACTTGTTTCACTTCACCTCTACCTGCTCTCGATATGCAAGTGAGCCACTCAACAGCCAGCCTGACATGAAGGCCTGCTCCCTGGGCCATATACTGTGATTAAGCCACAGTGTGTTGCCGTACAGGTCAGGGAATGTTAGACCCACTGTTTACTTGCCTAGCTCACACCATCAGGAGTATATGCCCCTTTGTAGCATATGGAAGAAAGACCGCACACCTGATAGGCAAAGAACTTTTTCTATGCAGGAAAGAAACCTGTCAATGTTTTTTTTTTATTATTATTTTGTTTGATTTTACTAATTCTATTCTGTGTGATCTGCTTTCTTTACCACTTTTAACTTTTTAAATTTCAGCTGGAATGTCTACACAGGAAGTATTGACGACTTCAAATTGCTCCTCTCGACACCTTCTGTCTGACACCTATTTCCTTTCAACACTGTCTGCGTCTCTGTTGCGTACTCAAACACACAGCCACACATGCAGTGGCATACTAATACACACTGCTTGAAGTCTCTTGCGTCTTGTCACACACACTTTGGTTTTCCAGGGCTATCAAAGTGCTGAGTGCAAACTCTCCCCTCCAAAATCTGTCACATGTCACCAGAGGTGTCTCGCTCCCTGTGGTAACCCTCCGAGTTCCTGGCACAAGAACAAGTCATTATTTCCATGGTAAAGGTCAGAAGCTCTGTCACCTGATTCCAAAGTGGAGCAGAGAGGAGTCGCCCCAAGACAATGACCAAAGGTCAGTTTTCTGTTTTGCCTCTCATACAGGAAGTATGGATTTGAAGAGTACAGGCTGCTCCCAGATCTGCCTATGAGCCCTTTTTGGTCAAAGTGGCTTCCAGACAGAGGTTCAGATAATTGGCTGTAGGGAGCTCTGTAATGAGCCTTGGGCTCCATACTGTGACATGTCTTAAAGTAGGGATATTTTAATAGGGCAATTACAGAGATGAAGAGGATGTTTTTTGTCGAGTGAGTGATTGTTGTGGAGGGTCATTGTGTTAAGGAATTCAATGGCATTTAACGCCATTATCTATTGCGTGGCTCAGTGGTGAGATTTTTAATATGATTACAATGTCATATGGGCTTATCTTTGTCGGGATGGCCTGACCTCAGAGTGCACCTATTTGCAATTAGTATTTAATCTTATGCAGGAAAAAAGTGGATAACTGGATGTAGCCTTAGACACCTGTGGTGATTTGACAGTTTAAAGTTGAATCCATGAATGTGTCCATCTGCAAATTGGTTTAGTCCACCTTTATAATGTTGAATTACTTGACGTATATGATATAGAAAATACTGTATTATGCCGGCTGATGCATTTAAGCGCAGTGAATAATTAAAGAGGGCAGTTAAACCCAGTATGAAAACACTGTGCTGTTTAATTCAGTACAGTTCATATGCTCAGTTTCATCTGAAGACTTTGCCCCTGGCAGTGCCTCCAACTCGATCAACCACCACATCTGAACCACTCAGACTTACCAACCGCAAGACCAACCAGTCAGCTCTCTGACACTGACCTGACTCGCCTGCCTCATTTTAACAATGCACCTCTCTCCCCTTCAATCATCCAAAGTGGTCTGACTATAGATGAGGTTAACTACAGCATAGGCCTCACTTTCAGGAGTCACCAGGGCCAATTATATCAGCCTGACTACTCCTCCCAACCTGAGCTCCATGGTGTGGAAAATGCAGTTCCACTGGCTGCATCACTGGGGACAGAACAGGCTAGTGCTGTCTGGTGCCTGAGCCAAGCGCAGGCCAATTTGGCATGCAGAGGTCTACGGAGAATAAGCCTGATGAAATATATATATGATCTTCTTCAAACATGTATTGTTCCGCGCTGCTGTGTCTTATCAGGCTGACTCCCTCCTGATGTCTTCTTGGCTTGGTAGAGCGAGACACTACAGCACAGACTGGTGGTGGGAGGGGATGTGGGAGGGGATGTGGGAGGGGGGTTGCACAAGGAAGGCTAAGGTTCTTTTAGTTCTCCTTACAGTAAACAGCTGGGACAGAAAGACTCATCTAACCCTAGTCATTGATGAGAGCGTCACAATCAGAGGGAATCAGTTCCTGAGGAGGAAATAAATAAATCCTGGGTGTGCAGACAACAATGCAGCAGACAGCATCTGCATTTATGTTTAACATTTACATTCCGTCTTTTTAGGGTTCTTATAAATTTCCGGTACTACTATATGCAGTCCCTTTGGTGTCAGGTTTTAAACAACTGCCTTTGTTCTATTCATTGGAAAACAAAGTCTGGAACTTCACTTTAATTTCTGCAACAAGGAGCATTTCACTCTTTGTCTGCCCTCCCAACTAAGTACAAATCTGCAAGGTGCTGCTGACCTCTGGCTGTTACTGTGGGGACTGCATCTAACCAGTCATGCTGGATAACTGACACAACACAGCGTTCCAAGAATTAAACTCCCAACTAATTAGTGAAAAATTTATTTTTTGCTGTTAACTTTTATCACACAAAGAATCCTTATTATAAGTATTTTTGTATGTAATTATGGGTAATTTTGTACATTATAGAACAATATTGCAGATCTTAATATTCTAACACTGATTTTAACAAGCACTGTAAAGAGGAATGCACTTGTACAGTTCAGATATAATTTATTAACCAATATGGCAATTTATACAGAGAAGCAATGACAGAGGAAAAGTTTCAGTGATGATGCTTCTGCTTGAACTGTAGCCCACAGTAGCCACATGTGCCCACTTTTGTGTCTTTATCCTAAAAAAAAAAAAAAAAGTTAGTATTTACGATGCGGGGCCTTTCCAATACAAATAGAACAGTTACAGCAAAAACATTTCTCGTTCCATTTCCCCATGTAAACAGTGGATCATCAGAAAATAGATTACAAAGACATTTTCTGCAGTAACTTGGTCACGCTTAAATCGTTTAATTAGAAGGTCTCTAAATCTGATTCACAGAGCTTCTAACACCAACAGATGAAATCTCCTAAACCAAGAGTACGACTCTGTTGCTACGGCTGACTTTAAATCTCACCACCACAGATTAGTTGATGAAAGACCGGTGCATATCAGTGAAACCATTCGTACAACATCCCACGGAAATAAATAAAATACAGGGAAATTAACATATTCAATATAAGACCCAATTAGGTTCTGTTTACAAAAGTACTGTTTTCGTCAAAATGCATACATTTTCTACAATTTTACATTAAAAACTGGCAACAAATGCATGCATTGAAAATAAACAAAACAAAACAAAAAAAAAATAAAAACTCACCTTGCATGAGCCACCAAACTAAGATATAATTAGGGATATCCACTGTCCCTCACCAAGTCATATCCAGCAGGAATATAATGTTGTTCAAACAGCTGTCTCAGGTTCCAATAAGAGTTGTGTGCAGATCCTGGCCTCTTCCCAAACAATTTATAGATGTTGCATACAATCACAATCCAAATTGTGGCTCCCCCCATTCAGTTTTCAAGCTTTTCAAGCCTTCGGACAGTAAGTGGCAGAGAGAGTGGGTATGACATGCAGCATAGGTCAGAAAGTCAGAGTTGAACCCATGATGCTGTGATAATGTGACATGCGCAATAACCACTCATCCCCCTGCAAATTTATTTGAACTTCTGATTGCATGACTAATTGTGTATGCGGTTGCATGCAAATCTCTGATTTTACTCTGCAACTCCGGACCTCAAGTTGGAATCTGTGGTTTCTTATGGATATTTGTCGTTGGCTATTATTTTCCACCAATAAAGCCCTTCCTTCTTTTTCCCCACACCTTTTGCTTAGACAGTATTTATTTGGATAGTAACAGTTGGCTCTCCCTGTAGTATTATTGTGAATATTGAATTAGTCATGTTGCTGGTTGGCCTGCTAACTAAAAAGAAGCAAAGAAGCAACTTACCTCCAGGAATGGTCAATATAGACATTCAGACCATTTATTTGACGAGTGTGTGCAGACTCACCAGGTTGATGTAGACTTTGGGGTGGCCCAGAGCTCCTCCGCCTCCATCACAGGACACAATTCTGGCCTCGATGTCAGTCACTGGCTCCTCTGCCACCAACTTGATGGCAAAGTTCTTATTCACCTATCATAAAACCAAATTTCTATCATTATCTGTTTAGTAAAGCTTGATTTTTATGAGAAGTCAGTAAGCAACAGAGACAGCAGACAAACTGAGAACATAACAGTATTGATCCTGATGTTTGCCCTCACTAAGTGCTTTTTCCTTTGTGACAATTATGAGAGATACACGTTTTTAGTTTGTTTATGCTGTGAATGAGGAACAGAAAACCGTAATCAGAGTTTTACACCATGTATTCTACTATATTGGAATGCACAGGACTAACAGCATGTGTGCAACACCAGTGCTGCACAACGGCAGTCGCGTCATTTGTTCTAACAGTCCTGTTAATCTAGCTGCCACCTGGTCGTTACTAAGTTTAGTTGGCGGCTACTTCTTACCTCTTTCTGTCTGCCAACGAATCTAGCTCTTCTGTGATCCTGCTCATCAAACACCTGCAAGAAAAACATTGAATTCGTGAGCTTGAGGAAAAAGGTTACAGCTGCGCATGAAACCCACTTAGCTACTTAGAGCCCGTTCTCCAGGAGATGGAAACTAATAGTGACAAGCACCACATACATGCATTGTACTTTAAACCGAAAGTATATTGTTGTTTTTTTCATATTGATGTCGTTGTAATGAATGTATAGCTGTTTAAGTAGAATAGATGGCTGTCCGGTAATGGACTTATTAGCCTCACGGTGGCTAAAGTTAGCTGTAGCTGTAGCGTCGGGTCACCCAGTAACAGAAAGCTTTAAACTTACCTGACCAGTGTGCGTAATGGGCTCCCCGGTGCTGGAGACCCCCACACTGTAGCGGTGAGCAGGGACAGCAGAAAGCCTCAAAGGTGAAACGAGCACCTTAGCATTTTTACTGAAGGACAGAGCTCTGCCCACAGCGGCCGCCATGTTGAAAACAGTCTTTACTTCCCAAGCTGCATCCTGAGTTGTAAGATGGATTTTGACCCCCAGTTTTGTCTTCCAGGTTTTAAGTAGTTGAAAACTGTGTATCTTTCCTCACAGTACTTAAGTCATTGCATTAAGCTAACATTTTTTAGAATAAAATAGGTTAGGCTACGGGTAATGTTGGATCTGGGCTCTGCTAGTGGCGGTAAAGGCTCGGTTCGCCCAAAGTAAAACAAGGAAACTGTCTGACAGTCCCTACCGCGGGATTAATATTAAAGGGACCAACGCGAACCGGAAGCAGTTGTGTCATCGACAGCTAAACTCGCACCGCAGTCGTGCGGTGGCGTCTGAAAGATAACATTCAAGGGCATACTCCCTGTTTTAAACCCGCGCCGCAGCATTGACAGGTTTGTTTACATCCATTGTTTTTTTAGGAAAAAAATCCCTCATGTCAGAGAGCAATGCATTGGGCTTTTAAACGTCCCGCTTTGGCGCTAGCAGGTCAGCTGTGACAAGCAGGTCTCATCGGCGTGCTGCGCAGCCATCACACACCAACACCGGGCTGTAGGGTCGCTAATCGACATTTGAAAAACGGAATCGTCCCGCATTGAACTTAGAAGGGGCGCACCGGGACCGGGACGTACAGAGTACGGCTTACATTACATTATACAGAAGAACATTATATTGTACATCTACATCACCTACCCTAGCCAGGAATCGAGGTTGATCGATCAATGATAATTATGTAGACCTATAGCCTATTTTATGGGCATGTCGTGCAAGAGATAACAGATAATGTGTAAAAATGTTTGAAGTGTTCAGTGAATGGATCATTGACTTTCCTATAAATCATGCACTTACTTGGAACTAACCCAGGACATAAACTAATTCCCAACCCAGTTTCCCAAAGCGCGGCCAGGATGAGCGTTTGTCATGTGAGTGTTCTTAAAATGGTAAACTCGTGTTCAACAGTTCGTGAATTCTGAAACATACGGACACTATCCGGTGGGTGTTTCCGAGGAGCAGAAATATGTCATTCGGAGGCGCTCTGTCCGTTTCCAAATAAATGGTAAGCTATAGTTACGTTATACGTCAAAAATAATGTCATCAGTTCGTCAGCCAAGCATCCTAACCAGTTAGCTAACCAGTTAGCTAGCAGTCCATTTCGAAGCGACTAACTAGTGTCAGTGATCCGGCAGTGAGGTTTACTTAACGTAGGCTACTCTCGCACAGATATGCTAGCTGGCATCCATTTACACAAAGATTGACAAAGAATGGCCGAACAAATGCATTCTCAATTTATTTTGTTAGATAATAAATACCATACCAGTAACCTACACATTGGCTTGTTCCATGTCGCTTTCCGTACATCCAGCTGTGTTTCTATTTGGGTTTCTTCTTTAAGTACGCACGGTAACTTAGCAACTACGCACGACTCAGCAGTAAATCAGCGTAAAGGGGAACCGGAATTTGGGGGGAACCAAATCGGTTGACACACCGGCCGGTCTCTTACTTATTTTTCAGGGAGTTGACAATATGACAGTATTTGTGTGTGTTTATTTCGCTACGGGATAAAATCAATTGGGCATATCACATGTTCTAAATTACATCTCGAAGGATCAATCTTACTTTGTAATATGGGGTTAGTTAAATGGTTCGTATGACTGACATTTTCATAGTGGTTCGCGGTGTACCTGGGTGGCCAATGCATTTTGCACACCGAGGGCATTAATGTATATTTGTGTTAGTAATGCTGCACAACTAATACTGCACAATGCTTTTGACAGCAAGAGAGAGCATTGTTGGAAAGCAGTTAAGGAAACTCAGACTCAAGTTACATCACAGTGGGGCTGATTAATGGAGTGGTCAGTCAATGAAATTTCATTAACAGATCCATTTCACCTGCTGTTGTGCAAATGGGCAGGCAGGAGGTGGAAATGAGACGCAATTAGCAAGACAACCCCTATAAAGGAGTGGTTCTGGCTGGTGTTTTGGTCACATTTGCATTTTGTCAGTGCTCACACCCCTAGAGGTAGCATGAGGTGGTGTCTGCAACCCATAGAAGTTGCTCAGGTAGTGCAGCTCCTCCAGGATGGCACATCAATGCGAGCTGTGGCAAGGAGGTTTGCTGTGTCTCTCACCACAGTGTCCAGAGCATGAAAGAGATGCCAGGAGACGTGGAGGGGGGCCGTAGGAGGGCAACAACCCAGCAGCAGGGCCGCTACCTCCTCCTTTGTGTAAGGAGAAACATGAGGAGCACTGCTAGAGCCCTGCAAAAGGACCTCCAGCAGGCCACTAATATGCATGTTTCTGCTCAAACTGTCAGAAACCGGCTCCATGAGTGGTGGTATGAAGGCCCGACGTCCTCAAGTGGGGCTTGTGGATGGCCCAACACTGTGCAGGGCAATTGGCATGTGCCAGATAAAACCAAGATTGGCGCCCTGTGCTCTTCATGGATGAGAGCAGGTTCACACTGAGAACATTTGATGGATGGGACAGAGTCTGGAGACGCCGTGGAGAACATTCTAATGTCTGCAATGTCTCCAGCATAACTGGTTTCATTATGTGGGGAGGGTTTTTTTTTTTTTTTTTTTTTTTAGGGCTGCACAGCCTTCTATGTGCCGGCCAGAGGTACCCTGACTGCCATTAGATACTGGGATGAGATCCTCAGACCCATTGTGAGACCATATGATGGTGCAGTGGGCCCTGGGTTCTTTATCCATGACAATGCTAGGCCTCATGTGGCTGCAGCGTGTGTCTGGCCTGCCCGTTCCCCGGACCTGAATCCAATCAAGCACATCTGGGACATCATATCTTGTTCCATCAACCAATGCCATGTTGCACCACAGACTGTCCAGGGGTTGACTGTTCCTTTAATCCAGGTCTGTGAGGGGAGGGAATCAGGTGTTGTAGGGAGGTCATACAGTCATACAGGCATGTGGAGGCCACACACACTATGGAGCCTCATGTTTGACTTGTCTTGAGGAATTTCCACTGAAGTTGAATCATCCTGTAAATGTTATTTTGATTATGATTCCAAATCACACCTCCATGGGACAATTTTGATTTACATTGATCACTTATGTTCTCAATGCCTTCTATGTAATGAAGAAAGATTTTGGAATTTGTTTTCTTTTTTTTTTTTTTGAGTAATTTTCTTGGAGTTGAATGTGAATTATATGTTGACTTCTCTTTGCAGTTTCTGACACCATGGCACCCCTCCTGTTAAAACACCTGGCTGCCTCCCTGACTCACCAACTGGCCCAGATGAGCCGATTAAATCTGACATTGTCCTCATCGGCAGCGAGTGCTTACAGATGCCTATACATGCTGAGCACAGCTCCCTGCACATTGATCCTGTCATCAGCCACAGTCAGACCCATACAACCCTCCTTGTCTGGCTCCTCTTCTCAATGTGGACCATCTCTGTTGGGACAGTGCCAGCATCTTCGCTGCATCCAGCCCTGTGCAGGGATGAAGACCAGAAGTGCATTGAAGAGGCGCTGCAAAGACTGTTTCTTTGTTCGCCGGAGGGGACGTCTGTTTGTGTACTGCAAGACAAATCCAAGACACAAACAGAGGCAAGGTTAAAATGGTGCATGTTGGTTTAGAGAAAATGGCTTTGTTATAATGAATATTGACAAGAACTGTGCTGCAAAAATAAATTGTTTGGTAAAGAGCTTTTACAGCCCTTTTCACTCCTCCTGTTTCCATTTCAACAGCAGTGTACAAAAATGCACAGATTTATTGCAGTGAATAAAAATAAATTTCCCATTACTGGGAAATTAATTTCAAGGAATAGCAAATTAATTTTCCTTTAGTAAGTAACTCAAGACTGATTTTTATCAATGCTCTGGAATTATAAATTACAGGTGTAAATGCAAATATTTTATCTATTAATTTGAGATGACCTTTCTTTTCATTCACAGTGACCTTTACACAACAGTCCTCAGATTTTACATCAACAGCTGTTTTGTTTCTCCTAAAGGAATTATGACATGTATAAAACCACATATAATTTAAACTAAAGCACTATAAGGGACTGTAAGGTCAGGAGCCCTTTAAAAAAATGTGAATTATTAAGACAAAATTTATTGCACAGCACTGTTACCAGTCATAGTATTTTACATTTTTATGAAGGCAGTTTACATAAAAATAGAGCTGTCTCCGCAAAGCACATACACGTTATAGGATGAAAAAAAATGTTACTTAAATTAGGTCTTCATTTACCTAAACGTATTAAACGAGAAACTTTCTTTTACTCCCCCATTGGATAAAAGTTGTTTTCTCAGGTCTAATATTTGATCACATAAAAGTGAGACTCTCAGCCTACTTTAATTTCCATGATTTGTCCACATGGGGGAGCCAAAGTCTTTGCTACAGACATACATATTCCAGCCTGCTTTACACATGGTCTCTTTGAGACCCTTTTTCTAAGCAGTGTTCCAGTACAAACTGTCCTTATCATCGTTTGATTCCTACATGTCAGTGTTCATCAATTTAGTCCCAAAAGACTGCGGAGACTGTTGTGTTGCCTGTCATTTATTTCAAACGTGAGAAACTAACTGTTGATCTTAAAAGTCTATGGCTATCATTTGTATCATTGTATTACTACTGAAGCACAGAATAAGCACAGTGAACACAACGACACTGACGGACTGCAATATGTATACTTGGCAGACAAGGCAACCTGTCTGGTTTGAAATGTGTTTGACAACAAATACTGAGCTTCAAATGCCACTCCGCCTTTAGAGTTTAAGTTAATATTTACCGATGGAGGTACAAGTAACAATAAACTCTTGTGTTCATTTATTCAACTATGTGTTTGTACAGTTAGGTTTCGGGGCACAACATCTCACAGAATCACATGGCTATACACAAACACATAAAGCGTCCAATTGTAGGTATTGAAATATTGTAAACTAGAGTGGAATACTAAGAAGTTTGTCCACAGGAAAGAGGAAGACCCTGCGATAATAACAAGCAATTACATCTGTGGCACAGTGTGCAGTGTGGTAGTTTACAATAAAAACATAAATTTTTGATGTGGAAGAGATAATCCAAGCTGCAGGGTATAATTTACAGATACATCAGTTATCTATGGTTTTGAGTCACATCAAAGTCTGTTTAAAGCAGCAGTTACTACCATCTAGAAAATAAAAGAAATTGATGGGTGGATCAAATGCAGGAGGAAGCTCAGCTTCAAATACAAACTGGATGCCAAAGGTCAATCACTCCAAACATCTCAAGCCCAAATTCCACAGACATCCATCTTACCAGCTGCCTGTTAGTGTATGTGTGTGTGTGTGTGTGTGTGCGCGCGCGCGCGCACTTGTCTACAAAAGACTGATTTCAGGATTGCTCATTAAGTAATACACTGTAGCACTTTCTTAATAAAGCCTCTCTGTGCAGGACTTACACAGACACCTTTCTTACATCTACCATGCAAAGTCTGCCAATATGTGTATACTTGTATTCATATAGTAGCTCGCGTTGTTGATATCACAAGATTGGACATTTCCTCTCATGTTAAGACAGTGTTTTTAACTATTTGCACTACGCTGAGAGGCACAAGCGAGGCTGACAAAACATCGCAGAGTGTTCGGTGTTTGCAGAGCCGGCGCAGTCTCCAGCTGTGCACCTAATATTCTGACTATCCTTGACGTGCACATGCTTGTAAGTGCACTTCATTGGTTCAAAAACGTGTTTATTCACCTTCAAAATAAAAGCTGGGATAAGGAAATGTTTTTCACACACTGCATGCTGTGTCGCTTCCCATCGGAGATTTAGGGAACATAAGATTAAAAAACGAAGAAGCTACACATAAAGATTCGACTTTTTTTTTTTTTTTTTTTTTTTATCCCAACACGCATAGTGTAGACTTGAGGCATACCCAAGTGGAGGGCGCACTTATTTATTTGTATGTTTGTTTGCTTGGTCGAACCCATTGAACGGTGCTTGAGGCCGGGTCTTATTTTGGCGCCTCCTGGGCGGATGTCACCTGGTGTGTCCCGGCCAGCTTGCGGCTTGCAGTGAGCTCAGCAGTCAGTCCGTCAGCAGCCGGCGGAAGGTACGCGGAGGACCGGGGACAGACGCGTTTTCCTTTTCCTCTGTGGCTGTCCGGTCGTGAGCTATGAAGCGGTCAAGCAGTCGTCCCCTCAGGCTGGGTCGAAACCCCTTCGTCCACAAGCTGAAGTTCACCACGGCGGAGAAGATAAAGGTAAGACAAGCGCGATGGAAAGATAGTTTTCTGCACTTCGACACCATTTTGCCACACTAAGCCCCTCTGAAGTACTTTATCTATGTTGTGCATCCAACACTTTTGCCCGTTAAGCGCTTTGTCAGAGCCGAGACTGGCTTTGTTGTGGCCCAGTTTACACAATGAGATGTAACATGTGTTGCCATGTCATGAATAATTAGAAAGAAAGACGCAACACTGGGGGAAACGCATTTAAAGTGAAGAGCAGAGCTGTCACTCACAAGGTGAGCGCAAGATTCACCTGAAGTGGAACATATGACAACAAACAGCCAAAACAGACAAAGCAAACTCCTCCTGAACACTTTTACAAACTATTTATTAGGCCTCCCTAATTCAGGTAAGTTCGATGTTCGATGTCCCTCAGTCTTTCTCTCAGACTTGGCAGGAGTTAAGTCTCCTTTTTAGTCTGCATTGACAAGAATAAACTACTTCATAGATGCAAGGTAAATAGCTTAAGTCGTGTCTTTGGCATAAGGCAGCTCTACTGGAAAATGCGTTTTACCGAAGTAAAAGCAGTGCAGCATCTGTGCAACATGGCCACCTATTTCATTTAACTGCCATGTAAATCCCTGTGGCGTTATTACGCGACTGACCACTAGCCCATATTTTCCTGGATGGATGTCTCAAGCCAGAGTTAAATCTTGATTGACCAGATTTGCATGTTGCACATTTGCATCAGATTTTGACCCAAACTCCTGTCGACAATAGGAAGTAGTTTTACTAAGTATAATCCAAACAAACGCAAGCTCTATTCTTAATTTGGGTGCATTGTTGTACTGACTCCTGCTAGTCTGTGGTGAAAAGCGCTTGACTTCTGCCCGCATTCTCACATTTCTAGCTGCTTCTTGTAACCCAGCTGAGTGTGCACATATGTGAAACATACAGCACGCTGTGTTTTCATGTGGTTAGCACTAGCTGACAGCTTGCCGACTTTCATTTGTAGTCATTACACTTAAATAATTACTGGCAGTTCTCAAAGTAGTTCTCACTAGAATGCATATGTTTCCAAAGTCAAAGTCAGTAGACCAAACATGAACATGCAGGAAGAAGGTGAGAAACTGCTACAATTGGACAGCTGTGGCTACATACTAAATCAACCATCACGATCGATGGAATCACTGCTGCAGGCCAAGAATCAGACTGAAATGCCTCTTCATCAATCAGCTGGATCAATGGGGTCTCATCCTTAGTGATTGGTGGGGTCTGCTGACAGCATGGATGCCCTTGATATACATAGCTCATGTAGTCTGGGTAATGAGATAATATCATTCAGCTGGGTTCTTTATTTTTTCCTAGAGAAATTTGTTTATTAAGCTACACTACTAGGTAAACTGCAGTGGAAGCAGATAGCAATTCATTTCTACTCTGTCAAAGCCTATTGTTTTGGGGTTGTTGTTTTTTGTGTGTGTGTGTGTGTTTTCAGACAGGAGAAGGAAGAGCACTCCCTTGGTTCTGCAGCCATCAAGTTTATCTGTTTCCCCATAGCCCCAGGGCTGAGAGATGTGTGCTTTCATTCACAGCAAAACATACAATGCACAAGGCACAGGAAGGCCTTTATACTGTTCAGTCAGTCAGAGACAAGTGGTAAAGCCAGACTCTTTGCCTTTCCTCTTACCATGCTCTAAAAGTTTGGCTTTCTGAAGACCTTCCAACTATTCCAGTTTGGCTTTCTGCATTGTGTAGTTATTGTTGTTGCGCACTTTTATTAGTAGTCTGTCAGTTTTTCCATAGTAGTTAATAGTAGTTTGTAAACACGAGTGTGTCTGTCAGTTGATGGCAGCGGTCAAGTGAACTGTAGCCAGGACATGTGTGTGTCTGTGTGTGTTTCACACTTCCCACTGCCTGTTCCTATTCTAATGTGCATGGACTCAGTTGCAGACATGCAAGCAGTCACATGTGAACAAACACATATGATCTGATGACTGAGTGACAGGCATGTGCTTGCTTTTGAATCTGTTTGTGATGCAGAGATGAGAATTGCTGCTGGTTGCAAGTGCATCACTCCTCCTGGCTCTTGGTTTTACTGGAAAAGTATGTGTGCGTGTCTGTTTATCTGTATGTACGTTTTGTTTTGCATTTAACAGCATCAACAGCACTATAGACCAATTAGTCCAGCAAGTGAAACAGACAGACAGACAGACAATGGCACCAATTCCAGCTGAGTCACACATTGCTGAACAGTGAACATCATACAGACATGGCTGCCAACTTATCAGCACGCAGACAAAAATCAAGCAGAGAGGTGCACTTTCCCCAAACTGATTGGCTGAACTGCTAAAAATATCAATGACTTAATCAGGGAGTTGAAATATTGGGCTATTTTGGTGTTGACAGTTAATTTCTACCACAGCCTTTTCAAAAATTTGCACTCTCACTCACTCATTTTCTACCACTGTCTGGGTTGTGGGGAGTGCTGGAGCAAATCCCAACCAATGTTCCAAGCAATGGTGGGGCTTATCCTGGACAGGTTGCCAGTCCATTAGAGGGCCTTACTTTCAAACATTCTTGTACACATTTTACTTTAAGAGGCGAGACAAATTTGTAATTAACTGCTACAAGTTATCGGGTTCTGCTGCCTAGGCTTTGACCTTGGTCCACACACCAGCGACATGTTGAGTTTTTCATTCTTTTGACTCCAGGTTGAAATCAGAGCACTCTGCCCCTTGGCTCATTGAAAACAATTAGCCAAGAGCAATTAGACCTCACTACACTATATAGAGCAGTTAAAAGTGTGCTGGGCCACATTGCTCTGGGGAGGTGACTGTTATGTGGCATGACTGTAGAAAAGTGGGAAGTACTGTGTCAGTGTTCATCTGGTAATATTTGCTGAAAAAATATTTATTTTGATCATGTAGGGTTGGCATTAAGATTTTTTTTAATACATTTATACAATCTCTAATTTAATAGTTTTGTATAAGGCATAAAGAAATTGTGAAAAATGTCCACAATATCCCAGAATCCATGGTGACATAAGTAAAGCTCTTGTGGGTTTCCACAAAGTGTCCAAAACCACAATTTGTTGAATTGGCTTTCATATCAGACCACGGAAACCAGCTCATTTTTGCTTTTCATAGCATCCTAATAACTGAAATGAGACTAAGTTCTTCCTGCCTCTCCTCGATATTCCCACCACCATTGTGTGTCTGTGTGTATATTTAATGTGACGTGTCACATGTTTGTCTGTTCATGTTATGCGTGCTTATGTCTGTGTTTGCATTTGAGGTCACTTGACTGACATGTCTGCTGTGTTTGTATGTGTTGAGAAAGCAAAAATGTTGTAGGATGAGCTAAATAGCTTCATGACTTAATGCCCCCTGACAGCTTTAATGGTGCCATACATACAAACAGAAGGTTTGTGCTCCTTAGTGTTAGGAGATAATAGTACCATTATTGTTTCCCAGAGACTTCTGAATATTTAACAAACAAGCGAATGGCTAAGTCATTAAGTCTTTGCCCTCAGGTCAAAACACATTTGCCCCTCTATTCTACACAATACCATCAGCAGCAGACATTCGGACATTTATTTTTGCCCTTAAGCTTTTTCTGATATTATGTAGCAGTGCGGTCAAAATCTCACTGTAATAAATACAGTGATTACTCATATCAGGTGAAAGTTAGGTGACTTTTTAGTATCATCTTCAGCATCATATAATTGATGAATTAGAAAATGACCACTCTGAAGTGTGTCAGTGTTTAGCACTTGGTTTGAATATGCGTGTAGGTAGCAGGCTCTCCCTGTGGCTGTGTTGATTCTTTCCAGGGCCTCTATCGTTAATGTTACATACTGCCGCCTCTTTCGCTTTCATGCATGCATGTCTGGGCTGATTGGGAATCCTAAATTGGTGTGAGTGTGAATGTTTGTTTGCCACCATGTGTCCCTGTATGTTCACCCTGCGATAGGCTGGGATGACCTGTCCAGGGTTTACCCCTTAGAACAGGTCGTTAGCTGGGCCTGGTTCCATTATTCCCTGCAACCCTGATGGATAAGTGCATGAAAATGAGTGATTAAAAATAAATAGAAATTGGTGCTAACAATGAATTGGAATATAATAAAAATTGCACAAACTGTGTCACAACATAAATGAAGCATTGTAATGCCACAGAGATATCTTGGCCCACAAATCTGATTCTCCAGACATAGAGACTCATGATGAATGGATCATGACATTCAGCAGTTTCAGATTAAGACCATTCTAACAGGGTTAGGGTTATGCAATTGCACTAACATTAAAAAGAACTCTTAGTAATATATATATATATTTATAATTTTTAAAAACATAGGCCTTTAAAAATGTGATTTAATATGGCTGTTAACAGCATGGAAATATAGCCAGCACCAAACTAAATGCCTATGAGGTCCATTAGAGCTTCATTGATCAAAAGTATAAATACCTGAAATGACGCTCTGGACTGAGTTACAATGGTCTTCGTGTGTGCCTTTTGCTATACTTCGATATGTAGCAGAAACAAAGGAGAGCAAAATATCTAAATTGCTTTCAAATGAATGTGATGCCAAAGTACAAGCATACAAAGAACAAGAGTATTTTTATTGCAAATTTCAAATGGCCAGCAGTGTTTTATGGTTGTACATAAAATACTATGAATCACCCCGCTCTATCCTACCTCATCTCATTCTCATGCCACCTCCTGAGAAAATGTCAGAAGATCCTCCCAGATGGATTCGTTAAGCTCTGATGATGAGTGCACTGTGCGTCTGGCGTGAGGGCGGGGAGGGGCGGAGAGGCGTTAGAGCATCATAAATCCCCATTACTGTTTATTTATTAATACAGTCCTGCAGTGTGCACCTGGGCTCATCCAGGGAGAGAAATTCACAGAGAAGAAAGGGGATTTGGAATTGGACATGAAGGGAAGAGGTTAGACATGATTCCCTAGAGTAACAACAAAAAGCCCATCAATGCAAAGTAGGAGGAAAGCAGTTGGCATGATAAATGAAGCTGAGCAAATCGACGTAGGAAGTGAGAGATTGATGGATGGAAAGCTGAGGAGAGGAGTTCCTCTGGGATTGGAGAGTATGGTAAAGTACACTGGGAGGCTGATAGGACAGGAGATAGAAAAATGTGGGGGGTTAGAGTGAAGAGATAAATGGGAGGGTGGGGTCAGACAAGATGAGGAAGGATCTTAAAATGTCACACAATCTGAATTTACACTGTGGGTGGTGACATTTTGACCCTGTTTGTCCACACACATGCGCACACACACCACATCTCTCTGATTACACAGTAAGTGAAAAGGTGTGATCGTTCCAGTCAGCTGACTTCTCATTTTAAACTCTTGCTTCAATAAACTCTCTTGCAGTGTGGTAGAACTCTGCTTCACAATCTGTTTTTAGAATCAACTTATTTCCTACACAACTATTGACACAGTAAACTTTCAATGGTGGAATGCAAAAGCAAGACTCTGATCAGATATACTTCTGCTTTAAATGTGCGACAGTGTAGACAGATTTTCGTGCATACAAACACTTACACCGAACAACAAAATAGGATACATAGGAGACAAAAGCTGTTGTAATATTATACTTAACAAACAAGAGCGAGTAGTTTTTGGTGAAAGAAATATTTTCTAGTGTATGAAACGAGTATTGATTATATAAACAAGCAGATATTGGATGTTTAAGCTTCTCAGTTCCAGAGATTATAACCTCCTGGATAAAATGAAGAGTGATGAGGCAGAGTGTGTGTGTGTGTTTACACGTTTGTGTGTAATTGATAGATGGATGTTTGTTCCTTCCAGTGGGAACTGTTGGAATGTGTGCCTCGTCCTCCTGACCCTGAAGGATGTGTGAGCGTCTTCTTGCTGTATTGGAATGAACAGCATGTTGTTTGACACTTGGGTCATAAGCAGGAATGTTTAACAGTTGTACAGTGAATAAAGGCTTATGGAAATGTATCAAAATGGTCACAGTATGACTGTATGCCTAATTTTTTTGCCTTTTTCTTTCTAACTTTCTCTTTTTCAGATAGGACTAATGTCAGTGACAGTGTTTCCCGTGCGGCTGCTACTGGTGTCCTTTTTCATGCTGCTGGCCTGGCCCTTCGCCTTCACAGCCTCCCTGGGACGTTCTGAGTGTGTCATTGAGCCACAGTCATGGGGGAGGAGGTGTGTGTGTGTGTGGTACTAAGAATTATAGACAGAAAATTCAGAAAACTACTGCATCCTGTAGATACTATTATAACCAGCAATCCCTTTGCCAATTTATCTGCTTTTGTTAGTGTGCACCATTTTATTATTATAATTTTTTTTAAATTCAGTTATTCTGCTGCTGAGCTATGCCATCACTTGTGTGCGTGTCCCAGGTTTATAGACCTGTGTTTACGAGTGATCATGAGAGCCATGTGGTTTTGCGGAGGTTTCCACTGGATCAAGGTGAAAGGAGAGCAGGCAGCACCCTCTGAAGTTCCCATCCTCACTGTGGCTCCACACTCCTCCTACTTTGATGCCATCCCAGTCACCATGACCATGTGCTCCATAGTCACAAAATTGGAGAGCCGGAGCATTCCCATTTGGGGCAGTGAGTCAAAAACATGACTGACCAACATGAGCGTTGTAGTGACATTTTCATGATCATATTGAACCTCAATTACTCTACAATGTAAAGTGAATTTATTCAGATATTCAAGTTTTACTCAATATTTGGCTTGGCTTAAAATATTTAGAATTTTTTTCTATCTAATTAAATGCTGAATTGTCCATCATCAAATCCCATCGTTCATATTCAAATACATATTTTGAACTCACTGTGACAGTAAGGATTACGGTAAAGCTGTGGCTATGATTGCAGGACAGTGTCAGAAATGATCATTGTATGATATTCTGCATAAAAAGTCAGTGTTGTCCCTCTAATTTTGATGCAGTATTATAGTAATGAGAGATTACTGCGAATAATAAGTGAGTTGTAAGTGAGATATTATTTTGAATGTTAGGAAATTTACAACATACAACAGAAAAATCACCATTAAATTGATAATGAAATCAATTAAATGCTACCTTACTGTTACTATCACTGAAATCATTTGAGCAGTTGTTTACAGTAAACACTGCTGACGGATCCACTGGGGCACATAAATATGGGCTTATATTGGTAAAAATTATTGGAGAGAGCGAGCTTTCATTCAAAATTTTACCTCTCTCACTTCCTGACTACTTCATGTGCGTTTCTATTCCTCTAATTCAATTTTAATTAATTTTTTTTCCTTTGTTGTTGTTCTGAAGATGACCATAACTATTGACTATTTTCTTTTTTTTTTATTTGGCATATATCCCAAATTGGCCTCCTCATCCTCCTCTTAGCTCTGATAAGCTATATCCGGCCAGTGTTTGTGTTTCGGTCGGACCAGGACTCCAGAAGAAAAACTGTAGAGGAAATAAAGCGAAGAGCACAATCTGGAGGAGAGTGGCCTCAGGTATGTGAATATGGACCTACACATACGCAGTGCGTACAGCTAAATATACAGACACAAGGACACAAGCTCAGTTCACACGACACAAGAATTTAAAGGTGGCAGCACAAATGCTGCGAGTCACAGTTTACATGGATTAAAGTCAATTGGATTTTAATGGGGAGATTTGTTTTGTTTTGTTTTTTTCAGATCATGATATTTCCAGAGGGGACATGCACCAACAGGTCGGGTCTCATCTTATTCAAGGCTGGTATGTGTTCAGCCCCCTTCCTCCTTTAGGCTGATCTTCAAACCAGGTTGAAAGGAGTGATAGTGTGTGTGTCCTTGCACATTTTCAGTGGCCTTAGTGGAGTGAAATCTTTTTCAGATCCTCTCAAGCACTCGTGCGCTAACATGATCATGATTTTAGAAATGATAGAAAAATTGCTTTGATATTTGGTCACTGGGGAACAGTGGAAATAAGTTGTCCACACAAAGTTGACATCGTATCACTTATATATAAATCCAGCTGTTAGGGAGCATCATCAGCTTTTATCTGGGGTTGTGGGGTTGACAGCTGATAATGAGCTGCAGTTTGCTGTAAAGTCCTTCAGTTTTAGGGGAGGTGAATCCCAACAAGAAACCTATGATGTATTGGTTCTTTCAAAAGATACTTTGCTATTGTGAAAATATTGATCAAGTGTTGAACAACTCACCACTTTTATTTGAGTTCTAGTTGCTGCCAGAAATGAATGATTTTCTCTACACTTATCCATATAGATTTATCATGACACAGTCCCTGTATATATTGTCTTGAGTACTTCAGACAAAAACATTCACCCAGCTCTTGGGGTCTGTACCCTTTCAATAAAAACAAACCCGGCCATCCTTATGAATGAACCTGCTAATATTTGTGATTTCATCTTTTCAGTCAGCACCCAAATCTAAGTTGGGAAAACTTTTTACACTTCAGCTCTGTCTTCAACACAGTGATCCAATGCAACAGTCCCTTGACTTCTAATCTCACACTAATGCACCCAATGCTTCTGTTTGTGGCCAGACCAGACCTCAACTGCTCTGTGTGTAGCGCTTGTCATTTTAGCAATCTAACATGCTAAAATAAGGTGGTAAGCATCATGAACCTCTTATCTGCTCAACATAAGCTTATCAATAGCATCTAAACAAGCTGCACAGCCCTTCAAAACTATAGCCACTGTATTTAGAGCTTGAAGTGCTGTGCATGCTATCTCAGAGTTCATCACATTGAGAGACAAACTTTGTAGCAATGAAGCTATTGCTGCTGTTGCTCATGATGGCTCGTGTGCAGGTATGATGTTAGTGTGATTCAACCTATGTTGACTGATACTACATTTGAGTTGTTTCTTATGTAGATTATCACATAATTGTGGTATTCCATTACTACATGATACTATTTGTGAAACCTTTAGTCTACGTCTCATGCTCTTTAGGCTGTAGCACCATAATAATGTGTTGCTACTGCTGCTGGTGAAGTTCAAACTGTATCAGCTGCCTAAAATCCCAATGAGAGCTATTACCCTTCAGAGCAAGCCATAGCTCACAATGGCATTGTGTGGTTTTTGGCCAGGGGTGTGTCTGTGTGATCACTGTGTTCAGTATTCATTTCATTTAGTGTGCCCAGACTTGTAAATGATTATTAATGCATGAAGTTGGCTGCATAGTTGCCAACTGAAAGTGTAGATGTCAGGGCAAATTCGTTTCAAACTTGGCCCAACAGGTTTGGAGGTTCAGTATCTTGCTAAAGGACATCTCAACACAACACAACACCTTGGTGTTGACCCCCCCCTTTTTTTTTTGGCTTGTTTTTCTGCCCACTGTGTGTGTGCGTTGCCTGGCATTGTTCCCTGCCTGGCCTGTCTAATCCCCTTTCTTCCAGTCTGTAATTCTGTCATTCCCAGTAAGCCCTGTTGGTCACACATGGGACTGCTTTGCTTACATGTTTATATGTCTGTCCATCTTATTCGGTCTGTTATGTGGTGCCAGTGCTCTCTGGATGTGTCTCCTCTAGTTCTGTTTTTTCTCTGCCTGCCAGCACAACAGCGTATGTGCGTGCAAAATCGGTTGTGCCACCTTTGTATGTCATGCTCTACAGATGCCTCCAGTCTGTTTCTCTTTTGAAAAGGCTTTTTAAATGCTTACTCATATTTCTTCTGTAGTGTTAGTGACCACTAAGTGCAGCCAGTCCTATTTTCTCCCCTGGCTCCTTGTTGAATGAAGGTCAGATTTGATAGACATGCTCTATTTTACATTGCTTAATTTTGTTCTAATTTAACAAACGGAAGTTTGGAACTTGTTGGAACTTTTAACTTTTTAACTTTTTTTTTTCACCACCTTTATTGGTGCCATAAAGCGGAATAAAGTAATTAAACCCTCTTCCTTAATTATACAAATTTATATATTTATACTTGTATAAGCAGTGTGTTGAATATTGAGCTCTATTTTGAGCAGTTTTCTGGTGTTTTTTTTTTTTTTTTTTATGTTTTAAAATTGTATACAGCCTATCACTTAATTTAGCTTTAATTGGCCAATGCACTTGAGTAGATTACATCTATATAAATAAATAAATAGTTAAAATACAGTGTATTAAAAATTTAAGATGACCTGAAAGAATATTTTTATCAAGATGAGTCGAGCAGAAAGGAATGCTTTCTACTAAAAAAACTGCAGATATTATTACCCGCCCCTGCAGTTCCCCTCTACTCTATTGAATATCATAGCATCTTTCAGCTCATTGTTCTGGTCTTGCGGTCCACAGCTTCACTGTTTTTGTTCACTGCTTTCATCAGCCCTGTCTCCAGCAGCTACAGGCAGTCACCCTCAACAAATAAGCATTGATAAACCCTTTGTACACTCTTCCCAGGAAAAAAAAAAAAAAAAAAAGGTAGACAGACACACTGAGAAACCCACTCATGAGCAAAGTGGAAAACTCAGCATCTAAAGAGCCTCATGCTTTGCTCAGGAGTTGGCTGAGACAAACAAAGATAGAAGAAGTGTAAATATTTGACTTTCATGCCCAAAACAACCAAGACTTTTCAGAGTTGTCAGTCAAAGCTAAAATGGTTTTGTGTCTTCTGGATGTGTAGAGAGGCAATTATCTACAAGCACATTAATACCTTTGCATATAAAGCTCTCGCTTCCACCAAGAAATGCCAATTGCCAAGAAATCTATTAAACCTTTAAGCGGTAAACCTTTTTCTCATGAGTGATATCAACATATCCTATTTTAATCTATTCAGCACTCACACAGTAGCTTGAATAGGTCTTTGTCCAGTCATAAATAGTGTATGTAACTTCAGTTGGCCTGTCTGTCACCATAAGTACATTATAGACTTTGAGCAGAGATGCTGTCTGCTGGGGCTACAGGTTATCCTGAGGTTGTGGGGCTTTTCACTTATGAGGTACACACAACTCAGCTCTGATCAGCGTTTTTTTTTCCTTTTTTTTTTTTTCTGCTACATTCAAGTCAGTTAAAATCTGTATAAACTTCTGCGGCTTGTGGTAGATAGTGGAGTCTTTTAGTTAATTATTCATGCTATTAACATACATACAATGATAATAGTATTAGTAAGTAGTCAGTAAATTTGCGCTTTAATTTGCTCCTCTTTTTTTTTTTTTTTTTTTTGTCTCAATTGTCTGAATTGTTTTTGTCCCCTATGATACTGTCTTCTCACCACCTCCCTCCTCTCTTGTCTTTCTCAGGTGCTTTCATCCCAGGACTCCCAGTACAACCAGTGGTGCTGCGCTACCCAAACAAACTGGTAAACAGCCTGCATTCAGCCCTTCTCTTTCTATTGTACACCCCTTTCATTCTTTTGACACCAATGACCTTGACCACAGTTCAACTTTATCCTGACTCCACATACACATTCACTGTGCACACACCTATACTCCCTGACGCACATCTGTGATGTAATGGTTTCCCTCCCTCTTGTTGATATGTGTGTCTCTTGTGTTGAATGACTCTATGTTCTAGTGGGATGATATTTCATTCCCCTCTTTCTGTCTCCCCCTCGCACGCACACACACATAAAGGTGTCGTGTATCTCTCTCAGCACCTATCCTTGCATTTTCATGAATTATGCAGTTCTTGTTACCTAGTTTTTCTTTGTTTCCCGAGAAAGCTTTGTCTGTTTCCCCCTGTCCCAAATTTAGTCACTGGGATGACTTTAGTGACAACGTGGCACTACAAGGCAGCTAAGTCAGGCTAAGAAAAAAGGAATAAACTTCAAACAACATCAGACAACAGTGTGATGTGTCCTCATTTTGTACTTTTCTTTTCTGCTGCTATTCCATCTTTTTACACAAAGCCAGAGAGCTGCGAGAATGGACTAGTACAGGGCTAGTGAACAAGAGAAGCTGATAGCATCATTTAGCAGCGCCCACATGTCTTGCATGGACCTGCTGTAAATGTGATGTTACCTGCATTTTTTTGGATTCATCTGTATCCTACTTGGATCACATCTGAGCTGTGTTCACACATGTTGTGTGGTTTCCTCAGTCCAGAGCAGACCAGAGATACATCGTTGGATATAATCTTAGGGCAATCTAATGATCCCATTGCTTTACCTTATTACATTTGAACAAATAGATAAAAGTATGTACAAAGGCACATAGGTTTGCTCGCTTTTGTCATGCACCTACTGTGGTAAATCCGAAATTTAACAGCAAATGGTTTTCAAGAAACTCATCAGCATTTTTGAATATCTATGCTCTATACTTCAACTTAACCCATTCTTTTAGTTAGTTAGGAAGCTTTAATTGCAGTAATGTTTCGCTATGAATTTTCATCTCGTGCAGCTTTCTGGCTTTCTTGGCTCTCTCCCTCTCTCCACATTGGAGGACCTTAAAAAAAGCCCAGAACATTATAAAGGACACTTCCCAACCTAAACAGACCCCGTTTGAACTGCTGCTGTCAGGCAGACAGTCCAGGTTAATTATGACAAGGACAAACAGATTCAAAAACAGTTTCTATCCAACAGCATGGTGTGTTTTGGTGTGTTATTTATTTTCGCTGTTGTTTTACTTCTATATGCTCCTGATAGAGCTACTGTATGAATGATGCACTGACGGGTTTGCATTTTAATTTCGTTGTACATGTTACAATGACAATAAAGATCTATTCTAAGATGTAGGTAGCTGCTCAGAGTAACCAGGCTATAAAAGTATCAGATTCACAGTATTTAGACCTTTGTCAGCAGTAATTAGTACATAGATGATGTGGCTGTAAGTTCACACAGACACAAACATGAGGCCAGAGAGTTAGTGGAGCTGTGTTAAACTGACAATAGAGGCATTTGTGTGTTTGCCTTAAGCCATTTCCTCCTCCTCCTTCCTCTCCATAGGATACTGTTACGTGGACGTGGCGAGGACCTAGAGCGTGAGTGCTTTTGTTGTTTGTTCATATACCTACACACTTAAATACACCATATTCCACACACATTTCCGCACATACGCACAAACATACAATTTCCACTGCCAACTGCTCAAAGTATATGGTGAACAGTACCAGTGACCTGTTTTCCATTAAAGAGGAACACACTATGATGCTGTAGGGGAAGCTCCATTATCTTTAGTACCATCTGTTCAGTCTTCAGTTTCCATCCATCATATTTATGGTGTCCTCCTTATCATTTCCCATCATATGAAGACAAAGTCAACTCTCCTGTCTTCCAGGTTTAAGATCCTATGGCTCACCCTCTGCCAGCCTCATAATCCAATGGAGATTGAGGTGGGTGAGAGACATCAGGAAAACTTTTTTTTTTTTTTTTTTTTTACTTCTTCCTAGATTTAGAGAATTATTGTGATTAAATATGACTCTCAGTTACACATATTATACCGTGGACCTGTTCACAACTTACTGACAGACTTCAATTTGTATTTTTTTTTCTGTCTCAGTACTTGCCTATTTACACACCATCAGAAGAGGAAAAGGAAAACCCTGCCCTGTTTGCCAGTAATGTCAGAAAAGTCATGGCCAAGTAAGTGTGAGTTAGTGTTTTTACATAAGTGTCTTATCAGCATTGCACATGTTATTGGGGTCTTCACCAACCACCCTCTCACTCTTGACAGGGCGTTGGAGCTGCCACTCACAGACCTGTCCTTTGATGACCGTGACATCAGCCTGTCACAGGGCCCGCTGAGCATTTATGATTGCAGCAGCCTGCTGGAGTTTAACCGGCTGGTGTGCCGCTTAGGGTGAGTGGGACAATCTTGATGGACTGGTCTGACGGGGTACGGGGCCACTTGTCATTCAAGACTTCAGGGAATTTAAGATAAAGAAACACTGGCACCCAATGGTGAGAGTGTAGAATCACAGACATGGAGTTGTGTTTCAGCGCTTTTAATCAGTCACATGAAATTAAAGCTGAAAAGGTTTGGCATTAAACAGCAGCACTGTTCTGCCAAGACTGAATATGTGTTAAAAGAACTGCCACAGATATTAGTCCTCTACAGTCGGGATTTATGTTTAGGAAATGCATCAAATTATCATACCTGTGATCATATCATCTGATTATTTGGTTAATTAGAGACAGTTACAGTAAATAAAGAGGTAATCCCATATGTTTTTATTTTTATGTTTTTATGAAATCATCTTTTTTTTGTTGTTGTCGTTGGTTTGCTTTTCTGCTTGGCCATCCCAGACTGAAAGCGGGAACCACAGACCAGGTGCTCAAGGAGCAGGCCAAGAGAGCCAGGAAGCTGCATGAAGACAGGCTGGCTTTAGAGGATTTCGCCCAATTCCTCAATCTGCCAATAACTGACATGCTCACACAAGTCCACAGCCTCTTTGACCAGGTAAACACTGAGTGATTCAAAGTTTAAGTTTTGTTTAGTTTTAATTTTTCAATTAGGTCAGTGGACAATGGTTAGAACTGTTTCTTACAAGTGAGAATAAAAATAACAGTTTTTAGAAATTCTAAATCCCAAGCTTATACAATAAATATGCACAAGAGTGACTTTTTTGAGATGCCGAACCTTTAATGTAGCTCCTTCAAATTTGAAATTGTGAGAACATTGACCAGTTCCAAAATCAGACCATCAGCAGTAAAACCAGTTGAGAAAATAAAACTCTTGAAAGTGAATTGCGGTTCAGTGGTCATGATTCTTTTGTGTGGTCTTTTTTCTACCGCATTTTGAGCTCAGATAATTCCATCTCAACTGGAGATGATTACACATTTGCAGAAAATGGCATTTTCACATGGGATCAGGTTTGTTTCTTTACTACTTCTGTCTGTTTGGTTCCCAGCATGGAGATGGCTTGATAGACGTACGACACTATGTCATTGCGTTGTCGACTGTTCTTCGGCCATCACAATCTATGGAGACCCTCAGACTGGCCTTCAAGGTGAGTGCATTTACCTGCACATTTGATGTAGATTTTTAAATGATCACTCTGACAGTGTATTTTGCTGTACAGATGTATGAGAGCGAGGAGACAGGGGAAGTCTTAGAGGAGGACCTCACCAGGATCCTCGAAATAATGCTTGGTGTGAAAGAGGTGGAGCTTTCATCCCTGTTTTTAGTTCTTGGCGTACCTGGCAAAGCAAAGATCACATATGGTAAGACCCATAGTTTGGAAATAAAGAATTCTTACGATAACGTCAGTACAAAAATCGTCAGATTAATTGCAGCACAATGGAACATATGAGCCTATTGTGCAGATGACTGACAGCATCTGTCTGTGTTCCCATTTCCTGTGTGCTGTCACTATCACATTTGATTTCTCCTTGGCTTTACTGAAGAGGATAAGTACCGTCTGTTGTTGATTTGTTTTGTTTTTTTTTTCCCTTTTACATCCACCATCTGTCTTTTCTAGATATTGTCAAAGCTTGTCTGTGTACTTTATCTTTTTATATTCTCCTTTAAAGGGATTTCTACTTTTACCATGAAACAATCCAGCAGATTGCCCATCTGCACATAATGTGTGGAATAGATTATTTAGATGAATGGTAGTTGTTTATCCTCTCTGTAATACTGTGGGATCCTCATGGTAATTATACTAACTCCTCTTAATATAAAATATGAAAAAACTAATAGGACAATGATATTGAAATGTTCCTTGAATCACATAAAATTTCCAGTCTCCTTTTGGCGATGCTTCATAACAGCAATAACTTTTTGTTGTTTTCCCCTTTTTTTCCAGATGAACTTAGTAACTTCATTGACAAACATCCATACTTTGTCCAGCAATCCCTCAACTTTAAAGACCATCCTCGAAATTTCTGCGACAGCCAACTTAAAAGCTCCAACGGCCAGAGCCACAGCAAAGATGACTGAATGATGGACTTGAGACATCACACCATTTTACCCTCTCTGTGTGACTAACAGCATCTGCAAATGCTGCAGCCTGCCTCCCGCCTCTGTGCCTTCATGTGCAGGTAGTGAAAGAATAGAAGGAGAGTAACACAAGTGTTAAATGTAAATCCGTGTAACACATACGATGTGGCCCGAATCACCATCACTTATTTAATTTCTCCACTGAATTTTTTCATGCATTATTTCGTCTGTCTCTATTATCACACAAAGAAAATATTTTTTATTTTTTGTCAATATGTTATTTATTTTTATTGGCTTTCCTTATGATGAAGTGCAGATATTTAAGAAATAAGTAAATGAAACTGGGGGTCGATTTTAGCCCTGATCTTGACTTTGTGTTGAAGGTTAGCTCTGTTCTCAGGAAAATGAATATTGTCAAATGGCACATATTTCCCTTTTCTGCTGCGCCTCACTAGGCACACAAAAACATGGGAAGTTTTGCATGTATAAAGGATATACAAAACGAAATTCAGCCATTCAGTGATAACGTTTGGAGCTCGTTAAATCTGGAGGCAAAATTGGCCACTGAACCCAGAGAAGCTTACTTTAAGCTGCTGTTCCACTGCCATAGAAATACATCTCAAGAAACCTTGAGAAGGAATAAGTTCTGACAAAGACAATTGATGAGGATCATGCCCTCTGTTTCTCAAGCATCTCAGAATGTCTCCCAGGAGTTGCCGGGAAGTTAACCTAGAAGTAAAGTCACCTCTGCGTCAGAAGCCTAGAGTTATTTATCAATCTTCCCATGCTGACAGTCAACAAGGGGAAATAAAAAGCAAATGTGACACGGTTGGTTTGCCACTCAGCTGTAGTTATTAGATAATAAAAATATATTAGATAATATTTGAATATATATGGGTAAATAGTAGAGAAAAAACTATGGTGTTAACATATAATGATAAATAAAATGCTTAAATCATAAAATATTGAGTATGTTTCGCAACATTCTATTTGCATTAGATTGCTTAATTTAAAAATTTCATTTCTCTGTCGAAGCTGCCATTTGATTGCTGCTTTTTTGGGGAGTAAACCCACCTGAGGAGCCATCATGAATATTGGCTCAGTGGAATCGAGTCATCTCCAAAGTTGATATCATTATTGAAATGTTTTTAGTGTTAACAATAGAACCAACGATAACTTGTTTGTTATCATTTATGGCTATTCATCGCGCAGTTCCAGCCACATTTTCAGGGGCATTTTAGAAAATAGTTATTTTGATTATTCCTGGATCAACAAATAATCCACACATGCCTTCATTTTTTTCCGAACTACTGTGCATTTCTCTGCTGGTTGAAACATTGGCCTCTGACGGTTTACACAGACTGACACATTTTGTACCATATGACTACATTGTCCTTGTAACATTATATATTATATGACTCTTAAATCCAGAAATCAAAGTTCTTTGCTTTTATTTTACAAATAAAGTGCTTCCACTTTTGTGTTGTTGTCACATAATGTTTTTGCCCCACTAGGTGGCGCTCTTCTGTCACACTTTCACCTCATGGTGTCAGACTGACTGATATGACTGCCTTAAACTGACTCACTGTATACAAAACAAATCGGCAAAGCTCATATTTTCTTGTTGGACTATTGTCTGTTTTGTTTACTTACTCATCTGTACATTTTGGTCCTGTTTATGCTCACGTTCTTCTCTCTCTCTCTCTCTCTCGTTTTTCTTGGATCCCATCTCCTCTTACACTACATACCTGCTATTGCTTTCATATTGGTTCATCTCTTCTGAGTCCACATGGTGGTGCCAGCTCCCTAAACTATACACGCCAGAGACCCCATGCACCACTGCCCACCTGATGGACAGGAAAAGCATTACCTCATCCCCTCCTTTCATTCCTTCAGGTAAAAATAGACAGATTAAGCCTGGGCTTTGATGAGAGAAACCTACAGAGGAGGTGTGGAAGCAGAGAGAGAGGGATCGAGATGGAGGAGAGAGACTAAATGGATCGTTCTGCTCCAAATCCAATTCCTAATAGCTGGAGGGAGGGTGGGTGGGAGGAGGGAGAAGAAAACAGTCAAAGAAAGGGGAGAGGGGCGAGTGGAGATATCACGTCTAACAATTAAGACCTGCCTTTGGGGTCTAAAGAAGAAGCTTTGTTGAGAACATATAAATTGCTCATTGGGCAATGCTTCTATACAGTCTTCCTCAGATACCTCTGCCTCAAAGGAATTTGCAATGAAAGACAGCAGCAGCAGCAGCAGCCCACAGCCCACCACGCAGGCAGGAATCTCTTCACACTGTTTCAGGGATCCATATTCAGCCATCATCCTGGCCAAGCAAAATCCCTCCTGCAGTAAACACAAACCTGGATCTAATCCCAGCTACAACTGCAGTGCGGGGTCAAAGATCCAGCTCAACAGTTTTTTGTTTTTTTTTCTTGCACAGGTCAAGTGGATGAGCCTCTTGACGGCCTATACCGAGAACTGATGCCGTTTGTTTATCCCTGACCAGGATGTCTGCACTTACAGTTACAATATTTTGAATCAAAGTTATATATAATACAGGATATTGGAATTAAATGGTTTTCCATTGGGGACCATTTTGTCATTTACTCCTGGGTATTGATGCAGTTATGTACACCAGGGCTGTGTATTAACCTATATGTTTATATATGTTCTTTAGCTGAAAGTATATTAACTATACTTACCCTCTCTTGTCTTCACACAGTTTCCCAGGTAGCAAAATAAAAATCCATTGCCTACACCTGGCCCGTATATTTCCTTATCCAGACAAATTCCAGCTGTTATTCTCCTGTATACTGACAGCAGCAATTTTTTTCTGCCCACTGCCTGAATACGTCCAGAGGTGAAGGTAGCATCAGACAAATTTACTCTCTAAAAGGTTAAGATCAGGGCTTTTAAACCAGGCGTGTGCATAGCCAGAAGACGCTGGACCAAAAATTTTTAGTTAATTTTTACTACCTGTCAATGACTGCATTTAACATCATTTAACATCATTTATATACATTTTTATATAAGTAGAAGAAAGGCGTAATTGAGTTCTGGAGTTTATTCGAGTTGTGGGAGTATATCAGACAGAAAAGTAGGAAACTATTGATCTAATGTATCTGAAAAATTATTCTCCAGGTCCAATTATGAGATAATCTCATCTTTGCTCTCAGGAATCCATCTTTTCCACCTTAACTGTAGGTATGTTTGGGCTTTGATTTCACCGTTGAGTTCCTGTTCAGCTACCATTATTTAATTACACTGTCTCAGTTTTAGTTGTGACCTGATTATCCATTACTATTCATTGCTACTGTGAAATATATTTCTGTGGGAGTGATTGATGCCACATCTAAGGAAGCATGTCAGCTTCTCCTACCACTCAACCTCAACTTTGTGGTTTCATCATCTGACTTCATTGATAAAAATAGTACATCAAATCACCACCAGTCTGAGTCTCTCTCCCCCCCCCCCCCCCCGCCCCCCCCCCCAGATGACAGCACCTACAATTGACAGCCTGTTAAGTCAGTCAAGGAAAAAAGCGCATGCCCGCAGCTTAGACACTTCTGAAGAGTTTTTTGATGTGTTCATTTTATTTTCTTTGATTCACTGGGAAAACTGTTTCCTGTTCTCAACTTCCGCTGAGCCTTTCACTCAGAATCGGAGCTGTCTATAGCTGTTATTTAAGAGGAAGGATGCCACTCCTCATCTGTTTATATTTGCCTCCATCTCTGGTATGCTGTACATTTAATCAACATCAACATTACAGCTTTCCTTTGATTGGCTGTCGGTTCAGCCCACTTCGTTCTGGTTGGGCGGAAAAAGCAACATGACATCTGTGGGCTGCCTGTGGAGGTTTTGTTCTCTCACTATAATTTTGTTTGGGATATTGCCCTCACACCACAGACAGCACTCCTCTTTTCCCTCGCGCGGGCTTTGTACACTTCCTCCTCAAAAAAACACAGCAATGTAGGTGTTGACAGGGGAATAAATGTTTCCAATCTGAATCACTTCCCATGTTTTTATGGTCCACCTCACTCACTTCTGAACATCTCTCCCCTCCTTTTTAATATCAAGCAAGGCACTAAACAGTAATTTATATGAAAAAAGGGACAGGCACTGCTGTTTGAGCCACAATGATTCTCCAATATCAAAATCACACCAAAGGCAATGCTGCTTTTAGAGAGCCGCTGTTGTTCGTTCCCATTTATGTTATGGCGCTCAAATATGATGTTGATTCAGAACACACTAAGCTAGCATTACAAGTACTGACATGCTGACATGAGTGGGCTTGGAATTTTAAAAGAAGGTCTGCTTTGACGAGCAGCTGTAAACCCTTTTAACTCACAGCGATGTAAAAAGGAGGTCCAAAGAAGAAGCTGTTGAAAATGAATACGCGCAGGTGCCTGCTCTCTGAGTGCTGCATATTGCTGGTCAATAGGTTGAGCTCATAGAACACCATATAAGTATAATTCATCCTTTATGTTTTCCACTATGTTGCATATATGTAGTGGAGAAACATATACTCAATCAAGGGACCCTCACTATAAAAGACGAACTGTGCTGAATGGAGTCCATTAGCCACTGAGACAAGCAGAGAGGCAACACTTGCACTCAGTGATGGAGAGATGATAAAGAGTGAGATTGTGGCTGAAAGGTTCAAGGCGAGTGCCAAGGAAATAAATCAGTACCCGGCTGATGCGATTGTTGGTGTTCGTAGAGGATGCGGAGTCTACCAGGTAGATCAGCCTGTCAGCAAATAGCAAGACAAGGACAATCACAGCGATGACAAATGTTAAAAATGGAAAGAGCGCTATAGGCCCATGTAAAAACATTTTGTGGGAGGTTGATAAAACATAATTCCAGTGATTTTTACTCTTTCACCCCATTTCCAACAAATCATAAATCTTTTTCATCTGCTGCTGACAATGTTGAAAATCAGGCTCTCGTGTTATAGATTTTTTTTTTCCTCCTGGGTTGTCTCATTTTTCAGTAAACAACCAATGCTATTATAACTTTTTGAATGACGGTATAAACCAAGTGACAAGTTGGCAGCCTCTGTGGATGAAAAATTAAGCAGGAAGTGCTTAAAGTTTCTTGAATGGTGCCTGATTCTAAAAGAGAGTCAGTCCCCCGAGTTCTTGACGTCTCTATATGGCAGGTGAATTTTTCCTCAACTGGACTTAAGATTCTGCAGACGTGGGAGGTGTGTGAGTGTATAGTGCCACAAACCGGCAAGCATCAAAATCTCAGCTCTTTGCCCATTTACGGATTAGCTGGGAGTCTGACAGAGCTAGGTATCGCAGAGATGGCGACACCCACTCCAAGCTTTAGGATCACTTCTCAGAAAATAAAGGGTTACATCAATTTATATATATAAAATAATAATAATAATAATAATAATTAAACAAAAACTGCTAGGAGTTGAAGTTAAGGCCCAAATGTGGCATTTGTGGGGGATTATTCTCAGTTGTGAACTAATGAACCTTTGGTGCTTTCTTGAGTGTTTACAGCAGCAGAACAGTGTGAGGGGCTGAGACAAGATCACCTCGAATGCTTATGGACAACAAAGACAACAAAGGAAAATGTTCCAGGCAGTGTATGCTGATGTGTCAAACACTATTTGGACCACAATGGAGTTCCATATAAGCAAAGTCAAAGTCTCAGCCTCCAAAGACAATCATAATTGGTTCATAATTGGTTTTGGTCTTTCCAAGGGCTTTATTGGAAATAGATCCAATATGAAATTAAAAGGCCTGTTTGTTTAATTGTATTTGACTAGAGTTCAGATCTCCATTCATCCACATGAGCTGAGATGCTGGTGTTGGGAAAATACATCACACAATCTAAAATGTCTCCTTTATAATACACTGAACAAGCCTTTTGGTCCATGTCACACAACCCATAGACTCTTAGTTGTGAACAAAGTGCACCTTTCGATCATGCATGACGCAGGAACAGACCCACTGAGTAACATGAAACGGGTGATTCAAGTGACAAAAATCTCTTCTTTCCTTCATATTTCATGTTTTATTGGCCGCTCCTTGCATCATGCTTTCCTATAGGAAGGTGCTTTACCCCTCGTTTTTAATGACATGACATCACTGTGAATGTCTTGTACCTTTGTGGTATGAAATATTATAACAAGTATGCCGGTTTTGTAAAGCTGATTAGAAAGCAGATGCGGGCCTAATTTATCATATCCAGTTACCGGATTCGCATTCCCATCCCGTTTCTGAATGGACAGGACGTCATTTTGCCTGCAGCAGCCTGTCAGTGGGAGTGAGGCCTGTGTGTGGTTGAATATGTTAGTGTGTGAGCGTCCATCCTGCCTTCATCATCAGTCCTTTTCACTGCAGCCATAATTACCACTGTCTGAGGGTAACCAACAGTGGCGGATCTCATTATGCCATGATATGGGTCGCGTCTGTATATACAGGCACACATACACTGCTTATTTACATATGAATGTATCCAGTTTTGCACAGACGCCCACAAGCAGGCACACACTCATCTATCCACCCGCCCACACGCACACACACACACACAAACACAGTATTTACATATAAAAGCGTTAATGTACTATACAGACATTACATAGTACACACACACAGCAGTCTATTCATACATGCACCTCACACATATGGGCTACTCATAAATTTAGACACTTCCGTCAGAAGGCCCTCGCCAGCCGACAGGGATATGAACCCAATATAGCATCCCAGAGATAAGCCAGTGACTCTGGAAGCAGAACTAATATTATTTGCACGGTGTTGAACGTTTATCTGGCGCTGCCTGCAAAGTGATGGTTCGGTGTCACTTTTGTTTAATAATGATGTGCCAATAGTAATATGCCTGCTGGCTGGAAACCTATTACAGTTCAAAAGATTATCCAAATACAATCTAATTTGGAATATTGCATTTTGACAGCCTGTGACTGGAGGAGGTGGGATGGTAATGCGATATTTTCTTTCCTTTTTAAAAATTCCAATTAACATTTTTAATGCTCAACAAACCAATGGTGACTGCAAATATGCAGAGGTGTTTGACTGTGCCAAATCTCCTGATGGGTTTCAGACAAAGGAGAAGGAAAAATAACTTGCACAATGCAAACTTTTGATTAGGTGAGTGCTGCGTTTGGGCTCTCCCATCAGTTGACTTTAAATTGACATTGCAGAGAAAATGATAATCTTTAAATATATTGCAGGAGAGGAAACACTGTCAAACTGCTAATACTCCATATAAACACAAAAATCCTTATTTTACATTCATCACTCTTATCGGGGATGACAGGGATGCCTGCTGTTGTCACACTAAGTGGGCTAATCTTATACACTACACACTTTAATATCACATACATTTACATTCATTGTCTGTAAATTAGCGCTAGGAAAATACTGATCATGCAGATACACTTTTATGACCTCAAAGTCTAAATAAAAAGAAAAACATTAGCTTAATGCAACTGAAATTGATGTTTAGATCCTCCATTTACTACGTACATCACATTTTTCTAATTCAAAGCAATAACTCAAAACACTACTTAGCACTTTATTAAGATCTGCCTTTGCGTACCTGCAGCCTTGAATTTAGCTACCTTATTATTATCTTCCTCTCATAAATACTTAAAAAAGATGGATCAACACAGTGGATAAAACTGCTGAGGATAAAAAAGGCAGACAGAAAAAAAAAGGCTAGTTATTAAAATTAAGTTATTAAAACAGGAATTAAAATCCACCTTAGATCGTCTACATTGTTATATATCATCAATATCTCATGTTTAATGTATTACTGAAGTTATTTTGTGATGGAGTGTTTTAATTTCCTTTTTTTCCCTATTATTTCTATTAGACCTAACTCATCTACAGCAGTTTTCTTATTTCCTGCTCTTGTGTGGATGACTTTTGACAACCAGTGGAAAAGCGGTTGAGTTGTTGTTTCAATCACAGTGGGTGTGTGGTCATAATTATATCACAAGACTGTAAAATTAAGCTTTCATCCAGCTACTGGCTCCAGCCATGACTCCAGAATTGTGTGTGTGCGTTTCTTCACTTCCACGCGTCTTCAATCGTAGTTGATCTGCCAAACTCCATGGCAGTCCCTCTCTCAGCTGCTCTGCAAATCTAGCATACCTGAGTTATTTCCCGTGTTTGTTTCCTTTACTAGATGCTGTGCTCGGGATTAGCTGCGTCCTCTTCCCCGTTGTGTCTCCCTGTCAGCCCGTGTTGCTTCAGTTTTCCTGTCTGCTTCCTCACTTATCTGTGTAACGTCTGCCTTCACCTCCCTCCCGTCTTCACCACTGTGACGATTACCCTTTATCCTTCAATAAATCTGCTTTTCTCTACCACCATGCTGTCTTAGTCCAGAAACAATGCGGCTGGAGCAGACTTATCTGTTCATTAGTTCATCATCAACAGACACAGGCTGTCTCCATCGCTTCGTGGCTCCTCGGGTCACACAGACAGACCAGCACGGTCAGGTCCTCTGTGATATAGTCAAAACTCAGCAGACTCTCATCTCCAGTGTTTCCCACTTCAGCTGCCAAGATGACCTGCTGTTGTCGCAGCCTCTCCTCCATCACTACACAATATCCGCTGAAGTGTTCTTCACAGAGAGCCTTTTGTTCTTACACCCCAACACTGCACCATTTGTTTGGGGCCTTGCCAGCATTTACTTATCATTTGGGGTTGCATATGTGATGTGGTTGTGACCCTCAGTGGGTTCAGTATTGTGGGGTAAACAATCAGCCCATTGGTACATTTTGTCGGGAAAGTTTGACTTTTTAGCATCTTGATGAAAGTTTTTCCACGTTCCTTTCAAGGTAAAGCTCCTCCACCTCTGTTGAGACTAGCAGTCTGCAGCATGCAATATGATTTAAGATTCCAGCAGCGGAGAATGACATTGGAAATGAGCTCTTTTTCTTGTGAGTGAGAATCCCACTCGCTTATCAAGCTCTTCTTCTGGCTTGGGGCTGAGACACAGTAGTTTGGACCTATCGGTTTCCTCTGATGAAGGGACACTTGGCAGCAATGGGTGTTTCTTTGATGTGAGGACAACAAGAAGTAACATGGATGCTGCTTAGGAGCGTTTCTATATTTGGAAGAGCAAAAAAGAAAAAGAAAAAACACAAAGGCTTTGCCAGGTGGGGAGATATTTTTGCTCTTCACATGACTGGTTCTGGGTTTGATTTACTGGATTCACTGGTAGTGAACAAATAAGTCAGAGTGATTCAGAATCCAAATGGTTGAAGTTAGCCCGTAGCAGACAGTGATAGATAGATGATTCATCCAATTACCTGCCAAATTTTTTTGAAAGCAACTGCCTTCTTCTAAACATTTTCCTACAAAAGCCTTCCCAGATGGTTTGCTACACAGCACCATCTGGGAAGCCCCTGCAGTGAATGTCTCTTTTAAGATGAAAATGATCCATTCCAGAGTGATACCATCGATATTTAAACAGCAAAACAACTAGCCCTGTTGTTAGTAGGCTACTCAAATGTCAGTTTCCCCCAAAATTCATGGATGCCCAGAGTCATCTCCATCAAATAACACAAACACAGCATCCAAGTGCACAGAATGAGAGAGTTAGTAACTTAGATGTTTGCTTACAAAAGTAACAGAAGAGAGCACTGTGTAAGTTAACATTGCCTGGCAAATATGCAGCCAGCTCTGTGATATGTTATGCTGATAGGTGCAATCATTTTGTGCTACTTTCTTTTCCATATCCACATCATGCAGTTTCCACCATCGGAAGTCCTCAGTCACGTTAATGACACTTCCTTGATCATTGCGCTTTTGCTTGTTCTGGCCCTCTCTTCTTTGGCTACTGCTCTGCCCCCTCTCCCGCTTCGCATCAGGATTATGTTGTGGCATATGCAATGCTATTCCGCCATTGCTGGAATTTTCCCTTCCCTCCCCATGTCAGGGGCTCTTCCTGCGGCGCAACACTGTTTGAGACACACCGACAGGGCCAGAAAAACCTGTATGGATGTCTTGCGACGTGAATTCGTCAGGGTTTGTCTGATGACCATTAGGACTGAGTGTTGCAGACGACACGACTTTCACTGCATTTCATCCATTAAAAGGATTCTAACCTTTTATTACTGGTGAATTTTGGAGATTTTAAGCCACCTCAAATTCTCCAGTAGTCAGGCCCAGGGGCCAGAATCTCAAAATAAACCCAGTGGGCTGTCGGGCTTTGAGCACATCAGTGAAAACCTTAGAGGTATTTTAAAATGAATGATTATATTGCTACAAAACAAAACAGAATATCCTGCAATGCTTATCAATGACAGGCAGCATCGTTATTCTGAAATATACAAAAACAGAAAGTCTTTTGAAATGGAGAGACTGTCACTGTAGATTGAACGATTAACTGATTGATTGGCTGAGCATGAGTTAGGCAAACACATCAGTAAAGCTAAGCTTTAGGAGGACTGTATGTTTGTCTTTTCAGGATTTGTTGCACCAATACAAAGTTGACATTTTGCATATAAAATGTTTCCTATATGAATCATATTTGTCTAGACTGTTAGCGTGCCGATCACTTACAACACATCCATGAAACATTTTCAAAATGACCATTCGCGTCGGAACGCGTCCTGCAACTGGATTAGCATCACTTAAAAAAGCACACCAGTGCTCAGAGTAACAGAAAATAGGCTCAGAAGTAATCAAAATTAATTTAGACTAAATTAAGGGAATACTTTTTTCATTGATTTGGTCAGGTTTCTTAATTAAGGGAGCTTAATGCTAATTTAGTCGATTTAACAAGGTCAATAACAGTCATTTTATGGTTGCCATCCTTTTCTCAATTCATTTCAAATTAACTTTTTACTCTACATTTGTGAAAAACTGCTTTTCTTCTCATTTCCAAGGCGTCAACTTGCGCTCATAATAAGACTTTCTGCCTCACATAATCTGTTGTGCTTTAATGCTAGAGAACCAAACAGGACTTTTACAGTAAAATAAAAGCTGATTTATTTTTATGATATTCACTAACTGACATGACTTTCTCCATATTGCCGTATATACTATTAACTCCCTGCACATACACTGTACAGCATGTGGCCTGCAGCTGAGTATTTCCTGGTGATGGACGGTATAGTGCATTATGCTGCTCAGATAAGAATTTGCCCGTTGCAAATGCTTAGATTGAGCTGTGGTTGTGGAGGCAAATAGCATTACTTCATGTTAAGATGTGTGAAACATCAGCGTGGTCAGCCATAACCATTTCTCGCATTTTGATGAGGCAATGTGAACACCTGCTGCTGCTTCACTTGTAATGGAGCTATGCTCACTTTTAGTTTGTGTAAAAGAAAATGTTAATTTCAGCGTGAAGGCATCCAATGACAAATGGAAGTGACAGAGTGAGTCTCTTTGGCTGGCTTCTCTTCCTGCAGCATGAGACTTCACAATGGTCACATATGTTTGACAATGGCATCTAAAGAAAAAAAGAAAATCCTCCATCTTTCCTGAATCCAGAGACATCTCAATATTCTATGCATTTTTTTTTTTTCTGTCACACTTAAAGTCAAAGGGTTTAAGACCATTTATTGGACCAAATGTGGATAATAACTCCTTGGCAGTTCCCCAAATGAATCCAAGCTGTGCAAAAATCTGAAGAAAGCAGATTAAATCCTCCCAAGAGGTGCGATGAACACACTTGAGCAGATACAGATGACTGAGATACTGGAAGCACATAAATTCACAAGGCAACAGATGCCATTCAAAGTATGGCAATAAGAAACTAGAAAAGGGGGAGGAGGACGGTGGGCGATGGGGTGAGAAGTCAGCAGAAAGGGGGGGAGCAGGAGCGGAGCTGGTAGAAACAGAAACAGCAGCAGCGGTATGAATGACTGCCAGATGATAAACATTACCTCGCTGACTGGAATGTGATTGGTGATTGTTTCAATCTGCAATTAATTACATTTATGCTTCGTTTGCACAGCAACAGCGATTTCCAAAAATGCTATGTGTGATATGTCACTTAGAGACGGAGAAGTTGTGACTGGTAATAAAGAAACTAAACCCAGTATTGTCTATTATTTTCTTCACTATTTCAGTGTATGATTCTAGAATGGGCAAATCTACGAAATTCCATTCCATCCATCTGTTTCCGGGTCACAGGTAGTGCTGGAGCCAATCCCAGCTCACACTGGGTGAGGGGCGGGGTCTCCCTGGACAGGTCACCAGCCCATCACAGGGCCAACACACTGAGACAGACAGAGACCAACAACCACTCACACTCACACTCAGACCTACGGACACTTTAGAGTCAGCAGTTAACCCAAACATGATGTCTTTGGACGGCGGGAGGAAACCGGAGTACCCGGAGGAAACCCACCGTTTCCAACCCTTTGTGTTACCAATATATCTGTCAGATAAAATAACATTCCTCCACTTTGCGAATGACTTGACCTGCTGGCAATGTGGCAGTGAAGATGGCAAAATTCTTTCCATGATATCTGATACAGACATTCACTCTCCCCTCAGGGTGTATAGTAATGACTTTGTGATCGCTTTACAGCAAGTCTTTCTCGCCAAATTCAATTCTGGGGAAGAATACACAGCTTGTTTTAACCCAGACTCTCTCTCATCTTATTCAGTCTTATAATTTTTACTTTTTTTTTTTATTTTTTATATATATATACATATATATGTTTTCATTGACATTGTCTGGTGATACTGTGTCCCCCACCGTAGCTTCTTATCATAGTCCTATATCATCAGTTTTTATAAGTTTCACTATCGCTACTTGATTTCAATTCACAGCTGTTTGCTTACCCGGACTGGTAAGCAAACAGCTGTGAATTGAAGAAGCAATTGCAAGTTCAGCATCAAACTTTATTCCCTTATTCAGCAACAGCAACGTTTGACTACATGTCTCCGCCTGAGTCTCTCTCTGTGTCCCGTCTCCCATCCTATCAAATAAAAGCATATAAACTGCCAAAAAATAATTTAAAAACGAAGCAAAAAACAATGACTGATGCTCTTGCTAAGCGACAATCACCGCCATCTGCTTCCAGCAAGAAACACAATTTGGAAAATGACAAACTCACAAACTATTAACTTTCCCTCCAGTGCTCAAAGAATAATGAAGTTTAGATTCATGGTCCGGCATATTACCCCCACCGTCACCAGGTCTTCTGTTTTCAACTTCCAAAGCAGTAAATATGTCATTGTGCTGTCACATGTTCTGCTTTGTATTACATTTGTTGAAATATGAACTCATCCATAATCAAATGAAGCCGATACAGATGTTGTTTACACAGCATTTACAGCTTTTGTTTACCTTTGAAAACTCCACTTAGCACATTTTCTCTATGACCTTTACTGTCAGCTACTTACTTTAAATACACATAAGCTATTGCTCCCCCACCCTGATGCTTACTTTGTATTTTCTAGGCATAGAAGTCCTGCAGCAAAATCCTGCCAACAAATATCTTAATCAAGCTTTCCAGCTGAAATAATCATTGATCCAAACGCTTCAGATTGTGAACCCTGTAACTGGCAATTTTTTTTTTTTTGCAGATGACTGTCTAAAGACATACTTTGGTACCCGATAGCACACACAAGCTGAGAAACACTACCGCTTTCTGTTTTCCACAGCAGATGAGAAGTTACAGTATCATATCACTGCAGCAGGCGACCAGAGATACAACGCGCGCACACAAGCACACACACACACACCGAAACACACACTGGGATGGATGGGTCTGCCAATCAGATGAGCAGACTCCAGTCCAATCCACGGCTGTGCGGTTCTCTCCCACAACAGGGTGACTCACACTTGGAGCTTTTTCACTCAGCGCAGCGGAGCGTATCAGCCTCCATCTTCACAGGAAACACTTCCACCGATTCCACTTTTCTATCTCATTATGCACTTACATACACTTGCTAATAAACCGAGCATGGCCAAATCAGATGGGCAAACATGCACTCAGAGTGTGGAGGGGCCAAGTTGACAACAAGGAAATTCCCATGATGCCACAGATATAATGTGCTGATAATTTTGGCCCAGGAATAAAGAAGGAAGGATCTCAACATGATGTAATAATATATATATATATGGTTGAAAATGAATAAAATTATGATATTAATTGTGAATTTTTTGGTACAGCTGTGATTTGATGGTAATCGTAACAGGGCATATTTTATAAAAGCTCTTAATCACATTGAAAAAGGACAGCATCAGTCCGGCAGTTAGATATTTACCCTTAACTAAAGCAAAACAAAATATTTTTCTGAGCACAAGCTGGGACCTGGAATATATGCGATTGTGGTTTTACATGTACTGTTTCGATTGGCCAGAGTTAGGTATCCCTCCTGTTAGCGTGTGAGATGGAAGAAAATATGAGTCACACTTGTAGCTGTGACTCATCTCACTAAAGCAACAAGATGTACTCATTCACACATTAATACTTCTTTCTCTCTCACACAAAGATACACACACACACACGCTTGTACACATGCCCACAGCTAACACTCTACATTTCACAAACAAATTCTATGAATATATTTTCAACCATACATGTATACAAAACTATACATACTAGTACTCACTCTTGCAAGCATATGCTGCTATTATTTACTATTCTGCGTCTTGTTATTCTTCCTCAGTGACATTTGACATTTTTTGTAAATTATTATTGAATTTGTTGTGTGTTACTAACCATTCTGCACATATCCTATAGGCTATGTTCAGTTTTTCTAGTCAGAGAAGTGTTTGTCTGGTTGTTGGGACTTTTAACAAAACTTGGACATGGATTGGCTTTCCACAACTTTCCACAATGTACTCACTAATTCAAAACAACATGCTCATTGGTGTGGTAAAACATACAATACAACGAGGTCTTTAAATTCCTTACTAATCTTTAAATCAATGGCCACTCTGTGGCTGTTTACTGAAGATGGTGACTGTGCCAAGTTGATCTTGGAACTTGACTCACCTCATCTTGGACTTGGACTTTGACTCGGGTAATATGAACTGAGCTCTCATTTGACGACTCTGACTTGAACACGGGTCATACTACAGATTTCACAAACTCTTGACTAGCAAGTCGACACAACTCTACTCACCTTTGTTTTTCTGTCGGGCAAAAGTTGTTGATCCGAACTGGATCTCGGTACGATTGGTAGTAGCAATGGTGGCACAAGTAGGTGACAAGATGCACGGTATTGGTCATTTTTGTGAGATAGGATGTTCTGAACAAACCTGGCATTTTTAAACAGCCCAGAGACTGCAGACACCTCAGTGTTCCCTGCTAAGTTTCTGGTGTTTTAATAACAGTTTATGTTTAGTGTTGCTTTGGCTCCATATAATATTATATATGCAAATGTATAAAATGTCTCACTTTGAGACTGTTTTTATCTAGCAAGTAGTGAGAAAAAATATTTTAGCTTTTAGAAACATTACACATAACCAACTCCCCTAAAGTGCCTCTTCCCAGTTTGGGTTGAAGTCATACCCTCAACTTGTCTGTGCCTTTTGGCTTACAAGTGCTGAATGACTGTAGTTTTATATAATGGGGCTGTAAATTGTGAGACTCAATCAGGTTCTTTGTGCCTGTTGCTGCGCTTTGTCAGCTTATTGTCAGCTTATTCTTGCCTTTCTCCCTTTTTTTGCACTTATCACACCTTCATGGGAAGTAGCCTGATGAATGCTACCATGTTCACATGCCATTGTCATGTCACACTTGTTGAACCAGTTGTGGTTTGCAATTGAAGGAGCCTGCCACAGTGCCTGAAAATGGCAGATGAAAACAACGTTAGGAGTGTCAGGATTGGCATCTGAAGCAGCATATATAGATATATATATATACACATATATTAATATTTATTACATATTTATTACACTGCAACAAAGGGAACCACGGCCTTCAGTTCAGTCAGTCAGATCACAAGTTTATTTTGATTTGGCCCAGACACCCACATTTCAGACCATAGTCTTCATTATAGCCAATAACTCAGTACAAAAATGCAAAACAGCATCCAGTGGAATTAGTGCAGATAAAACAGGTCGTTACGTTTCTCTTTTTCTTAATGTCTACTCTTTTATTCAAACCAATTTAACTAAACTGGAGGACCCAATCAAACAGATGGCCTCTAAGGTGCCGGTGCGAAATCCCCTCACCTCAGCAGTTCACCATTTACTCACTGCTACTGTGTATGCATGTAAACAAAAAATCTGATTGGTGCGAAAATGGAGAGAGGTGATACGAGGGACCAATCAGAAATGAGTCTTTGTTCAGAGTTGAAAATAGAGCACTTGAATCCCAACTGTTGCCTGGAGACACAGATTGCAGGCAATTACAGAGCCAGATTATGGTGGGGAGAAAATAGGCGATGTTGTCAATGAAGCACAAATTTGCGTGCGTGTGAGTGGGCGTGTGGGTGAGCAGGTGACTGTATATGTACCGAACAAAGCCGGCTGAACATGTGTATGTGTGGATATACGAACATGTAGACACTGAACTGTTAATGATTCTTTTTACGTGAGCACATCTCTAAATGTCCTTTGAGGACATGTGCTGGGAGGGAAATACAAGCTTTTTATGCGACACATAGATGATACAATTACCAATTAAAAAAATAACAAAAGCACTGAGTAAAAAAAAAAAAAAACAACTATTCAAGTGCTGGGTAAAAATATAATTTTCTACCATTACTCATTGGGATTCAGCTCTGAGTGTCAGGGGAGAAATTATTGTCTATATGTTTAAAATATAAGACTTGCACAAACACAGTCTATGGTCAACAGTTATATCCCTGTTTTATACTACAAGGTGTTCTCTGAGGTTTTTGTTTGAAGTCCTGGGGCCTTCATATATTTTAATTTGATTGTATTTTTCAAAAAAGTAAAAAATCTCTGACCTGAAAGGAGTTTAAAATCTCCGTCTACATCTTTTTTTACTGAAATATCCAGTTCATGAAATGAACTCCAATTTGCATGCTCAAATGAAACATTTTTCATTTTCAAACAAAGGTCTGACCTTGTAGATGAGGCCCCTGGACCACAACAAAAGCCTTTCCATCATGTAGCACAGCTGGGATCTTTTTAAGAACTGAGCTGCGCATTTTCCACTTTTGCCAGAGTGACAGGTACCTTCCCCTCTTCGATACCTGGTGACTTAGTGACCACATCTCCCAGATCCCTAAATCCCCTCCAGCCCTTTGACGGCAACTCTGCTCCCTGCTCCCACTCTCCTGCGCTGCGGAACAGCCTCTCCTTCAGGTTGGCCCTGGGAAGGATCCACATGACAAACCCCATCACTGCCAGGGCCGAGCCCATGCAGGAGAGCCCGATCCCGGCCGCAGCGCTCATGTGCAGCCCTCTGTTGTAGCTGACGGCCTGGGTGTCCACAAAGAACAGGTCCCCCTCCCCAAAAGATTCAATTTTCTGGGGAGTGGAGTAACCGACTGACAGGCTGGCAATGCCTGCGGTCAGGATCAGGAGACCCAGAGCCAAGAACACCTGGAGGGAGGAGAGCGAAACCAGATGCTGTAATTTGTGCGGTCCACTGGGATCCTTCCTCACTGTTCTACTCTCCTTGTTAGGAAAGGTCATTTTGTTGTTTGTGATGCAGAAATATCCAAATTGCCAAACGGGCACGGAGTTTGCATGTAATGCTTCACCTTTACAAATACCACTACAGCACTGCCTGCAGTTCATCATGGTTTAAAATGAACTTTGTGCACCATAATACACAAATATATCAGTGGGAGATTTTTTATGCTCTTTTCAGTGCTGATGCTCGTCGCGGGCCAAGGAAAGCAATCATCAGGCTGATTCCTTCCCCAGGCCAACACTGGGGTCGGCTGTGACAAGTACCACAAAGAACGGGGAATTTTGGGAGTCCAAATTAAGGAAAAATAGGGAGAGAAGAAGAAAAAAAAAATCAACAACCTTGAGAGAAAAAAAGAATAAAAATACACCTTTGCTACAGCTCAGTGGCCATGAATTGCTTGAAGTGGCACCGCCCAAGGATTTGCATTGACAGTAAGCCTGAAAAGAGGGCTTCACTAAGTTAATGGATGCAGTCACCAAAAGGAGGACTAATAATGGATCCAGTTCATGCGAGTAAGTCATTGTAACGTTACTGAACAAATTACTAAAGATAAAATAAAGGCCAGTTTTACAAGGCTAGTGTGTACAAGGAGACACTCATGTGAAAACCTTGTCTCAAATTTATGAGTGAACAAATTCTGCGTATGTTCAATGAGACCATTTTCAAACCCTGAGCTGCAGATCCAGTCTAAATAAAACACACAATGAAGCACACACAAAAGGAGATCAGTCCCAGCAGCCTGTCCCACCACTCGGATTTAGATGAGAATTCTTTTTGGAAAGAAAAACTATGGAAAAAGCTGAAATATCCTGAACTCAGACAAAGGTTTATAAGATGTTTTTAAGAGACTTGTTGACCTCTGTTGAGGAATTTGATAAATTGCAAATGTGAGAACTACAAAACAGGATGATACCCAACATGGTACAGTTATGGGACATTAGCTACTGACTATAATGCTCTGACCAGTCAGGGTATGACCCCGTGTCTCCCTAAAGAGTCATTACATGTTGGATACATTATTTCCTGTGTGACACTGACGCCATTTGTGGGTTGAATCACTTACCATTTACTCACATAAATCAGTAATTTATATTTATGTAAATGAAATGTCAGAGTAGTGCTGATTGAGAATGACAGAATGAGTCTGCTGTCAATTTCCTCGACACATTTCATAGAGTTGTAATAAGTTCTTTATTGTTGTATTTCCATTATATGTATATATATATGAAACTGACAAAGGCTGTTGGTGAAGTTTTACATGCAGGAGCAGAGATGAGATGTTTTGTGGCATTTACCTTCCAGACGGCTGAGTTCCACCACAAGGCTGACCTCTGGCTCTGGACGAACCCCTGGTCCTCTGGGTCTCTTTCCCACATGGAGGATGAGCACTCCTCATAGAAGTGGTGCAGATAGGAACGAACCCCAAACTGAAGACAGCTAGAGCCTGCCTGGTGCAGAAAAATGGACGACTTTACAGTATTGTTCGAAGAAAGTACACAACCTCCAAGCTACGGGCTTTTTAATAAACTTGAGTATTTGATAAAATGTGCTTTAATGAATATTATATTGATATATTTTGATACTGAATTGACAATAATATAACTTTATTATGTGGGCAATTATATGTGAAAGCTGCCTCATTATTGGGCACATTAAGAGGCTGCAGAAAACAGCAGCCAGAGTACAGTGCTGTTTCCACTTACACTGTGATGTGTGAGCACTTATCTACAGCCCTACCACACTATATTAAATGTTCCTGCTGCTTATCGTAAGATTAAAATCAAACAAAACCCTGAATTCAAAGCTCACCTCACTCCCAGAGGATTCTCCTCCTGAGACAGAGGCACAGGCCTCGGAGCACAGCACCATCACACCTCACGCACCTTTTGGACCTGTGGTAAAGACCCAGATGCAGATACTTCAGAATCTTGAGGTGATTGATATGTATTCATGTCGGCTGCTTGGCCGTTGTAACAAAAACACAGTTTGTCTACTGAATATGGATTTCATCCAATAAAAGCCTCCCTCCCTTCAGAGACCCGTCATAAATCTTGGCCTATGTCGTCAGGTTGGCCCAGTTATTGTTACTGCGCTCAATGTGAACAATTGACGGCTGTTGTGGCCCTGAGGTGGCTCTATTACCACCCACGGATGAATCACACGTAAGCAAGTACATGCACACTCTATTCCTCCTCATATGCACAAATGTCCCTCTGTTGTTATTCTCCCGAGGCAGTCAGATTGATTTCTTCCATTCTTCGCCTTCAAACTGTTTTCTCTGAGCGGGCACACTTGCCTGATGTTCGTCTGCGCTGTACAGTAAGATCGACCCGAATACAGCTGAAACAACATAATAGTGAAAACCAGATCAGTAATCAGCGGAAGAGGACTCACAGCACAGCTTCAGACAGAATTCTGGCTGAAGGTGAAATCAGGAAAACACAAGAAATTAAACTTGTGACGTCAATTAAAAAAGAGAACGTTGAGAAAAGACTAGTCGAAAAAATAAACAGAACATCTAAACTCTGCTGTTATAATTGCCTGTTTGAAATTAGCAGCTGCTGTTTGTGCATTTACCTTCCTGGGGGAAGCTTTTAGAAAGAGCATTTCAAAACGATTGCATCGCTCTGCGAATGAAGAACTGAATATAGCCATGACTTCATCAACTAAAAGAAACTCATTTTATTGTATTAACAGCCCATTTATTTTCCTCGTAAAGAGAATGATCTGACCTCTTTGGCAAATGTTTGCACAGTTGGAAGTTTGAATTCGAAAGAAAATGAGGTATGAAGGTCCATAACAAAGGAAAACGTTGTATTGATTTTATAGAAAAGTATATATATGGAGTACAAAATCCGATTATCACTGAAACTTTGTACATGAATCGAGTATTTATATCTAACATTACAATTGTGGATATAACATACTACAGTGTATTTTACTGCTACCTCTTATTTACCATATACTGCATTACTACCATGCAATCATGTTAGAAATAACTGCATTAAATGAAATGATCAATAAGGGGTCAGACTGTATGAGTGCTAAAATGTAATTATTGGACACTGGCTATTTAAATAACATTATTATATTGGTACATGATGTGAATAATAATAATAAAAAAAAAGAGCATTTTTCTTGTCACCAAAATGTTTTCTCTTGTTACAATCTTTTGAAATAAGATTGATGAACAAGATTATATTGATGATCATTTGGTTGCTACAATATGATCATAAAAAAACACAATTCAACAACACTTAAGTAAGACACCTTTGATTTCTCTCTATTTGTGTTTTCAAGGATTAAACCAACAACCTTTTACAAATGAACTTTCAAGTCGTGGCTCCTTGACTTGCTTTGCACAAGTTGCCTGTGGTTCCATCAAAGAGGTTTCAGTAAATAGCTGTTGGAGACCTAAAGATGTACAATTATCTACAAAGAGGGTCCAAAAACCAAAGACAGAGTAGTTGAGCCCTCTGTTTTTTCCTCATGAACCCACCGGCTTATTATCTGAGCCTTTAGTTTTTTTTTGAAAGGGCCCATCTCAAACATCCCTAACTCGAAATAAAACTAGCTGCATTTCGACCTGTCTGAACGCGAAATGGATCATCACAACATTCAGCTGTAAAAAATTGCTGCTGCCAATGTGATATTTTGTTCATGAGGGTAACATCTCTGTAATGTCAACGCATCAAAGTAGTCTGAGACATATCCAGACATTAGCCAGAGCGCTGTCCGTGGTGCTGAGAAGTTCCCACCTACTTTCCTCAGTCCAGGTTTAACCCGGGTTAATGGGCTGTTCAGCACGGATTTGTCTGGCGGGATCTTGGAACAGTCCGAAAATGCAACAGGCTCTATTTCCTGTAACGCCAATGTTCAAGATTTCTGCTTTTCCCTTCTTATGCTAAAGCCCCCCAAAACTGGACGCAAAAAGGTCGGACTTGAACTGGACTGGTTGAAAGGTCTTTTTGAAACGGACAGACAGACAGTGGTGGTCATACCGTCTCAGCCCGGCACACACATGAAGTGAGTGAGTCATCGCGGCCACACAAGCCTCTCTGTCCGTCTCACACTTTGTTTCAGCCCTTTGCAAGCCGCCGGGTTTCTCACTTTCTGTCCTCTCTCCTCACTAACAGACTTCACGACGGGACGAGCGGTCAGTCTTACCCCTCTGAGGCCGGAGTGTGCGCTCTTCTCACTGGGCATCCATGTGCTGTCGGACCAGTGGATGTCCTCAGCCGCTGCTGCTGATGAGAATCAGCTGATAGGAGACACTGAGCATGCGCGTGGATAGCGGTTAAAAAAAAAATAACAAACAACAACAACAACAAACAAAATAGCAACCCCCCCTCAAAAAAAAAAAAAAAAACAGACTCAATCAAAACAGTCATAAATTGTTACTAAGAAGTTTCTCTTGAACTTTTTGTTGCCAAACAAAAAATAACAGCATCCTCATAAGCGTTGCATCTGTCAGGTCCAAAGTACTGGAAACATATTCCTTACTTCATTATCTTTTACCCTCTACAAAATATAGAAGCCACATGAAAAACTTAAAAACCTACAGGGAAAAGGAGAAGCTATAAAACCTGAAATGTGTGTCTATATGCTGCAACAGATTACGGAATCAGCCACTCTCAACTCACTATTGGGTACAATGGATTCACGAGCTGCCTAAAGGAATGTTTAGTGGTATTATATGAAAGCCAGATTAAGAATCCCTATATATTTATTCATATAGTCTGTGTGCAGCGCTGCTTTCAGTTATTCAGAAGCGATGAGCCTTTTGAAACCCCCCCCCCCCCGGCACATTCTGCACCTGTCTAGATATGAATTAGTCTGAAAGGGTTTGCAGTATTTGGCCAGAGATGCTTGGTTGTTGAAGTTGACCAAAGCTTTTATGAAGTGACCTCATATTTGAGCCTGTGTCCTGAACGGTGCCACTGAGTTACAGCCAATATCAGTCCAAAGTCAATTAGCTGTTTAGCTTAGCATGGCTGTAAAGTCGTGAAGGCCCTTTCACACGCACGCACACACACACAAAAAAAACGAAAAAAAAAAACAAAACAGAAGCTATCAAAGTGCAAATCCATCCACGAGACAGTGTTTCCGATGATGTCACCAGGGTTACGGGCAGGCACAGTCAGTGTTTTGGGGGCTGAAAATTAAAAGGTTGAATTTTAAACATTGCATTCCTTTAATTATGACACAAGGTCTCTTGTGAGGGCCTGTGGCTTCATGGAAGTGCCCCGGCTTGAAATGTTCAGAAATCACACGTTGGTATAATGTTCAGATGTTGACATAAATTCAGAAGCCCGTATTTCATCACACGTTTTTATTTATTTCAAGCTCTCTGATTACACATTTGTGTAAGCTGCTTATTGGACCATTTTTGGCCTCCAAAATAGTTGTGATGTCCCAACATCATATTTCTGTAGACACGTGTTAAACTGAGATTAAAGGTGAGTACAGAGAAACTCTGCCTCTTTGGGGAACAGATGTGAAAATGTTTTTTTGAGCAGAGAAGTTTAGTTTTCCATGCAAGGTAATGATAAACCAGCCTAACACAGTGTTATTTTAACAACCTTTGCGCCGGGTGTTATTAAGAAGAAAAGAAAAAAACATGTTCAAGGGATATTGCAGAAAGTAAGATTTCATTTGTAAGGTACATTTGCAAATTTCTTACAGTTTCACAATTGAGTCCTTTTGTCTGACAGTGACTGATATTACCTTTGAGCTTCGTATTTTTGCCTCTGTGAGAAGTGTTTTATAAACCATAAAAGACTCTCTCTCTCTCAAACACACACACACACACACACACACACACACACAGAGTTTTTTGTATAACCAAGTGACATTATACCAGGAAGAGAAAATATTTCCATGGTGACGAGTCCAACAAGGTCAGACTCAGGAAGTAAGCGCTAGGTGTTGATTGGCTGATAGATAATTACACTTCCCTTAAAGATGATGTGCAAGCAGGGTTTTTTTTTTTTTTTCATGTACTCTGTTTAGAAGCTGTTGTAAAGCATTATCAGTCATTTCAGCTGCATGCCTTGCTGCCCTTATTGCTTCCTTTTTCACCAGCTTGGGAGATTTATCCTTTGGTGTGATAAATTATGCATTGTGCTTGTCTGATACCTCAAAAATAACCTGTGAATCAACCCGCACCAGCCCTGAAACCCGAAAATCCACTCACGGTGTGGTGGAACAGCCGTGCCATCGTGGTAATTACTTGCGAAAAGCCCTTCATTTATTGTCTCATCAAACAGAAATGGTAAAGAATTTTCCAAAGCTACAATATTTAGGTTTGTTGACTGGGAAGACTTTCATCTGCTCCACCTGTGTAATCCTTTTCAGCCTGGTGGAGATGGTGGCAGATTTCCCAGAATGAATTTAATATTTGACAAGTTGGTAATTCAGTCAAGTGATAAGTGACAAATGGAGATGTTCACACTTATGAGAGTTTCTAGACTGCCTCATGCTTTCATACCTCTGCTTCTCTTTTTATTTCATATTGAATGTGCAAAATGGCTGCTATTGCTACTGCTATAACTTAAAGTAATAACTTAGTTTTTTGGCAAATGTGTTTAGCTTCCCAAATATTACAAGAGCACCCTCATTGCTGGCAGTTAGCTCATGTTAGCATAAAGTTAGCCTATCTCACTCCAAAGGTTTAGAGAAATCTGCCTACTAACATCTTCAAGGCTGTATAATTGACACCAAATGTTTAATATGTTTAATGTTAACTGCCACCATACATAACTTGGCACATACCTGCTTTATTGTTAGCTAATTGTTGTTTTTATACTTTCTGCAATGATTAAAGCTGCCATATGTAAATATTTCAGTTTAAAGAATGAACTCTAACCGTCACCAAGATGTGAAAAAATACGTTTTGTTATGTCTGAAGAAGTGAACACGCTAACCAGCTGGTGCATCCAGAATAGGACGTGATATCAAGTCATGGAAGGGAATTCATATTGATATTGAGCTCGTGAGGTATCTTCTCAGCTGGGAAGTTAACAGCTGTTCCTCAGGCTTTGTAGTGTTAGCACTGCAGCACTTCATTAGTGAGTGTCACATTTTGTTGCATTTGCTCGGCGGCCAGGGTGCAAAAGGTTTTTCCATGGGTTAAACCTATGTGGTTCAATGTCTCTCTGGAATGACAGAAATAGTGATAAAATTTGTGATAAAAAGTTTTCAAAACAGAAATTCCCGCAACTTGCAGGTTGCTTTGATCTCACCTTCTCTACCATTCATCATAAATCTGTGTGGGTCTTCCATCATTTGAGGCTACTGTCTGGTTCTTTTCTTCTAATGTTTCGGATCATTATTTTGCTGTAGGGTGAACCGCTGTACAACCAGCCTGTCTCTTTGTTTCACTGCGCCCCCCCCCCTTCTGATAAAAATGTACTACATCCTGCAGTACGGATCGGCTCTAATAATGCTGTAAGACAGTCTGCTCCAACTCTGCCTTTGTTAGTTCTCAGCAAAAAGTTGGTGCACCTGTTGGAATCATCGGCATTAACTTCACCTGTTCTTCATTTTCAGGTTTTATTTTTTGTTTTTTTTTTCAACTTGGCAACTTACTAACTTACTTAACTTACTTAAACTTACTTCTGTAACAACTTTATCAACTGGATTTGAACATCTTTAATTGCGGTGCAGCCTGGGAACAGCATAGGCAATGCATTGATTCATGCATTATGTCTGATGCAAGCACTCACCATAATTGCACAACAGCATAACACCATTCTCCACTTTTGTCTCTGTCTATGATTGAGGGGGTTTGACTTAAAAGGAAAAGCTTGGAGCAAATGAAAACAATGAAAGACGTGGATGTGCACTGGCTCACTTTTGAGAAGTCCCGTGAAGTTATGTTAGTATTCAAAATTGTAAAGTTTGGAAGTGAACTAGCTCATTTAAATCTACGTGAAGGGAATTTCCAACAATAGCTCAGTGTGAACGTGCACAGCTCCAGCCATCCACCCATCCTTTACCGCTTTTTTCATTTCAGGGTTGTGGGGGTGCTGGTGCTGCACCCAATCCCAGCTCACACTGGGTGAGGGGCAGCGTACGCCCTGGACAGGTTACCCGTCCATCACAGGGCCAACACGCAGAGACAGACAGAGACCAACAACCACTCAAACTCACACTCAGACCTACGGACAGTTAACCAAAACATGATGTCTTTGGACGGTGGGAGGAAACCGGAGTACCCGGAGGAAACCCATGCAGGCACGGTGAGAACATACAAACTCCACACAGAAAGGCCCCAGGCCGAGAACCGAACCTTCTTATTGTGGGGCAACAGCGTTGTGCTGCCCTGCACAGCTCCATCTTACATTAAATTATGCTAAGCTAAACTAGGCTAATGTAAAATAGCACATTGCTGGTGTCAGAAGATTAAACATCTGTGGTCTGCCACTGTCTCTTTCAATCTCCCCATTTTAAACATAGTTTTTCTTTCAAGCTTACAGTTTTACACGTTGTTGAAGTGTCCTGTTTTCCTTTTTTCTCCCTTTCCGAAACACTGGCATACCTTATGGATTCACAAAAGGCATGCTAAAACTCCAAATCACTCTCTCATTCTATGTAAGATGAAAGCAGGCTTTGACTTATCTTTTAATTGCACGAAAGGCTTGTTAACGCAAATTTGCTCTCTTTTCTCCCTTGTGTCATATCTCTCTTAAATTCAAGCAGACAGTCAGCATACATCTCACTTAATCTCAAATACAGGCATACCTTCATAATTGCATAGTTAAATGTTGGTTAAACTCACTCTTCCACTCTATCGCTGTCCTCAAATGCAGCTATTGGAAGCACACCGTTACAGATGCACTCAAGCTGTGTTAAAACCTCAAATATTTTATTATCGCCAGTGCTTGTAGCAAGCACACATTTTAATTGCACAGCAAAGCCTCTGTTAAGCACAAACTTGCTCTCCCTCAGTGTTTTGCATGAGCCAGAGCGGCTGCAGCGCTGCAGGCGGCAGAGCACAGTTCAGAAGGTCACTTGATGTGTTCGTGGGTGCTGGGTCGGGGAATGGCTGCGTTACATCACGCAGAGCGCGTCAGATAATGGCACGGTAACATGAATAATGCATCCCATGTTGACAAGTGTAGGGTAACACACACAGTCTAAATATTCTATAAGGAGAAGAATTCATAGAATAGAATAGCACTTTGGGAAGTAATGGGCCGTCAGGTGTCACATGTTGTGATGAAGAGGTACACTAATGTGTGTAAATGTCTGTTTGTGTGGATGTGTGGCAGTCTGCCTGCTCGTTATTGTGCAATATGAGCTATAAAACCTTTTTTCAAAAAAGAAATAAATAAACAAAACCCTTTTTTAAATGTATTCTCACTCTGGGCTTTGTGCTCCTCGTGTGTGCTTGTCAGAAGGGAAATATATGAAAATACTGTAAACGTAAAGTGCATATACAGTATTCACTGATTGCATTTTCAGCCGGTGGAAATCTGCACTGTAAGCCAAAAACAAAACTGTCAGAGTCTTTCCACACATCATCTGTTTACAGTGGTTAGTGGTCGAGGACTTATTTGGGCTTTTACTCCCACCAGGGCCATTTTAATAAAAGTAAAAATCTGTACACTGTTCTGGAGAACAATTACCGTGTTCTTAATTTTTGTTTTTTTGTTTAATTTTCCCAGTTGGCATGGTCAGCAGGCCAGAGAAGCTTATGGTGTTTGCCAACAGGACATCTCGCAAGGTTAAAGGGTCTTCACAAAGCCGAAGACCTCCTTCATGGCGACGCCTCCCTCCTCTATCATGGGGTCATTATTTCTGTCGGCTGCAAACAAATTTAAGTAAGATCTGCCTTGTTATCCTCTGAAACCCTGGGACCTGGAGACCATTCAGGTACTGCAGGATAGGCTACATGTTGTTTCCTCCTCAGTTGTAGGTTGAGCAGCAGGAGCTGAGGGGGCATTGTTACCGTCATGACTTTCGCTCTCCGAGCAATTCAGTGATTTGTTGCTTCAGTGCGTTCAGTGCAGCAGGTTCATCCACATAGTCAGGACCCTCAGATTTAGCAGAAGACTACCCCGCTGCTCCCTGACACCATCTCCTGCGGAGCACCAACAGCTTCTTGTATCCTCCACCAGATTCTGGATAAAGCCTTTCTCTTCTTGAGAAACTCAACCAGCTCGTGGAAGTTGCATCTTGCATATCAGCACCTGCAGCTGTTGCCTGTCGATGGTGTGATGAATCGTGCGCTCCGGAAAAACTCCTGGTCACCTCTCTTCAGAAGCCGACCGATCGGCGCCGTGAATGATGATTTCCCTTTGCAGCAGGCCCGATTTCTAACAGCAGCCCACTGAAGTTGATGTCGGCATCCAAACATCAGCTAGCCATTGCCGCACCTGTGTCAGCTCCCCCTGCAGACAGATGGAAATAAATATGAATATTTGACTCAGTCCAATGACCTGGAAACAGATTAGCGGTAGAAGATGAGTGATGAGTGATATTTGACTCACTGACAATATGAATTATTAAATGGCATTAATTAAAAAAAAAAAAAAAAAGGCAAAGCAGGCTGAATTCAGAAAGCAACAGAAACCTGACCCCAAACTTTGACAGCATCTGAGGAGCAGAGTGAGGAAAGTGAAGGATGACTCTTCACCTGAACAGAAATGAGGAGGCACAGCCAGCATAGACAGTATATTTCACTTATATTGATGTCTCACAACTGGCGGTGGCTGATGATAAATGTTAGCAATGAGTGGGAAACTGTGGTAGATTTGGCATCGAATGATTTTCTCCTGAGCCTCACGTGTCATTAATGTCTCTGAATGTTGTGTTGCTCATATCTAAGCTCCGACCTCTAATGAGCTGTAGTCTAACGTTCCACCTGACTTATCCAAACATCTGAAGTATATTTATCGGTTCACCAAAGGAATGGTTCCTATTACATTATATGGAAGTTTTACCAAAATGAAACACTTGGTTTTTATTGGGTCTTTAATAGAAAAACTGCTCAATGGCAACCATAAAAGATAATTTCAGTTAAGGAAAAAACAAACAAACCAACAAACAAACAAAAAAAAAAAAAACAGCCCAGTGTCTTGCAGTCTTTGAATGTAGCAGTTCCATATGTCTAGACATAGACATACACATCTTTGCTTGGCTGTTCTTGTTGTTGGTTGTGGCTGCCCCTTGCCAGGCAGCACAGCTGCCTTCGTCTGAAATTTCCCCAGAAGACCCGTGAGCTCCTGAAATCTTTGAGGCATGAGTTAGCTGACAGTTGTTTTGACCTGACTGAAGTTTCCTCTCATCAGGTGTCGAAGCTGTGCACGCTAGGTGGGAACTTCTTTGGTTTCAGAGAAAGTGGGCTACCTCTGGATCACACTGCAGCGCGTGCTGCTTGTGTTGCCCTCAAAGCCTGATGTTACGGAAGCTTCCGCTGTGTGTTTCATCCTGAAGGAGGCTGAGCCCTCCACAAACACAGTCGGTTTCCGTCATGGCTGGGGTCTGGACATTGCGGTGACTGAGGCCCCGGTTAAACTTTACTTTATTATATGCTGCTCAGACTCTCCCGATGAAACTTGAGTCCTTCACAGAGTTATCGTTTTAAGCGGAATGCTCGTTTATTATAATGTCGGAGAGATATTATTGATGATGTCTGGCTATTTCACACTACTTCCTGCCTTCTGTACCTTTTCCATAGCACTCAGTCATAAATCCAGTTGTCACTGCTGCAGACACATTTTTTATTTTTCACTGACACACAAACAAATAGTCAATATTTCAGGCCTATTTTCAGCTGTGCATTAATACACATTTAGGGATTTTATTCTCTGTCCATCCTTCATGATGAGAGAGATTTAAGTCTGACAATTAGGCTCATGAGACACAGAGGGATAAGTTTTATATATGATGCAATGCTTGACTACCACAGTACATTGTTTTATCGAAGTTGACTCAAGTTTTTGCTGCGGAATCTCAAACTTCAAAATGAACTAAAGTTTTTTAAATGGATGTAAACGATGTATTTTGTTATAGTTCAGTCACTATAAATAGCATATTACTTTTCAACTCTTTACAACTCTTTAAAACCAGAGAGTTGGTTAAAATTGACATTTTCTACACTTTATACTGATTCCATCAAAATGATCGGAAACTGGGACAGCATGGCAGCACAGTGGTTCGATTCCCGGCCTGGGACCCTTCTGTGAAGGGGTGAGTTTGCATGTTCTCCTCCTACGATGCAAAGACATCATGTTTGGGTTAATTTGTGACTCTAAAGTGGTAGAGGATGAATGAAGAATTAATGATCTGAAACTGGGGCCAAATCTTCATTATTAACTGTTCGACTCCTGTATCAGCTGCAAGGAAAAATGTTTTACATATCCTGTAAGATTCTGCATGTTTGAGGATGAAACACACCCAACAAAGACCCCCTTTCACAGACCCTGAAGCAATATTCCTCCTCATCTTTCGCCCTCAAGAGGAAAAATTTCATCATTTTTCTACTGATTATCATTTTAATGTACTATATTCCATATGCAGATGTTATGCTATCATGGGAACAAATCCACTTATATAATCCAGACTAAAGACTGAGTTCTATCTGTCTGTCTGTCTCTGCCTCTGTCTCTGTCTATAATATTACTCAGCTCACGTCTCATCTAGTCTCACCTCAGACAGACTGACCCACTTGTCTTCCTTTACCCTGGAACAGACTGTGCCTGGAGGGGGAGCTGGCCACGACATAAGGCCACTGCAGAGCTGACTGGTTCAGGGGTTCATCTCAATGGGCTCCTTTTGCCTCCCCGTCTTCCCTCAAGTCATTACAGCGGCAGATAGCAGACAGAGGGAATGGATGGCTTTCATTCCAATGCGGTGCTTCCACTTGTCTGATCATTCAAGGTCATACAGAGCAGATCAATAAGACTACAGTGATGTATGAGGAAATGGATAACGTGTGTGTGTGTGTATGTGTGTGTATCTAAGGGGGTTTGAGTGGTCGGGGTTACACAGACACACACCTGCACAGGGTCAGACACAGTTTGTTATCTCAGTTCCTGAATCTAACACTAGATGTCAGTGGAATGCAGCAATGCGCTGCGGGTGCTGGAGTTTATTAATTCAACTTCCTTTGTCTCCTCAGTCTTCACACAACAGCATACATATTTGAAGGCACATAATGTGTTTATCTTCTACAAACCTTCCATGCAGCTGCTTCACTTACAACTTGAGCGTGCCAGTGATGAGGTTAGCTCTAATGCCAGAAAACCAAACAAGCGCCTGAGGATTGTGTTGACAGATGAGTCCACATTTTTTGCATGCAATTTCATATTTAGTCTGTAATATTTTAAAGGGAATTGCGCTGCAATTTGAAAATGGTCAAAGGTTCAGCAAATCAGATGATTACATGTGACAACTTTGTTTGCGTGTTGCCATACCGCTCCTGCACACATATTCATTTAATGTCTTTATGCATCAGATGCCCCCCATACAGCTGCTGCAAACACACCTTCCACGCACCAGTGGATTCCATAAGGCAAAGTGTGCCATCAATATGAAACTTTCATTTTCAGATGGTGTCTGCTGTCACACTGCAGAACATCGAAATCTCACAACACAGATCCACAAGTTTCAGTGTAATCACATCATAGCAGTAGAATATTATGATGCTGGGGTTAGGAATCCTTATCATATCAATGACACCATTTTTCATTGATATAATTAGATAGCTACTGTATGTCATTCCAAACCGACACATATAAATTTCCCCCTCCCTCACAGATCGCTCTCCAAGAAGTCATTAATGTATCCTAGTGTAATATTATCACATGGCAGCATTCCTCTTCTCTATCTAATCTAATTCATCAGTCTAATAGGTCATAATTAATTGCTCCATTATTAATGGAGTGATGTCATACCTACATGCCTGCGGGTGAAATGAACTGTCTGTCACGAGAAACGATGCCTGTGAGCTTGTGTGTTGGGCGTGTGTGCTGGAAGTGGCAATTGTAGTTTGATCCCTGCCCCTGATGCGCGGTGCTCAGAAGTGTCAGACGCTCATCAGAGTCAACCATCTACAGATCAAATTTATCACTATTTGGCGTGACTGTGTGATTGCCGCTGATTACCTCAGGTCAAAAGGTTCAAACATCATTGAGGAGGATATTACACTGCGGTGAGACATGAATATTTAACTGTCTCATTCTGGTGAAGCTCTCTCTTTGGCTAACTTGAGCCAAAGGAGATGATGATTAGCCTCGCAGACGGGCCTAATGACCTGTGATGGATTAGAGTGGATGGCCAACGAATCTGTGGATGACATGAAGTGGAGAGTTTCATTCATGTAAAGGGAAAAAAAGAAAATCAGACGTGGAGGCTGGATAAAGGCCTTGAGCATGAAAATGAAACGTTAAAAGTTAGACTAGATTTTCATCCTAACCCTAACCCTCTATTTCATTCCATTAATTGAGTTTTTATTTTCTTTTCTCTTTAGATTCAGCTATTTCCTCTTGAAACGTCCTAAATATCCGGCATTCACATGCTGCGCAAATCCAGGTAAAAATCAACATAGTTCTTTTTTTTATTAATTCAAAAAGTGACATTTTAAAATATTCTACATTCATTAGTGGAGTGAAATATTTCAAGGCTTTTATGTTTGTTGTTTGGACGGTTTGTAGTTCATAAAAATCAAAAATCCTGTATCTCACAATATTAGAATATTTAAGAGGACCAATCAACAGAGAAATGTTCAGGTTCTGAAGAGTATCTTCATTTGTGGACTTAATACTTGGTTTGGGGTGTTTTTGGTGGAAATTGTTGCATCATTATGGCATGGAGGTGATTAGCCTGAGGCTCTGCTGAGACCTTATTGAAGTGCAGTTTGCTTTGATAGCAGCATTCGACTCTTCTTTATTGTTGGGTTGAGCGATTCTTATCTCCCTCCTGACAATATCCGACGGATTCCCTCCAGGGTTCAGGTCAGGCGAGCCGGTTGTCAAATCAAGAGCAGTAATATCACGGTCAGAACACTTAGTAATAGTTGGGGCACTGCGGACCTGCTAGAAAAGGAAATGGGCATCTATCATGGGTTGAAAGCATGATATCCTCTAAAATGTTTTGGCAGAAGTTGGGAGCGTTGTGGTTAGTGCTATTACTTGGCTGCTTGGCTCCAGCACCCCCCCACCGCCGTGACTCGGAAACAGATATGCTTGTGTAGAAGATAGTCATGCCAGACTGAGGAAACGTCACACTGGAATACAAGCAGTTTGGATTCCTTCCTCCAGACTCAGGGAGCTTGATTTCCAATTGATGTTGTCTCTGGTTCAGGAGTGTCTTGGTACCCGGACTATGACAGTTGACATGCGTTCTTGACAACATCTGTGTGTGATGACTCTTCTGCGCTGACTCAGACTCCTGTTCACTCCTCGTCAAGCTCTCCCTACTTGTTTATACAGCTTCGCTTGACAGTCTTCATCATCTTGCTTTTCCTACTAACCTTTTCCCTTCCAGTCCACTTTTTGTGAATTCGTTAAGCCATGACAGAAGGTCATGTATCTAAACAAAAAAAAAAAAAGATTTCCCGCAATTTTCCATGATATTGTAATTTGGCGAGATGCACCTTTACCCAAATACATATCTACCATTATTCACAGTAATTTACATTTCACAATTTGTATCAAGCCAGCTGCATTTGCATAGAATATTGCAAGAGGGGAAAGCAAAGCCTAGTCAAGTCTTACAACACTCTGGAACAACACTGATCATTCATGATTGCGTTTTGTTGATTTTCCTATAACAGACCACAGTGAGATCCCGGCCACGATGAGTTATTTCCTCTTGGAACACAAAAACAGCTGTATTCCCTGCTCACACTAACCTAACACACTTTACCGCTGCTGCTGTTGTGGCTTCACTTTAAGCATTTATGTTTCTTCGCAGGACATTTTGTGTATTTGTCACTGCTGTTGGACCGGATGCTGATTGTTAATCGAAAATGCATTTGCACAACAGAGCAGAGTCATTCTGAATGTTTTTCTTGTGGATCAGTTCGAGTTGTAATGAGGGAGCGATTGGAGAAGACAGAGGAGCTTCAGTGAGCTGTTATAAATCTCAGATGAGTCCAGTTCATGGCAGGAAATGGGCAAGGCCCCATTATTGACACGCTATTTATTTATTTATTTATTTATTTATTTATTTATTTATTTATTTATTTTGGGCTTAGTATCCAAAGTGATGTCTCAACAGGAAGTAGTTATACTGAAATACAACAGAGAATGTCTATTTGTGTTCTCTTTTCCCTTACACCATTTCAAATGAGCAAATTAGCTCTTATTTTCTTAAATGCTGATTTGAAACCATTGGTGGCCAAGTTTATAGCTTGATATAAAATTTCAAAGCATACACTGGCACAGCATCTTCCTTTGCTGTGGGGCTGGAGAGACCCCAAACCAGCAGAAACAAACACACAGCTGCATTCTGTCGGGAGAAGTTGAAGACTGATGTTCAGAGAATATTACCGCAGTAAAAACAACCTGAGAGAGACGTATAGTGGCATACTGATGCGCATTAGCACAAACACAAATGCATATTTTAGCTACCTTGCCAGTGTTGGCAGTGTATCATTGTCAACCATCTGCCCCTTTGTTTCAAGCAGCATTGTAACCTTTCCCAGAGTGCGTGTGTCCGTGCGTTTCCGCAAGTCGTGGTGTGTGTGTGTGTGTGTGCACGTTATCACTGGTGCGCACACATGCTTGTATATCCAGTGTGTGTTCCGGCTGCCAAACGTCCATTTGGTTGGGGAGCATTGCCAAGGTGAGGTGGAGGTCAATTCTACACAGCTGAATCATTGAACAGCACTGTGCTGAGCTGCTGCCAAGCCTGGCAACACAGCGCATAACACTATGTCATCATCTGGGTACAAAAAAATCTCGGTGAGGACTGTGCTTGTAACTGTCAGGGGTGAATGAAGATTTGCACGAGATGACGTGTTTTATTCAAGTTTACATAAATTCACTGTATTTATTTTTTCTTTCCCAATATTCACAGGCTGAGTTTGGTGTGAATTTAAAAAAGATATTTCCTTGTGTCTTTTCACACAGAGTTGGCAGTCAAGGCTGTTTTTTTTTTTTTTTTTTTTTTTTCCTGCATGGGGCCAAAGATGCTCGGTCCCCACTGAGAGTTCCTGCTTTCATCCCTGGATCTGATCAATAATGGATGGAACTCCCACAGCCTTGCAGGCAGGGATTGCTTGGGAAAAAAAAAGAAAAAAACTTGGAAAACCAGCCGCAATTCTGTCAGTCCCGGAGCATTGTGCTGAGACTGGGCCACACTTGGCCGCCAATTAGCACCAACATTTTACGGTCGTTCGCTGGGCGTGACTGTTTTGAGGCAAGCTCAAATAGCCACACACATGCATGCACACCCACACACACACAGACAGACAGACAGACACTTCTGGAGAGCTGCTGACCTACTCCCCTAACCACTTTATTGATCTGTGGGCCAAAGATGTGAAAGCCTATTGAGGTCATCATTAATGATTCATCATATCCAGAAAATGTCAAATGTGGCTAGGGAGCGTAAACACGAATGCGTCAGATGTTATGGACTTATAAACATGTGAAAGCTTTGGAGAAATCCTGTATGCATCTATATGAATCATACATGTGAGAGGGGAGGATACCAAGTATAGAGGTGATGATGCCACAATTTCATCACAGTTTGCTCTCATCCTGTCACTCATTTACTTTGGACTCCCACAGAGAACTAAATTCATGTCATTTCGAATAATGTCCCACTTGGTGCTGGCTCTGTATTCTGCGTTGGCCTCCAGCGCGGAGAAGAGTCAGTGGGACCAATGTAAGTACACTATGTGTGTGCAAGTGTGCAGGCTTTTCTTTTTTGATGCTTTTAGTCCAGGCAGTTGTCCTTTGATAAATATTCCAGCACACACACACAGACATGTACATACACAATGCATTATCTATTCCAGCGTGACCCACACACATGCATGCTATCCCACAGGGACAGATCAAATGCAGCAGGCATGCACTCTGAGACATGCAAGTTCTGTGGATTTTACACAGCTTCGTATCTACCAAATACGTATAAATATCTCATAAATAAACCCAGTGGCCGCTCCTCTATGGTCCTATAATACGAGGGATTCCCTCCAGTCCTTGGAATTACGTGATAAACTTCACAGTGGTTTTCCTCCTGGACCACTTGTGGAGCCTCTTTAATTTGGGTGCCTCCTACATGGCTCTGCAGACGGGTGCTCTCAGGACCATCACAGAGGTCCATTCAAAGATTCAAGAGTTGGGATTTATAAGTCAGGCCAAATACAGACTGGCCTTGTGTGGGAGTCCCAGACAACACCCGAGCAGAGGACATAAATTTGACTTTACGAGGGGAACTCACTCAGCCCCTAAAAACCCAAATATCCATTTAAGGCAGAACATGGTGAGATCCCATTTTAATTCCTCTTTTTTATACTTCTCTTTGACTCACTTGTTTTACCACTCACATCATCTCTCTTCAAGTCAGGATGTGTATCTAAATCAGTGTTTTTTAATGTACCTCTCCATATATAATAAATTGTGCTGATTTCACCACAGGAAAAAAAAGAGTTGTGAATTATTAAGTTTTATTTCAATGGAGTCCTGACTACTGAGTAATACATAAAATAAAAAAAATGAAAATTAAAAGTGATATTCACATATTGTGAAGGCATTAAAAAAAACAAAAAGAAAAGTTGATTGGCTATTCTAGCAAAATAGTTCTATTATCTCATCCAAACTTTACAATTTACACCTGTGCCTTGAGCACAAATAAAAAATCCAAACTGCTCATTCATCATTCTGCACAGTAAAAGTCAGGCATTGGAAAAACACATTTTTGAGTGGAGAAGTGCTTTAAAAATCAGCTTGAGTGCACAGTGAGACTGTAGGTACATGGCATGCTGAGACAGCTGAGGTCATTCACGAGACATTAGCAGACCCTTCCTTGTTATTTCGTTCTTTCTCTCCTCGCCACTCCGCAGCGTGAGCTCTCATTAGACCAAGTCCATATCTCTAACTGAACAATGACTTCATGTCTCTGCAGTTAATTATCTGTCTGATCCATACCATAGAGAAGAATGAATGAACTCCAGTGCTCTGTTCCATACATAGGGTGCACTAATGTTCTTTCCATATAGGCAGGCACAGGCAGAGTCATGAGACAGCGCTATTAGACCAGTGTAATGAGTTTACATATGAGTAATGGCTGCACACTTACTCACACCGAGAGCTTTTTGCACATTGTTTCTAAATCAGTTCCTCTCCTGATCCCAGTAAAGCAAATCTTGCGACTAATTTTGCAGGTTGGGAGAATAATTTTGAGCAAACAACTTCTGCATGAAAATTAGTGTGTCCCACAGATGGAATCTATGCCTTCCATCCATACAATTAATGTGGTGCAGTCATGTACGCCACTACTCTGCGGTATATAAATTCAATGAGCCTCTCAGTTTCAGTGAGATCTCCAGTGTCCGATCTAATACTTGTACACTATATTGGCTTGAAATGCAGTAATGGCCCCAGCTGTGATGCAGTGTATGTGCTAGTCCTGCATCAGTGCTTTTAAACACCTCAGCCATCATTCTCCAGCGCTGGTGTTTATTTAAATGGATTTGGCCTGCTTAGGCTGTAAAGAGAGAGGGCATAAAACACTGAGGGCTAGTGAATTACCAGCAATAAAGCAGCGAGCCAAGCCTGTTGACAGAACTAAGCCGGGATGGGCCAAACTAGGCCATGCAGGACTCCCAAATCCCAGAGCTTGCCTCTAACAACAGCCTGAATTTTTGCTAATTGTCTCTCCTTGTCATCCCTGTTTACTCAAGCCTCAACACTCTCTCTGCCATAATGGATTCAGAGGTTTGACAAGCCACGTTTGATTGATTTCTCTCCCTGACCACTCAGTGGAAGGACTCCAGGCTGCGTGCCAGCTGTACAGTGGGTTGTCCCTAGTGTGTGTGCATGTGTGTGGGTCTCCGGTAGCACACGCATTGTGACGTGCGTGTGCCGGTGAAGCCACTATAGCATAACCGCCGCGCTATAACTCTACAGTAGGATACTGCGGTGTACAGCACTCTGCCCGCGGGGTGTCATTAACATTTAGAAACAGCCCCGGCATCAGTCACACTGCCTCTGCTTAGGTGTGTTTAACCTTTCTATATGGAGGGATACAGCAGGCAGAGCAGAGGGGATTTAACAAAGAAATAAACCTGATAGAATGGAGAGTACGAAAATGGAAAGTCTAAAGAAGTCTAAGAGAGGGCCATTCAAAGGAGAGGCATATTTCCATACATATGTTTTAAATGCGTGTGACGATGAAAGTCGAAGCAAAGTCATAAAGGTTCGACTGATGTCCTGAAAGACTGGAAAAGTTAGACTTATCGAATTTGAATTCCTTTGCTGTTCTATTGAGTCTGACTCTGTGCTGTTTCTGGTTTTATGTGTGTCAGGCTCGAGCAGTTCTCTTGATGGATATGCAGGGCTGTCATTGCCAGAGCTCTTCAGTTAAGATGATAGATCCAAGCTCACAAAGAGGTCACTTCAAGTTCATGGCTCCAGAGTTAAAAACTTGTGTTTTGCTTTCCCTCAAGTCAGACATTCTGCTAATGACAACGAAGACGACTCCTCTGATGTTTACTCAAGTCGCACTGAAGGGCTCACATCCAGTTGGCACGCAGGGCTCACATCACTGTTTCTCTAGAAGTGTGTGTGTGTGTGTGTCTGTAAGTAAGAGAGGGAAAAAAGAGAGAGGCAGCTATTCTCATTATCGCTGAATAACTAAGCAAGCTCTGGCCTGCCAATTATGTAGCGTGATTGTCAAAGTTGTTAAAACGTCTATACGCAGATGTTGTGGCAAATCACTTATATTGATATGGAGTAAATCTAAACGACTATTTCATTTGGCTTTCATGTAACATTTAGCTTTACATCACAACCTTTAAAAACAGCTACATAATTAGATCCCTCATTGCGCATTTTCATGGACCGGCATATAATCTAGACACTGTATATGTCAAACATGCACAACATAGTTGTTGTGTGTAAATGCCCCAGAATGCCATAAAATGACAGTTAGTGTGGCTCAGAATCAAGGAGCACTGCAAATAGCCCAAATATGCACTGTGTGATCTAAACCCAGTAATCTAATGGTACATGATGAAACAGCGCTAAATAAAAGGAGAGCATTAGCCATAGCTGTCAGCTTACCCTGATTGATAGACAGCACCAGTTGTGGCAGACAGGGTGAACCATTGAGTGTTTGAAGCTGTGCACAGGAATGTGCGCACGAGTGTGTGTGTGTGTGTGTGTGTGTGTGTAATGGCAGGGTGGATGTGTATTACAGTACATCAATTATCAGGGAGGTAAATCACTTTATGATGCAAGCTTAGGCTGAATGATGAATGTAAAGCAGCCCATACTGTTCACTTAGTCGAATAATGAAGGTATGTATATAAAATTGTAATTAGCATCTAATCCTTCCATGTGTCTAATGGCATAAGTGGATATACGGCTGACTGTGCTAGAGAGTGATCTCTTAGTTGTGAATAGATCATATAAGACCGGGTTCAAAACAGGCTTAGAGTAAAACCCATTAGAGGAGACCTTTACTTTTACCCTGAAGCTTCATCCGTTCCTTTCTGCATACGTCAGAATAAGATACCCATATGAGATGAGGCTGTTTTAAATGTTTTTGGCGTTCGGTGAGGCTGCAACATGACAAAAATAAAACAAGACAACCAAGTAAACTGGGAACACTTTAAGTCACTCAACTGTCAGATTTGATGGAGAGATGTGACGTCTTTGTATCAATTTGAATGCAGCCCATAGTGAAACACAACCCCGCCCCCCCCCCCAATGGACTATTTTCCTCTTCCTTTTAGCTGAATTTACTGAGCGATGAATCAGGATTGCAAGAGGTCAATCTGATTCCTGATCCAGACTTCGAACATTCAAACGAAGTTTTGATTAAAAAGCGACAGTCCACATTGAGATCTACCACTTCAACAAAGGTGGTATCTGTTTGAAATGATAGACGATGTAATGATCCCTGGATATGAAATATTCCGGCCGTCATTTAAAGTCAGCTTGCAAGCCAGACTGAGTGTGTTGGGTGGTGAGAAACAGGTCAGGCTGTGCTCTATGTCAGAGAGATACACGATCTCTCTGAGACTGAGAATTCTTTCTCTGGAATATTAAATAAGACACGATGATAATGAGCTTGTATGTATGGTTTCCTTCATTGTAAAAGGTCACACAGTTACTAATGATTTAGGTTGAAATTTTAACATTTTATTTTATATGTCTTTTTGTGATTGCCTCACCAACATCCAGCATTTTTTGGCTTATAGAGCACAGAGTAGCTCCTCAGTCGCAGCCGTGATATTACCTCTGTCATTATCTTACTACAACCTGCTATTTTTGGGCACCCCGGAGTGAAGTGATACATCACACAGAGCCTAATTAGGGATGTGTTTGGAGTAAATGCTTTCCCACGCAGACCCTCAGTGAAATCTTTAGGCGGCGTTATCAAGATATCGCGATAATTGGTGTGTATACGATCTAAGTATTTGTTTGGAAAGTTGGTGTTGCAAAGTAACTTGCCATATAATGATGCGGCAGGAACGACCGCAGCATCAATGCAGACTGATTGAGTGAATCAGTCTGCCACGCAAATCAACACATAATAACAAATTGTCATGAGTGTGCCGATCAGAGCGCAATAAATGTAAGTATAAAACGAACCCTGGAGCTGGAAGTAAGTCGGCCTGAGGATACATAAATATATGTACCTACTGTATGATTCCACGCTGTTTCCTACCGGCTGATTACTCTTACAATCACATGTAAGAATTTTATCCCAGCGCGTTTTTTGAGCACAAGACTGACAGCCATCTTTGAACCTCTTGTTGTGTGGCAGAGGAAAACCAAGAGCAGATGTTGCCATGGTTTTAATGTTGGTTGTGATCTTTGACCAGCCAAAAAACACACACCGTTTATATTCTCCTTGAAGTCCTTTTCGTCTTACATTGAATATTAGTCTTGACTCAATTTCTTAACAGCTGAGCCGTGTTCAGATTCACACAGCAGACAATCAAATGGGTTCAGGGAAAAAGAGCAGAGCTAGGAAGACCTCCACATCAAAAACAAAGCACAGGATGAAGGATGAGAACAAAGACTCTTAGGCTGTTATGCTTGGACAAAAAAAGAAGAAGAAGAAGAAGAAGAAGAAAAAGAAAAGGAAGCACAAGCACCTGGAGCACGAGCCCGTCCAAATGCAACTGGAGAGGAAAAATAGGAACTTTTCGGTCTGATACGAAGACGATGGAGACAGAAAGAGGACTTAGCCTCTGCGATCGCTCACAGGGATTTTCATGGCTGTTTTACTGCCAGTGCTGCCACTTCAAACCATGAGTTTTGTATGATGTAGTTAAAAATAATAATCCTTCTCTGTGCTGTGTGAACAATCCAAATAAAGGATATTTTCCCTCATAAATGTCCCTTTCTTTTTATTGATTCCACAGCGCTGACATTTGAGATGACTGCAGCAAAGAGAGAAGAAGATCAACAAAACTTGAAGGTGTGCTCAAGGCCACCAGAGGACCACAACTCTTCCGCTTTAAATGGATATTTCCCATGTGGATTGCTTGTCTTTTATGACTTAGTTTCAACTGCACAACTACAGCTCACAGCGTGGAGCAGGTTAAAAAAAAAAATAAAGAAATAAAGAAAAAGAAAAAGAAAAAAGTGCATTTTATTCGCACACACCAAGAGGATATTGAACACAGGAGTCAAAGCCCAGCCCGAGATGCTTCGTGATGTGTACAAAGGAAAGAAGAAGAACAAAGTAGAACGACAATGAGATGCATACAGCAGTTTGAAGAGCCAAACACAGACAGGCAGTCCCGAGGGGTTTGATTACAAATTCTGCAAAAGCGCCTCACCATCACAAACAAACAAGGATCGGTTCAAAGAAGGAGTCTTATTCAAAGTAAAAACAAGATATTAACTTTCTTCAGGCAGCTTTATGAGCTTCTGATGAGAAAGAAGGTAAACGCTTTGGTTTTAATGCCAGAAAAGTTCTCTGTTTAACAATGACTTTTTTTTTTTTTGTCTGCTTTGACATAAGGGATAAATTGTACTAATTGAGGATGGGTGGAAAAAAACTTGCAATTTGTTTTAAAAAACTAAAAAAGTTCTGCTTGATGAATTGAAATGTGATGTCTCAGAGGCTGCAGCTTGATATGTGTGACAAGATACAGCGAAACACATGAGAGACATTGCGTTTAAATCCATATGTGTGACTGATACGTGCAATCAAGTATGGATATCTCAGAATCTCTGCAGAATTCATAGAAATGTGATAGAGCTATGCGAATATGAGATGTGGGATAACAACTCTCATCGCACCCAAGAGAGAGAAAGTGTTTGAGTCTGTGTGTGTGTGCGTGTGCGTGCGTGTGACTTTAGCACTACGACAACTCTGATTATTCCCGGATATGGAGTAAATGAGAATAATTTTCTATTTGATGAGCTTTTACCTAAGTCTGTCAGGCGTCTGCAAGATAGTAAGATGACATAATTGTTGGGCGCGCACACACATACATACGCACAAGCACACACACATGCCAAATGTAAATGCAGTGGGATTTTTTTCTGATACATTCAGGTCAAATGCTCTCGATGTATTCACTGCCTGCCTGTGGCTCGGCATTTTGAATTACTTGTATGGTAATTTTGGAGAAACTATACATTTAAAAGAGCCTATTTCTATGGCTGTGAAGAGATACGGGCGGTTTAGGTCAGAGTGGCTCGTGCACCCATTTTCTCCATCAAACACCCACTGAGTGAGCCATTCAAATCTATACAGCCTCGCCTGCTTTCTCTATTCAGCGCTCATTTAGTGATAGAAAGATTGGGAGGAGATGAAGGGAAAAGCGAGTCATAACACACTCAAATGGTGTGGGCCGGCAAAATCCAAAATAGATCATTTGAAAGAATATCACAGCTGCAACTTTAATCTGGAGCCTAGCCAGCAGCGAAAAGACTTGAATTTCACTCTTAATCTGTTACTCACTCTCTTCCTCCCTCCTACCAACACATTTTTTTCTTTCCTCTCCAATCTCACTCACTCTCCCACCTCATCATCTAATCCGGCCTGCGGGTAGAGGAGTGTGTGTGAAAGATGAGCCGGTCTTAGCCTCGCTCTAACCCCTTACTCCCTACACACACACTCAAAAGTGCACACATATAAAAAATACAAATACAGGTTTGTAAGGAGATGTGCACTTGGCATCCACCTACACAAAACATCCTCCTGGTTCACATATGGACATGTTTTTACATACACATGAAACACACACACACGTTGGCAGCGATGCCTAGGTGAAGACGTGCCTCACCTGTGATTACGAGGGCAGGGGTTATGATCTAGGTGCCAAGGTGTAACGCCGCATGTATAATAGCTAGAACAGTGAATCTTTGGAGAAAATGGTAATCCAAACACAGATGAAATATTCATGCAGCACAGCTATGTGGTTGACCTCTTTCTGCTCTTTAACCAAATAAGATCCACGCTGGGTTAAAGCAGAGGTAAATGAGACAGAGAGGGGAGGCGAGCGAGTGCAAAGAGCAGAGGAAAAAGGAGCAGTAATGTAGTGAAGCATGAAATCATGGCTGGCTTGTGTAATTTAGCTCTGAGATGGAGTTCACTGGCTAGAATTTCATTCCCCTTCGGCCTGCGTTTAACACAGATCCCCACAAAGTGCAGGATACTGTACATACATTGCAAAAGCTAAATATTGGAAATCATTTACTATTTGTTTTACACTTATCTTCTCAAGGCTTGTTCGACCGAGCCATCTCTTTGGTCACACGTTTATTTACACTTCTTATTGGTTATTGTTGCACTCAAACAAAGCAAAGGCGCCTCTTTCCTTCTCCTCTGCCTGTCAGAGTCTGACTGATAGGCCCATTGTTGGCGTCCCTTGTGTTTGCTGTGGCGAAGGCCACCCGCCTGTGCTGCCTCTGCTGCCTCTGCTGCAGCTGACAGTTGCAACTCCATCCAGCTTTCTTGCGAGCAAACCAAAGAAAATAGTAATAATAATAAAAAAACAAACAAACAAACAAACAAGAGATAAGTGTTCAGACGTTTTTACAGGGCTCGATGGATGTCTAGTAAAAAGAAGTGAAGACGGTCAGGGGAGAAAGCAGAGCAGTTTCAAGGTAGATGAGTTCCACCGGAGAGAGAGACGGCTGGTAAATCCACATATCAGGCAGGGTCAGGACGTTTGGTACATGTGTATGCGAGTGCGTGTGTGTGTGTGTGGTTGTTGTGTCATATCTCAGCATATTAAGAAGAAAGAGGGTGGAATGCGGAGGGTTGGTTCACATCCATAACATTTAACATTTAAGTGAACTGCATAGATCTGAAGGTGGATGATAAGCATGACAGCATGGCATGGCAAAATATAACTGTACTGCTCAGGACACACACACACACACATATACAGACACAATCACGCACACGGCATCTATAAAACACCCTATTAGGCCTCATCCCATCATATCTGAGCCCACCTCATCACTGACCTCACACTATAAAACTTTAACACACCTTGGTGTGCGTGAACACACTCCACAGTGTCATTACAGAAGCTCTAATAGGGTTGTGTGTGTTGTTGGCTCCTCTGGGTTTATTTGCTATGTGTTTCCTCTGCAGATGGAGGCTTTACAAGCCCAGGAGCCTGTTATTGGCCTCCTGTCACTGTCCCAGTGAGCTGTGTTAAATCTATAACCAGCTGACAGCTGAGCAGATATTGGAGGACTCTTCAGGAACAATGGTGCAGCGAGAGAAACACTGTTGCTATCACTTGGAAAAAAGACAGGGCTTTATAAGCTACTCAGCGGACAATGCTGATGATGATTATTATCACGAGTCGGTTTGCTGCTGCGCTGCGCTGATAGATACCAGGTGTGTGTGTGTGTGTGTGTGTGTGTGTGTGTGTCTGCGCTAGTGCGCAACCAATCTGTCTTGTTTGCTTGTCCAGAGAGCTACTACACTGGTACCAATAATGTGACCTGACTAATATCATACTCATGTAGATACTTCTCACCCTCCACTTCAGCTTCTGCATTACAGTTAATATATGCACGTACGCAGCCACTGATTCACAATGTTTCCTGCAACACACAATGAGCACAGATGCTTTAGTGGCTGGGGCCATGCACATTACAGAGGATAATTGCCTATGCATATTTCCTCATGTGTGCTCCCTGCTCTCCCTGACTAGCAGTGGATTGGATTCGAGCGCCAGTTGCAAAACCATTAATAGAAATTAAGTGCCAGCGAGAGCTACTGGAGAGAGACCAGTGGAGCTGGAATGGAGTTTATGTGAAAGATAAATACATTTCTACAGAAGAGTGCCTCCGTTTATTGGTTGGGAAATGCACTGTGATATGATAGAGGGGCAACAAATGAGTATGGAATGGGACGATATGGCTGAGAGAGAAAAGAATGCCGTGGAATTAGAGGCCTGACACGAATAGGAAATGTGCCAAATAAAGTTGACTTGCACCTTCGGTATTGAATTTCTTCAGGTACCTCAGAGATCAAACGGATATCTGAAAGCCACACATTAACCATCACTTCTGCAATTTACCAACAAGAAAGAGTGAAATGAATTAAGCTCCGCTGCCGTCTAATCACTCGTAGTTGTTCTACCTGTCCCACGAATGCCGACTTATTATTCGTCACCCCTCAATTGTGTTTCCCTCTGAGCCCTCTGGTGTCAAACAGATTACACACTCATCAAACACATGCGTCCAAGTGCACATGCATGCGCATGCGTTTGCTTGAGCTAATGAAAATTCTGCCTCATCCAGGATGTCTAATGGGCCTAGTAACCGAGTCACTGGGGGCCTTGCACGTGTCAGGCAGATTATAGGAAGCCTGTGGACTAGATGGACGGGCCCTTGACGGAGGGACACCCGCTCTGTCACATGCAAACACACTAAACACTCGCCCTCTGGTGAAGCCTGCTTCAAGAGATGCAACTACCTCCCTGACCACTAGGAGGCAAGGGTGAGCTTTGCCAAACGGAGAGACAAAAAGTCACTGATGCTCTTCATAACAAGCTGAAATGCGGGATCTTCAATTACACACATGACTTCTCCCATTGCCATGTTGTTCTACTGAGCAACAGATCACGTTATGCATACTTACTGTATATTAGCCCTACATTGCTCAAATAAAGATTCATTACTGACTTGTTAATGCGAATTCCTGATTATGTTCTGTCCTTTAGAAGGATGGTTTACTAAACATGGTCTACATCAGGACCAGGAGCTAAAGGGGTCAGGAGGTTCCTGGGCTGGAGCTGCTGTTTAAAGTGACTATAAACAGGCCTTGTTAGAAAGTCCCAGAGCTCAGTCAACAACAAGGGAGTGCTGATTGTGGATTTGTTTTGCCAGTGAGCCCGATCAGTGTTTTAATGAAGAACAGAGCTGTTCTTGACACTTTATTGAACGCAGAACTTTCATGGAAGGCTTTTGATGCTGTTCTATGATAGTACATATAGTTTTCTGTAGTGCTTATGATGTTATCTGTACTGATAGGGTGGCAGTGGGAATATGCTGAAGCAGCAAGCTTTGGATGGGACTCTTGGTCTCCAGTGTGAACTAAATAATGAAGTGCAGCTGCAAATCTTCAAACATCAGCAGCACCTGAGACTACTGCTCCACCTGCAGAGTGCCACTGACAAGCGCAAAAGGACTACAAAGATACACAAAATCATCTCAAATTCATTTGAGGTGACCACAAGCAGAGTCACAAAACAACTACAAAGAGAAGTACAAAAATACATGAATACAAAATACAAAAAAGAGAAGCAAGACAGATAAAAAGAGCCAAAAAAACGATTACTTGCAGATGACCACATAGACACGTTATTACAAAGAGATTCAAAGTGACCACTGAGAGATTAAAAGCATGTACAAAGAGACAAAGTGGCTACAAAGACAGATACGATATGACTGTGTAGTTGTGTTGCACACATGTTGCACAGGGACCTATGGTCTTATAAAAAGCGAAAGAAAATGGCATTAAACAAAAGTGTGCCCGATGTCAAAGGCAGATGCTGCAGTGCATTTGATCAAACAGTCCGAGCCACAGGGGACTGAATTACGATTGCCATTCCGGGGGCTTTGAGCTTGCAGGCTGATCCCATGTCAAGAAGACGCCATGGGAGACTTTCCCGTGTCGGCTTAGGTGGAGAGAATAGAGAGAGGCTACCAGGTCTGTGCCTGAACTCTACCTGAACTCCAAATAACTTTCCCTGTAGTCATTTAAAGTCATCCAGGGAGTGGGAAGACGTGAGAGGGAGGGAGTTCGGGGGGCTGAGAAAGGGAGACAACTCAGAGAATAGATGAGGGAAGAGTGGAGAAGAAGTGACAAGGTGAATGAATGTGCATCATTCCAAAAGGACTTAGGGACATAGGTTAGGACGAGCAGAAGACGAGAACGAGGTAAGGAAATATAAGAGAGAGAAAGGGATGCCAAGGGAGGAAGAAGTAGACAAGTCTTCCATAAAATACTCCTCAGGCTCTCTTTCTAGCCCGGCTGGCCTTCTGTAATTCAAGACTTTGGCATTAAAGTGCAACTTAACAAGTCTCCACTTCTCCACCGCATATACTCTACTATATCGATCTCTGCTATCTAACTCATGAATTTCTACATGCGCTCATATGATTTCCCTCTTGCACTGTTATTATTAATATGTATTGATTTAGGCCAATTCAATATGAATAATTGAACACAAGTAAATGACTTCACCTGTGACCCTTAACTATCTGTCTTAAGAAGAAAATGAAGGAAGAAATTGGAGGGAGGCAAGAAAGAAATTCGGGTTCGGGCTGAAAGGTTGTCAAGATCAAATCCCTGGACAGGTAGGGGAAGGGGTTGTTGTTGGACGTAAATAAATCAAGCCGTCTATCAACATAATTGGCAGAGCGAGAGAGTTGGCTACCAATACTCTCTGTTTTTACAACTTTGGACTCACTAAAGTAATCAATGGGATTTGAAACAGATGGATATTAGTGAGCGTAGAGTTGATAAGAATTATCTTCACAATCAATTCTGCCTAAAGCTGAGCTTCATTACCAATGCACTAAGAAATCTGGTGTCTCTGAAGCAAGATGGTAACGATGTGAAAGCTGCTGGTTTTCAGATCGATGTTGCACCCAGCTGAAGTTGGAAACAAATTTCACCATGATCTTTCCCTAACCCTAACCAAGTATTTCGGTTGCCTAACCATAATTTTATGTTCGCTAAAGTTTAATTGCCACAATAATGTTTTACTATCTTAATTAGAACATATTTCCCATGGTCTCATCATTTATTTTACAAGAATTTTAAAAACTTCGACATGAAGCAAATTTCTAGTCAACATTTGCGTGCTCCCCCAGAAAGTGCTGTAGATTAAAGTTAAATCAAGCTATCACTGAGGCCAACTGTTGGATAGTATTTGTGGTGATTTGGATGGATTCTTTTCCATAGAGGTCTTTCTAACTGGGAGACATGTTCTTGGTTACCTGATTAAATTGAACTCTTTGACAGTGTTGTTGCTTTTCCAGTTCCCTTACCAACAGACAAAACGAGAACAATGTTGCAATAAGCTAAAAGGATAATAATAGAAATATAGAAAGACAAAAACTTGAATTACTTCCTCACAGGTGTATGCCATAGTTGTTGAATTTCCTCTTGCAGCTTTTTAAGGAAAGGTTATGGGGTCACAATGAAATTGACCCATTACTGCTTAATTATAAAATGTGTAATTATAATTTGATCATTTCATTGTTATGGACAATCATGTTAGATTTGGAGTGTGTATTGTAATTAGTGTATGAATTTGTAAATTATGGCTAATAACACAATTTATCAATTCACAGCAACTTTGACCTTTGACCAGCAGATTCCCATGACTGCGTATTCAAGTGAGTGTTGATGGGAGAATTATCGGGGTGGTCTTACATGTCACACTGAAGAGACCAAAACTGTTTTGCGAGACATCATCATTAAATACTGTAAATTATGAATTTATTTAAGATATGTCAAGAAGTGGATGGGTGCAACTTGAAGTTGACTGCACTAAGTTGAAATAAAAAAAAATAAATAAATAAACAAAAGATTCCGTTTAATTCTACTTAGAATATGTGTTTGAATGAATGCCGGAGGTAGTGTTTCAAAGAATCAATGAACTTGTAATCAATTCAATCAAGTTGCTAGTTTTGCTGCTGGTTGGTCACCTTTTCAGCGTTGGTGGGCTGGAGGTTTCAGGTTTCAACATCACACATGTGTAAGTCACACACTGGATCACAATTGTCCCATGTGATGTAACAAAAGCTTGCTGCAATACATGTCAAATTCAAGTTGAGTGCAGAGAAAGTTTCTCTCTTGAGCAGATGAATATGAAAACAGCCCTCTAGTGTCAAACTCTTCACATATGGCACATCACTCTGCACAGCAAAGGTCAAACATCCAAGGGAAGTAACAATAAACAAAACACAAAGAGGGACCTTTAAATATGAGGAGGTTGCCTTAACTGCTGCACTGACTGACGTACTTGAGACAATATGGTGCTGCGAATGGATTAATAAAATAAAATCAAATTAAATGAAATTAAAAAAACACAGACGAAGGCCAAAATTTTAATCACATCTCAAAATAAATCCTGCAAAAAAAAAAAAAAAAAAATAATAAAAGATAAAGCCTTCCCCTCTGTCAAGGCAGACATATCACATGAGCCTCCCTTCCTCCTCTTTCTCCCTAAAACACCCCCAACCACCCACTCACACACTTACAGCTCGACCTCGCCTACGCCGTGCCCCCCCCACCCCCGACACACACACTTCTCCCATCCTGTTAGTAAGCTTGGACATGCTTCCTAGCCCTCTGCCCACACATTTCTCAGCTCCTTTTCATTTTGGACACTCATACATTTATGGAGTGATTTGGTGCAGCTCACCCTCCAAGGCATCCAGGGTTACTGCACGTACTGAGCTGTGGTGAGCAGAGGGGTTTTGGGGTGTGGAGGGCGTGAGGGGCGGGGGGGGTGGGCTGGTTGGTTGGTTGGAGAGAGGGAAAAGGGTATCTAAAAGGCAGGGATGAAAAGACAAATTGAGGATATGATGCGTGGGGTGGAGTGGTTTCCAAAGAAAGGAGAGAAAAACGACAAGAGAAGAGTCCAGATTGATTTGGGAGAAAATTGTAACATTTTATTTGTTACATCGAGAATAGTGAACATATGTGTATGTGTGCGTGTCAGTGTACAGTGTATAGACACCCCTTTGTGTGTGGTTACGTGTGTGCGTGTGGGTGAGCCTTATTTGAGATGTCATCAGTAATTTAAGGCCCTCTTTTGGTGCAACACCCACTTTTCTCTTGTGATAAAACACAGTCTATATCACTCATGAGCCTGTGGTCTCTCTCTGAGTATGTGTGCAACTGAGAGGGCCTGTGTGTGTGTGTGTGTAGTGTGTTGTTCTCTAATTAGTACCTAAACACACAGGAGAGTGCTGAAGCCAGACAGCAGATAAATCAGACCAGGCTATAAGATCGTAACACACTAACAGAAGATATCAGCTGCACTGCAGCTTTAACACACTTGATAAATTGACAATACAGCAACGAGCTATAAGAAGCTGGCTCCTTTCCCAATTCCGAAACATTGAATTGTGAGTAGAATTTTGTGTTTGCATTGCAACTTTTTCTATCTGGATTACAAAGATTCAATAAGTAATAAAACCTGCACAAGGAAGGGTTTCTCCTTTCTTTTTCCCCCTGCACATTCATTTGCTAATACAAGCCCACTGCATTTCTATATGTTTCCCTCCAATTACCAGCATTACTCAAAGTCAGAGCCTCTCCTAGGACATTTTTCATCTTTCACTTTCCTCACTCTCATTCATTAATTTGAATATCCCAGCCCCAACTGAGCGGTTCTTGGCAAACACTATAGTGGCGGCGGAAACGAGCGTGCTCCCTGATGTGTGTTGTTTCCTTCTTTTCTCCTCTGTCTTTGTGAGTCTCCCTCCATTCTCTGCTGCCATAAACACTGCAGGCGTGAAGGAGACAGATCCCAGCAGTACAGTATGGTCTGGCACTGGTGTGTCCCCGCCCCAGGGGAGTCTGGGAGAATGAGTCCCAGTGGAGGTTTGTTTAAATGCTAGAGGGAGTGTTTGCCCCATACTAGCCCCTCTCGCACTAATGGATATGTCTGTGTTATTGATAGTGGGACTGCAGGAAAAGATGTGTATAAGCTTTTTTATGCATTCATTATATTGTATCCATGTGGGGTGACGTCTCATTGCCCTTGTGGGTGAGATCTTTGTATTGGAGCCGTAAGTTAGATATTTTTGAAAAGTGAACCCATTAAACCAGCCTCAAACAGAAAGGAGAGCTACATAACTGTAGAGTTTCACACCCCCTTTTAAGACAAAGCTGTATTTTCAGTGTTCAAGCACACATGCAGGAAATTGCTTGCCAGGTATCAGAGCATCAGTTTCTATGTGCGAACCCAAACAGTCACTAAAAAAGGCTGATTTAAAGTTTTCGTCAGCTGATATTTATAACAGCTCATTTCAGCCTGTCATGTCCCGCCGCTCTCTCCGCTCTCCAGGTGAAAGCTAACGCTGCTCAATGCTAGATGTCTGATTAACAACAGTTAGCGAATGTGTCAGCTACATCGGCTTGCTCGGATCAATGGTGTGTTTGTAGACTGATGTGGTGCCTAAATGTGGCTGTTAAAAACCAATGAATGTGCGTTCAGGTTTACCAAAGTCAGATTTAATTATGCCCATGCAAAGGCAGCGACAACAGTTTTGCAGTTTGGATCAAATGACATAAACATTTAGCAGAAATCTACAGGCCCTTTGGTGTGTTTAAGTCCTTGTTGGGAAACTCCACTGCATAAACATTTATCAGAAATCTACAGCTCTTGTGTCGTGTTTCTGTCCTGGTGGATGGTCACATTTCTTTGGACTTCCAGAACTGTGTTATATTTATGTGCTGTTTCGTCAGACCCAGAAGGCAAACTTTTAGAAAACATAGGTGTTTTTCTGTTTTATAATTTGTTGGGCAATGGGATTAAATTTGCTTTCCTGACTTCACATGGCAAAATGGTAAGAAAACTATATTAAAGCAATGTGTTTACTGTTCAAGGCAGAAGCTGGGTCTGAAAGTAATAAGCATTTCAGTGAAAGATTTCTTCTTGTTCCTGTTATCAGACTGTTTGTTTTCCCACATGACTCCTGTAAATGCAGGCTGTTCACAGCGCTTCGCTGTACCTGACATTTATGTTGAACAGCCTTTATCTCTCTGTCTGTATAGTTCAGACTGCTTTCATCGCTCCAGTTTCATAATGGCAAAAAGGAAAGATAAAGAAAGAACAATGAGCGAGAGACAGACACTGTGGAAAAAAAAAAAAAAAGAGAGCAAGAGAGAGAACATCCTGTAAGTGAGAGTTTACTCAAGAACAATGCTGTCTGCTTTCAGTTGAGGCTGTCTGCAACAGACATTATGTCATGTATTGTGCCTGTAAAGGCGAGAAACTGTTGTAGTCAATATCTTGGCGCGTACATCTTGCTCTCTTTCTCGAGCTCTCACTGTAGGTGAGGAACCTGAGGACTTGTGGATGTAGTTGTGGACTCTTCACTAACACAATACATATTCACATGGACCTCCTCAGTGGTAGCTCTCGATTGCTGCTGGCAAGGTTAGCTCTGTTTATGAAACCATCAATTACACATATTTAATTTAGTAAGAGAAGAAACGCTGCCACGCTGACTGAATCCAGACCGAGTGTCCCCCTGAGCACTGGGATAAATAGAGCAAGGGAAGAAGAGGAGGAGGAGGAGAGAGAGGAAAAGAGTGAAAGAGAGACAGACTTCATTAATTCTGTCGTCCATCTAATTGGAGCCTTGTTGGACCCTACAGCTAAAATGAAGTCCGAAACGAGTTCTAATGAGAAAAAAAAAAGAAAGACGCAACGGGGAAAAAGTTGGAGGTAGTCATATCTAGGGAACAACCTTGGGGCGAAATCGGGACTTCATGTACAATACAAACCCTTGGGATGTCCCCAAGTCTCTCGGTCGGACCCTGATTAAAATTGTACGGTATTCATTCAGAATTAATGAGACTAGCTGAATACCTGAACTTTGCAGTCTGACAAACTGATGTAGCGAAGCAGAGATTGCGAAGATATTTACGTCAGAAATTTACCATCGCACTGTGATTTTCAGCGAAGGTCTCTGAGCAGAAAATAAAGGTTGCACACTTCAGCAGGGAAAATTCTATTTAACATACTTTCTTTTTCTCAAATACTTACTTGCTGCTTCAACTGGGCTGAAGTGTCCTTAAGCAAGAAAATTATGCAGTTTCTGCGTTGTTCTGCATCCGACACTTTGACCTTCCTTAGAGGATTTGTCCACAGTCTGTATTGCGATTCAAGATGAATCCTTGCAGTGGGATTTACAAGATAAAGGTAAAGCAAACCAAAAAAGCATTCTGGGTTAATTCGATTTCCCTGAATTCATGTCAGAGCACCACCCCAACGTCCCAGTCATAACAAATGTGGCATCACAGGCGACTCTGGTTATAATGGCATCAGTGCATGAAGTCTTTGTCTTTCATTATGGCTGTGATTAAAACCAAAAACCCAGACCACAAATTAAAGGAAACTGTGCTGAACAAGAAAAACAAGCGCAGTCACATAAACAAGGAGACTGTGTGAAGGAGAGGCAGGAATATTCAAGTAAAGTTAGAAACAAAGAGGTCAGAAGAAGTAGGGGAGAGTTTTGCTGAGCAGAAGGAGTGTGTGGAAGAAAGATTTGAATTGATTAAAATAGGGAGGAGTATCGTAGAAGTGAGTGCAAAGTCACTGAGAGGGGTAGAAGACAGAGCAGTGGAGCAGGCACAGAAATACGGAGCGGGGCAAATTAAAATCATGTGCAAAACACAATATGGAAACTATTGAGTACAGATGAAAGCAGTTGGGTCAAATGGAGCAGAGTAGAAAGAAGCAGAAATCAGAAGAATATCAGTTAAATATAGTAAAGAAAAGCACAAAACACAATCAAAGCAGGGAAGTGCAATAGACTGAAGGGGACATAGACAGGTACAAAGGAGTAGAGTAAGTCGTGCTAAAGAGCGGGGAGGAGGGGGAGCAGAGTATTGTAGGGCAGAGAAGACAGAGTATGGAGATGTATATTACAGTAAGGTGTCGTTCAGCAGCGTCTGTGCTTTCACACTGCTCCGTGTAAACATGCTGTGTGCAGGCTGCTGTACACACTGTGTCTCGTACTCGTACAGGATGTTCAGTTCATTTGTCTGTGCGAAGTGACGGCAGGGTGGAGTGAGCTCTGGCTTCTGCTGACTGTCAGCATGTTACCAGCACGCTGGGAACCAGCCTCCCAACCACACCGCAAAATCTGAGCTCTCACAGTGAAATGATTAGTCTAATCTAATTCATCGCTAAGTGTCGCCTCATCTCCAGCTCCATCTCCATCCTCATTCATGCACACACACACACACACACACACACAGGAACACAAAGTGTCTTGTGCTGTATGTCCCTTCCTTCCCAGGAAGAGACACACTGTTCAGTGACATTCCTGCAGCAATCCAATTAGGTTTGATTTCAGTTCAATTACTGGACTGTTAGGGGAGCGGAGTGAAGATCCGCTGAATGAACTTTACTTGGGAATTCCATTACTACTGAAAAAGTCATTCGAGTCCATAATCTGGATGAGAAGAGGGTAGTTGAGGGGAGAAGGGCTGATATTAACCCTTACGATTTCCCCTTGGAATGAAGTGGAGCAGTAACTGATTACGGTCTGCAGTCTGCCACTGTGGTGCTTCTTGTCAAACAGGGAAATCATTGAGGCTCTGGTTAAACAGAAAACTGCAGAGCCTCACACAGGAAGACATCTGCTACATGTGAGACCACAAACAGCAAACTGTCAACAACAATCACCCCCGCCCCATACACACACACCCCACCAACCTTCCTCGGTGTGTGTGTGCAGATCTGTACATGTTTGTGCAGCACTCTGACTGCAAGAACAAGAGATATGCACTCACACATCTCAGTGGCAGTGCCTGCAACTATAAATTACTACCTCCTGAAGATAAGAGGCTGAATCGCTGAAACCCCCGCTGAAAAAATGTGGATGCTTAAAAAAAAAAAAAAAAAAAACAGAACAAACAGTTTTTGCTTTTATATAATTGTAAATAGATGAAACTAGTAGTTACTGTATGAATAATTTCCTCATTATTACTTTAAAAAACGTTCGAATTTCGTATCAATTAAAGGGAAACAAAGAAAGACATGAGAGCGTCAGCCATTGATGATTTCCAGAGATTTGCCCACACAGAACTTCATCCAAGTAAACACCCACTAATTCTTCACGTATTATTGGAAACATGCAAATTTCACATTTGCGAGCGCACCAACTTTCTGGGTTACACTGGAAATTAAATGGAATCAGTTAATTGGAAATGAATGAACTGATTACATTTGATTTGCAATTACTAGCAAATTATATAAAAACTTCATACATAGAAATTATTAGAGCGTGTGTAACCAAAAGGAAAAAAAAAAAAAAAGAAAGAAAGAAAAAGACAGAACTTATCTCCATGGGGGAAATCGTTTGCCATTCAATTTCATATTTCAAGTGTCAGTTGTTTTGAAAGAAAGTAGAATCAGGTAGAAGAAAGTGAAAGGTTATCCCATTTAGTGTGGAAAATGAGGAATAAAGAGTAATGCATGGACTCAGTGATTTATTTTGGTGGGTATGTTTTGCAGTATGCAGTATGGTAATACACCGTGGAGCATACAGGAAGTTCCCAGACAGGGGAGCATACATTTTCTGTCACAGATAAGAGCTGATGTAGATCAGAGACGATGGGCTGTTTATGGTGCTGTGTTCAGAAGAGAAACAATCACTTCACTAACTTTTTAATATCATGGTTTAAAAAAAAAAGAAGAAGAAAGAGGAGAAGATATTGTCTGTGTGGCCAACAGTACCCCCCCCCCCTCACAAAATGTAACACTGTCTACCTTTTCATCTTATACACAAACACTGAGACAGAAACCCGCTGTTGAAAGCTCTTATATTTGAGTTTATCCATTATCCACATCCATCAGCATCAATCACTCACCCCATAACTGCTCCCCATCCACAGTCGCACACAAGCTCAGACACACCTCGCTGCCAGCAAATAGACTATCAGTGTGGTTTTTACTGGTGTTGTCTGAGGCACTGACACCTCCACACTCGGTCTATTGATTTTGTTGTCTTATCCTAATGAGGCTTGCATCATCTATCACTGTTCCACTGGTAGCACTCAGGCAGCCTGGATGGAGGGAGGGACTGAATTAGGGAGGGACAGGGACTACCACCTTGCCACTGGGAAATATTATTGAGAGTTCCCTGAATTAAATTTTTTAGAGCGATCCAGCAGTCAAAAACAACAACAACAACAACAACAACAACAACAAAAAGAGACTTCACATCTGTTTGAGATATGTGATGTGAAAGGCTCAGGATGAGATAAGTGCTTTCTGACACGATTTCCAGCCCCTTAGCTGATGACTTCTGACCCTGAAGGCTCTCGCCTTTAACACTTTGCTTCCTTGTGTTGTTAAAGCGCTCTCAGGTTGTGTTTGTGCAGATATGAGTGTGTATGTTGTGCAATCTCAAGTGCAGGTGTTGACTGCAATGATGATGGCGATGTTAGAAGACAGCTAGCACCCATTACTTACTTACACCTTTTGGAGTACAGAGCTAAGATGAAACACTTCCTTGCCCTGCAGCTACTCGCTCCATTCATATGTTCATCCACTCAGCCATTATGAATGCGCCCCCTCCCGCTGTAAATGATGTTTTCATGTTGCTTCGGTACCCCATATTGAGCGGTCTCCACCGATCTTTGTGGTGAATAAGGATATGTATTTGTTGTCAGTCTCAATGTCATGCTTTAAATTAAATAAACCCATTGGCCAGCGGTATTTCTTGACTGATTTTGAAGCAAAAATCCAATATGGGAAGCAATCATCACACAGCGTCTATAGACTTTATCATTATAAAACATATTTTCAGTTCCACAGTCTCTGGCCGTCATCTACATTACAGAACTTACCTTTCCAACTCCAAACCACTATACCTACAATACATACAATATGTAATATTATATAATAATGTTGACTGATTGACTGCTTCCTCAGACCAGCCAAGTTGCAGGATATAAAGACACAATCTACCCTTACTGAATTCCCTCAAGGCAGTCATGAGGTATCGCATTCAAGAAGCCAAAACAATTTTTGTGAGGTCACAGTGACCTTGACTCTTGACCTTTGGCCATAAGAAACTAATCAGTTGATCCTTGAGTGCAAATGGGCATCATTTGGACCAAATTGGAAGAGATTCCCTTGAGCAATTCTTAAGACATCCCATTCACTGAGCCAAAAGAGCCTTTTGTGAGGTCACCATGGCCTTGACCTTTGACCACAAAAATCTACTGAGACCATACTTGAAACCAAGTGAATATTTATGCCAAATGTGGAGAACTTTCCTCAAGGCATCACTGAGATATCGTGTCCAGGAGAATGGGTCAATGGACGTACAGGCAGCCAACCCAGAAACATACGAAGGCATAAAAACCTGCACAGGAATATTCATGTTTATATTGGCTGCGTTAAAATGTCTATTTGGAAACATGCTGCCTTTAAAGAACTTATTGGGACATAATGATGGAGGAATGAGGGACGAACACGGCCATCAAGGTTGTTGTATGCAGAGTGTACAGTGAAGCTACAGCACAGGTCAGTACACAAGAATAAAATGTATGAATAAAAGTATTAGAAACTCTAGATTGTTTGCTTCTAAATCCCAACTCCAACAACACCAGTTGAGCCCTACCCTCTAAATCCTTCTCTTCTCCAGGAGGTCTCCTGTACCTTATATCATGAATTCTTCTGAAGTCTTGTTTTCTGCGCTGTTCCTTATATAGATTCCAAAAATTGAAACATAAACGAATGCTGCTCTATGCTTATCATTTTATATGGACATTGACAGATCCACTGAAACCCTACAAAATAAGACTATTTCATCCCGCATCTCATCCCCTCACTCTACATCTAAAATCAGTGTATTGTGCTCTGTGCTGTTATGACCATCCTGTGTTTGTCTTTGTATATCGCACCTTTTTGGTCTGTCTCTTTCCTCAGATACCGTGTGTATCTCACGTTTATACCAGCATCTGTGCTCTCCATCCAGCGCAACCTACATGATATCATGTTATAATCCACCTCTTTATCAGCTCACATCCTGCATTCAGCTTTGTACACCCTGTGTTGTAAACCCATTCATCCATCCATCCATTATCCATACTGCTTATCCTTGCAGGTCTGCAGTCACTGGAGCTAATAGCAGCCAGCACCAGGGAACATCCTGGACAGGTCTGTGTCCTAAATCCTGCATCAGATGTCTCATGTCTCCACTGCTCATTTCATTCTCTATCCCCAAACTGTCTGTATATAATACTTTGCTGTGCAACGTCCTACATTCCACTACCTGACAGCGCTCATCCAGTGTCTTGATTTCTGACTGAGCCTCGTCATACTCTTGTTGGCCACTAGATGTCCCCAGACTGACTTCCTGTTGCCATGTCCACCTGCTCACCTGTTATTCATTTTCCAGTCACAGGGACATCCCCCACCCAACTACACACCCGTTCCTCATTTCCCTCGCTCGTTCCTTCATATTTATTCCAGCCCTGTTTACCCAGGCAGCGGCCAGATCGTTTGTTTAAGTGTCAGTGCGGTTCCTTTGGCTCTGTGCATGTTGCAGACTCCCATTCCCACTATCTGTATGTAGTTATCCATTGTCAGGACCTTCCTGGTCTACATCACATTCCTGAGTCAGCGCCAACAGCTGTAACAGAAATACCGTGCGCTCTACATCTTTTGCTCTACATGTTGCAACTGTCACCAAACAAAGGAAAACTGCAGTTTTTTGGAACCAAAGACCAGACGCAGAAGTCTTTGATTGCACATGGCCGTCATCACGCATTGTACCACTCAAGGCTGCAGATGTTCTCCAAAAAAAAAAAAAAAAGACTAATCCTTAGTGTGAAAATAATTGTTTGGGATGGTGAAAAAAAAAAAGACCCAAAAATAGCCTGTCTTCAGGGGGCACTTTGGTGAAAATTATGCGTCTAATCTTATTAAACTCTGAGTGTTGCCTCTATTTACTGGTGTTAAGCTACTTAAGGAATGGTGGGGAATAAAGTGAAACTGAATTGTGAGAGTATCTCCCAATGTCACTCACCGTGAAAGGAAACTTACCCCCCACCCCATGCCATGCGAGCACACCACACACCAGCACAAACCAAATGCTATAGTTTACAGCGTGTATAAAAAGATTTTGCACATGCTGTGCTGTCATGTGACTTTAGTTTGCCACAAAAAACAGTTTGTGACTTTCCCGTAACATTAGGAGGCAGGGTGTCATGCACCCCAAGGCTAACACACATACAAATGCCAACACACACATTCAAAGAACACAAATGCATGCATGCACAAACACTTGCACACGCGCACACACTCACACACAGGCACCAAAGAACCCAGCAGGCTTTGGGAGCCATGCCTTGACCTCTGGTTCCCAGTGAAAGGGGTGCTGTTCACCAGCACACAACAGAACCACTGATCCCCTGTGCTCCTCTTGTAAATTTTGCTCTTTCTCCTCAGGGCTCAGAAGGGCCCTGTGTTGTTTTGTGAAAGGGAAGAGGAGGAGAAGGGAGGAGTGAAGACGCATGAGAACAGAGGAGTGAAGCCACTGTCTGTGTGACCGCTAAATCTCTGTGTCTGCGTGAAGGCTGGGATTGTGCTTCGTGCGTATGTGTGTGCATGCGTGCGTGGTGTGTGACCCTCTACAGTACATGTGCGTATAAAAAGAGCAGAGAACAAGGGACCTTTAGTCTGGGATAAAAACATAGACCAATGTTCGAGGCCAAATAAGATTAACTGGTCTAATAGACACACTTATTTTCATTATTCTGCATCGTTGATGCAGCCCAGAGCGAACAGGCTCACTACTGCTTGTGTCCCTGCGGCAGCGATGTCCTGATAAAGTAGTCCTCCATCACACATCACAATGTTATCGCATCAGGATTTTGCATCCATCTTGACAGCTTATTCATTTTAAAAAACGCGCAAAAGCTGACTCACTCCACTTGTAGAGCAACAGTTTAAAGTAATTTTAAAGTAATTTGTTTATGAAACCTAAAGCAGTCCTGTCCTCAACGCAGAAAGGCATTTAGATCTATGCATTGCAGCTTAATGAGTATAAATAAATCAGTGATATTAAGGGAGGAGCCTCTTGCGTGCCCCTCCTCCCTCACTTTAATCTTGCCTTCCTCATTAACACAGGCATATATATGAAAATGAGATGAGACAGCATGGAAATATACAAGCCTATTACACAATTAACATGACTGCTTGATTAAGTAATATAAAGAGATTTAATAATATCTCTGTGCATGCGTGTGTGTATCCTCTCACATTAAAGCTCATTCATTGTGTGAGTGATTACCTTCACCGCAACCACCAAGCCACCACATCCACTTCAGTCACGCCTTTTCGAACGCACAAATGTTTTCGATGATCCACAGTTTAACCTTGAACCACACACAAAACCCCAAATCCAGATGTCATATGTCCCACAGGCAGATGAACTCTGTGATGCAACCTCACTGAGATTAACAACAGAACCATATAACATTATATCTAATCCCATTTTCCTCCTGATTACCTAAGAACGAGATAACATCTAAATCTGCTCAATAATTGCAATGCAGATGATGATCAAGTGAGATGGAGAGAGAGTGACAGTGAAGGGTATCGCCAGTTTGACATGATTACAACACCAGCCTCCAGGGACCCGTATCTTGATTTAGATTAAACCATGCTCGTCAAATAGAAAGCACCCGTCTTTAATACGGCCGTATATCAGCGGCCGCATAAAAATCCGAGGTTCCATCAAGTCCATGAGCAGTCCACGAAGGGGTTGATTAAATGAAGAAAGACAGAATGAGATAAAAATGAAAATACGCCATTGATCAGAGACTGAACGTGGTCGAACGCCCAGCAAATATTGTGACAGTGAAAACAAATTGATATGACAGCCTTTACTGAAAGAAATATACCTGGAAAAGTGTCTCTGTGAAATGTGGAGCCAAAATGGATGACATCAGCTACGATCCATAGCGGTGTGAGTGTAATTTCATAAGATCAGGATGGGAATATGGCACTTAAGTCAGTTCACCCAGATGATTAAATATACATGCTCTCTATATCCCAGTCCAGGACTGAGATTGGAAGAAATTAAGTTCGCATGAGAATCGTAGCGGACTGGATACTGTCGCTGGAAATAAAAAGGTAACAATACGGTGAAATAGCCATGAAATGTTTTCATGCAATCAGAGTCAAAATCCAATCAGATCCATTATCTCCGATAAAAAAAAAAAAAAATCCATATTATTCATTCAATCATATTATTTGTCTGCAAGGAAAAAAACAGAAGCTCAGTCTAGCTCTTACTTGCTCTGTAGGTTTAAAAGCACCAAACCCACCGAGCAGCTTTCAGGCCACTGAATGAGATGCTGTCTCTAAATGCTGTGTCCAATTCTCTTTCATTCATCACCTTTTCTTTCAGAGGAACACAAAAAATATTCTGCCTGTAAACTCCATTTTAGTATTTAATTGTACTTTGGTCTCATTATCCTCACACAGCCTGGAACATTTCTCCCAGTTATTGCAGTTAGACCTTTCAGACAGACAGGAAGAGGTTCGTATTTCCTCTTTTTGTCAGGCAGTGATTTTCCTCTTAACTGCCAGCCAAGTTTAATATATTTTTCATATGAAATCACACCACATCCAGATAAATCATACAGAAGAATCAAAAGAGGAAGTCATTACTAAGCCTTTACACCTCTTCCAATATCACAGAGACTAATGGAATTATGTTTGAGGTGCTAACTACATAAATCTACATCCTTAACTTAATCTGTCCAGAAACACTATCATCCCTCCCCAGGATGTTTTCATGACTACAGACTTCCAGACTTTTCTGTTTTTTTTCTATTCATTTGCATGAACTGGCACGTTAATATCGATTCTTAGCAGCAGCATGTCTCTAAACTGAATATGTTATGGTCACCGGAGCTATAGCTGAACTTCCATAACAAATAAAACCTATGGCCAAGAGGCTGGTCTTCACCAGCACCAGCACAAACACGTCAGGCTAACGCTGTGATCACTTAACAAGAATGCAACTTTGATTTTTTTGTTTTTTATTTATGGGGTCCAGCGTCGGAACAGGGAGAGATAGATGATGAGCACATGGAAATGTTCACATTAGCACAATAGCATCACAATCCACAGAAGAAGCAAATGTGGCCCGAACAGGAAATTCTTGCTGTCGGAAAACGTTGTCACATGTTAACTGAACAAATTGTGCTCTCTAAACAAAAAAAAAACAAACAAACAAAAAAAAAAAACTGACACTGGACAACCCACAGTGCGTATCTCAGTTGATGGGAGCAGGCCTGGAATTAGCCTGTGATGCAATGAGTGTGTATGCAGCAGTATCGTTACTGATGGCACGAGACCACCCACACAGGCACAGCCAACAGCAGAGCTGCAGCACTATTAAGACAGACAGTTGTTGTTCCACCTCACTTTCTTTTCTTTCCCTCTTTTCTCTCTATCTTGCACTCTGTTGCACTTTCAAGAAAAAGAAAAAAAAAAAAAACATGTTTCAAAAGGTGTCAGGCAATCAATATAGTGATGAGGGCTGTTGTTTTGAGGCGTGATATACTACACGCACACCAACACAAGAGTAATGACTACTATCCATGGGCACTGTAACAGTCATGAATTATACTTTATTGGCTGCACTTCGTCAGATATATGACTCTCCTGCCTCCTCGAATGTATTCTGCAGCTGACAACATTTGATACATACATGAGCACACACAAACACACACACACACACACACACAAGCACACACAGGTAAAAAATACTGATCACAGAACATTCTATAAAATCTCTACAACCGTGACCTGAGGCGCTACGCCGGCTCAGAGAAAAAAATACAGATGAAAGCTTTTTGAAAATAACAGAACAAGACGTTTTTCAAATCAATACTTGTTTCTCCTTTTTTTTTTTTCCATCTTGAGCAGTGCTTGATGACCCACGCCATTAGAGCAGACTGGGAGGCGCGTCGGCAACGTGCTCAACACGCTGAGTGGCATGAACAATGCTTGGGCTGATTGTAAGAGCCGGTAGGCTCCTGGGGGGGTTAATAAAGGCGATTGTTCTGTGTTGTATTTTCTCTTTACTCATTTATGTTCGGCTAGGTGCAGGTCAGATGTACTGTCCCTGAAGCCATGTATGTTTTCAGCAGGATGAAACTGAGTGGCCTTGACCAGGAAACACAGAGAGCATTGTGAATACACATTCTCTGCTTCACTGAGCAAATCAATCTGTAATACAGCGTGCTGCTGCCTTCTAAGAAATGCAAAAACTGTTTGACCATGTGGCACATGCATGTACAGTGTGTGTGTGTGAGTGCCCACATGTGAGAACGTGTGCTTGTACAACACACATTTCAAATAAATGTTAAACGATGGGTTATTTTTAATAGCAGATTGAACGTGACCCATCCTCCTCAACGCACCAAAGAAAGTTTAACTTAAAGCAGCCAAGACAGGAGAATTACAGAAACACACACACACACACTTTCACTGCGATACGCTGACACGATGGCAAACACCTGGCTGCAGTAGGCAGTAGATACTTCACAGGTCTGATTCAGCCACAAGCTCCCAGATCGCACAAAGCACCTCAACTCTCCCCGACCGCTCCGAACAGCCAGTTCATTCATTTTGCCTGCTTGGCTGAGAGAGTTGGTTAATGACATGACAGAGGAGCTCCATGCAAATAGCCAACATCTGTCACAGCACCAGCTCCACTCCATATATTTATTTGCTGATTCTACTTAATATTTCTGCATATTACTGGCTGTTTGTTGGAGGCGGACAGTGATGCATGTTCCTGCATGATGCCGTACAAAAGAAAGCAATCTCCTGCAGCCCTCACAGCTACTCCTGCTGCTTCTTCTAAATGCATATTTTGTGCTGGCTTTGCAGCCCACTGAAGGTCAGAGGAAAGTACGGCCTCTTTATTGTGGAAATAGGAGAAACACATTTGGTGAAGTTAATGTGTGCTGCATTTATCACCGACACAATAAGGAAGGCTAGATAATATATCTCATGTAATGGGGAGGGAATATATTACATGGTTGTGTTGTGATGGCTACATCTTTTTGTTATCTCGGGGGGTTATTTAGGTTCAGGTCTTGGTCTTGTATCACAGTGACATTGAAATTGTGGATATCCAAGGTGCCCGCTGACTTATTTAAACTCATTTCAACACGTAAATGCATATGCTTATATACCAGCACTAAAACTTTAATAATTCTGATGCCTCACTCTTATCTGTAAAATGGGAGCTGGTCAGATATCAAATCCTCCTGTGACAACCTATTTGGCATTTAGCTATCAGTACCTCATCACCTTACTCTATTGCCCCCCCCCGACGTCTTTTTATTTTCTGCATGTGAGGGTGAGGTCAAACGTGGACGTGGCTGTATTTCTTTTTTTTCTTCCCCCTGTCTGTTATCCAGTGTCAGCCTTCAGAAATGATCCCTAACCGATACGGGGGCTGTCTCAGGTGCCCCCAGCACTGACTGGCAGGCCTTGGAAGTGGAGAACTGCTTTAGCCCAATGTTTCAGTCAGTCTGCCTGCTCGCTGACACATTCAGACAGATAGATCACTGAGGACCAATGACAGCTCGTTATTGCTGGAGATGATAGAAGCTCACCGTAGGGATTTGTATCAAAGCAGGAATGTTTGCGTGTGTATGTGTGTCTGCTTGCTGGCATAGAGGCATTAGATGAGAGGTGATGACGTGAGGGTATGAGGACTGCCAGCGGTTTTCTAACCTGGAAATGGAAAGAGTCCCTCACATCTAAACTAGTTTTTAGACTCAAAGGCATCCTTCTTTTTGCTTGCAATTTGTGTTCATGGCAATTCTAATCTTGTGATTTTTGTGACATACATCCATCTCTATTTGTTTGATGGTTATGGTTACAAAGACCAGATTTGACTAATAGTGGAAATCTCTTAAATTGAATCACTTGTTCGTTGGCTCAAATTCTAACTGTCTGGCCTCAAAATGTGGTCAAATCTAATAAAACAAAATAAAATTAAAATAAAAAAAAAAACAAAAAAACAAACTCAAACTAAACAACAGATTGAAAACAGAACAACATTGGTACAGACTAAATCCTGAGAGAGTGAAGAAAATAAGAACATTATGATAATTTCAGAATCTCAGATTCAGTAGATGCTCAGCTATATGGAGTTTCTGAGCACCTTGAATTTGAAATGCTTGCGTGCAACAGCTAAGATGGGGGTTTCTATGTCTACTAAATGTTTCAGTTAATAACCAATGAGCCAACATTAGCCATCTGCTTTATCGAGTGATTTCAAGTGGCAAAATAATTATAATAATAACTCATTCAACAGGTTTCTTGCTGAGAATGAGATGATGAGATGGCCACCCCTCTTACATGAAGCAAGACAATAAGTGTAACCAGCACGCAATATGACAAACATCTCTTGTGTACAATCACACAAAAACCAGAGAGTGAAAACAATCTGTTGTCAAGGTCAGCTACTTTAAATGGAAATAACTCAGACCTCCATGAAGAGTACAAAAGTGACATTTAGTAACCAGTCCTTAAAAAGTGTTGACAGATGACATAATGTAATAGTTGACATATTCATAACATCATCTGGTGCCCACCCAGTTTCAGCCTGTCATTTGTTTGCTTCGCTACTAATCTCTTTGCCTACATGTACACAATATTTTAATACAGCTGGACTTGCCAATAAATCTTTTCTCCTTTTTACATGTTTGTCGGTTTCTTAGCCGGACTAAGCGACAGATATCCGGCCCTTTCAAGATTATGTGCTGATTAATTTAACCAGCAGCTACCTCCAAGCCATTTCCAACCTGCAGCTCAACACTGCTAAAGCAACTAGCTCGAAGGGTGTCCAAAAAGGTGGTAGGTGCTTTTTTTTAATTGCTAAAAGGGTCTGAGAAGTCATAAAGGCTGGCACTTGTGGTGGTTTGACTGCTCATCTCATTGGGGAGAAGAAAGAAAACAGCTCTGCTTCCCAAAAAAGTTACCCTTTATCACTTTGCAGGACTGGCTTTTTAAGATTGTTATAGCTGTAAAAATCTTTCTCAAATGATCCAACAAAACATATTATCGGATAACTCTGATAACGCCACAGTCATGTCAGTGTAAATACATTTTCAATGTGTCTGTATGATTGTCTTAGTGAAGTGTGTCTGCATCATATAAAACAGTGTTCACATCTTCGGTTCTTCTTAGTACAATTTGATGACATTGTCTCTATATAAGGTAGACTGCGTGATTCATTGTCTATGTACCCCCCCCCACACACACACACACACATATACACACGCACACACATCATCACCATCATCATGCCATAAATCTGCCAATCCCAGCTACAATCAGCCCTTTTCACGGGACCACTATGGCAAACTGAAGCTTTCATGCTCAAACAGTGAGGGCTATTGATCTCAGCTATGTAATCTGAAATGGCTTCTGTGTTATTATTTCTCTTGTACTCTGTGACCCAGATAGAGCATGAATATGTGCGTGCGTGTGTGTGTGTGTGTGTCTGTCTGTCTGTCTTAGGGGATGATGCTTCTTTTTATATCTGACCTCAGTTATGCAACACAGGTTATTCAACATGCTAGGCCAATGAAGAGGGTCACACCCTACAGTGTGTGTGTGTGTGTGTGTGTGTTTTTTTCATTAGTCATGTATGTTCATAAAAATGTAAAAGCACTCTTCCCTGTGTCGCTGTTCTCTTTTTAAGAATCATTTAAATGTTTCCGGTTCGGGATCAAAAGCTGAGGACAGCGGAGGAGTGGTGAGTCATGTACTACATCTAAATCTGTGATACATATATAACCACTGAAACAGAGAGAGAGAGAGCGAGTCCTGCTGTTAGACTGAAAGAGTGATGTGATAGTAACCAGATCCTCTGTGGATTATAGCCTCTTTCTCTCCATAATAACTTCAGCGCTCTGCCCAGTCAGACCAAAGCTCAGACGAAATTGTATCCGAGACATGATGCAAGAATTTTACAACCTCATCATATTCAGATTACATCTCCTTTTTAGATCGGGTTTCATCTCATCTTTAAAGCGTGTCCATTTGCTAAAGTGTGAACTCTGCATCTAGTGGGTCTTTTCTGTGGAAAAGTCAAGTGTCCTAAAGGAGAAAGAGCGTATTTTGGTGGCCTGGAAGTTATTACTGAGCCCAAGCAGCAACAGAAAAATTAAAGAGCAAAACCAGAAAGAATTCAGACTAGGAGGGAGTAAGTATTTTAAAACATACTTGATTAGGAAGGAAATGAAGGGGAGCTAATCAGGGTGCCCTGTAGTTATGGCCTAACTTGGATCAGCTGCCTGATTTCTTCCCCAGCACAGACTATCCAGACGACTGGACTCTCTGCCTGTGTATCCAGTGTCTGTGAAAACCAACAGCTGTAGACTCTATTGACTCAGAGGTCCACTGGCATTGGCCCTGTTAGCCTGGATCAATATGAGAGCTTGGGAATATGCAAGTATGAGTCCAAATGACCAGGCATCATCGCCTGCCAAGTACTGCAACGTTACACCTGCATTCAAAGCCTGCTGCGTAAGAGGGCCCTGAGCTTATAAATCACATATATGCAGAACGCAGTATACTATACATGTACTAAGAGCTCAAAGGGACACTTTGATTAACAGTTTACCACTTCCACGCTCCTCACTGTTCTATGCATGCGTTCAGACAGAGAGCAGCTGGACGTTACAGTCGAGTTTTACTGTGGGTAACACCACAAAGGGCTGAGAGAGATGAAGAATGTCTGTAATAAAAATGGCAATATATGTGGTTGTACATCGTATATTGTTATACACATTTCTTCAAACCTGTGCGTTTAATGCTGATAGGACTGAATGCGGAGTGAAAGATTGAGTTCGAACCATGGATCAAGATCATGGGCCATTCCTTGTCAGACGACAGTTTGGATGTGTGTCATGAAGGTCACAGGACAGCTATGAAAGCGTGAAAGTAATGTGGAAAGCTGCTTATTATATTCTTTTTGCTCAACAAATCGAATCTTTTAGCCATTCTAACAGGTTCACTGTTCAAAGTGCTCACTTGTTGGGATGTGTATATTTAAAAGTCACTGTTGCCCAAGAGACCAAACACATCATAACTATAGTGAATGTGATGATGCCAGCACTACATATGGAGCCAGATCACCATCACACCTGTAATCAGAGTAAAGAAATCCCTTGTGGTTCTCGCTGTAATAATGATGCATGACTTCATTTCTGAATTTTATCACTTGAACCGTGTTTGTGTGTGCGTGTGTGCGTGTGTGTGTGTGTGTGTGTCTGTGTCTGTGTGACTTCACATTTCTCAACATCTGAGCATGTTCAGCATCATTTGGGAAATGGGACTGTCAGGCATGCAGAAATCATGGCTTCAACTATAAATACTGCTGATGTCCCATATTTCAGGTGAACAAACAACAGTCAGCTTAAAGTGCTGGTTTCAGCTCAGTACTTATCAGATTAGTCAAGTTTAAGTCTCTCAGATGGGAACTGAGTCCAATCATCCCTTTCAGGGTTTGTTTTGGTGTCCAATCATACCAGGAACTCTAGTATCATATATGCGTGTTTGCCTCTGTGTGTGTGTGTTCACGTACGTCTATAATGCTCATCAGTATTCATCTGCTAGAAATATGCATTTTTAGAATGGGCAGTCGTCTGGCTGTAAAAGTAAGATAACAAAAATATTGCACCTTTTTGAAAGAGGCTGAAAGGGGGACAAATCTTTAAGCACTTGACCCTCTGCCCTGCTAAAGAAAATAGCTAAGTATGTAATTTAAAAGTGTGAAACGTGATTGCATGTTTTTTTACAGTAAAACCACTTGCAAAACCATTTTGAGATTTTCCCCATGCCTAGATAAGGAGACTTTGAAGAAGCAATTTCATGTGATGTTTGTCCAAATCCATTCCCCCGAAGCCTTTAAGCTGGGGCTGAAATCTCGCTGGTGTGAGGAGTTTGTGTCTTTCTCACCGGCTAAGCCCTGTGCCTCTTTAGACACCACCATTCACTGCAGCATTCCCTTATTCAGGCACACGTCAGCCGCACGCAAGTCAGGAGTTGGGATGGCCAAATGACAGTTTCAGAGTTAAGTGTGAGGGGAGGAAAGGGCTTGTGTGATCTTTTAAGGTCTTTTTTTTTTTTTTTCTCAAAAGGAAAGGGAATAAAAAGAACAAAAAGCGGTATCACCTTCAGCCATTAGCTTCAGATAAATCACAAAGTCTCAAAAATTAGAAGAGTGAAAGTGAAAAAAAAGAAGAAGAAGAAGAAGAAGAAGAAGAAGAAGCACCAGTGCAAGGTACATAATGCATATGGTCCAATAACATTTGTAGATCCTTGTTTCTGAATTCATCTTTGCACGTATGTCTCACAAAGGTTTCTCACAGCTTTAATCACCAGCTTTTCAGCCAGATGAGCATTGCACCCGCGCTACTCTGGCTTTCACTGTCAAGACATGACACATGCTTTCTGATTCCCTGCAAATTCTCAGTTGCTGCAGACCTTTGCCTCCCAAACTTATTTTTCCTTATTTATTTATTTATTTTTATTATTTTTTCATCATTATCATTTATGTCAGCCTCCTTTTGTCGTTCTTCTTGAGGTGATGGCACAAATTGCCAAAAATTGTTAAAAAACAAGCAAACAAAAAAAAGCTGTGAAGGCAGTCTGAGTGTGCGGCAAACAAAGATTGTTTCATGAGTAACAACATCAACAACCCACAACAGTAGCATCAGCAGCAGCAGCAGCACATGAGCTTCCAGATTATATTTGCCTCAACTTACAAAGAAGAGGAAGAGGCAGCGTTAAAGAAGGCGGATAGATCATATATGACCCTAAATGTTATTTGTTGTGCCTCTACCATCAAGAAGACAGCGAAAGAGAGAGGGAGAAGATAGTTAAGAGAAGTGAGGGAGTGTGTGTTTGTGTGTTTGCATGTGACAGGGAGAGAGAGAGAGAGTCCTTTGCAGACAGTAACGCCAGCACATCCGCCTTAGGGAGAAAATATAACAGTAAACCTGATGAACTCATGTTATCTAATACCTACCGGAATACACACACATTAGCACTGTCTCGCTCTCCATCCCTCTGTCTTACGCTGAACGCAGCCTTGGAAAGGTACCGTGAGTAAGAACACTCTCCACCGGTACAACACTATACTAATGAATCTTTTATTTCTATCAGCACCCAGTGATTATGACAATCCGGCTGAGGCGAAGACTCAAGAATTAGTGTCAATAATTGATGTTATCCAGGGAAACACAGTCTCCAACATGGCTGTGACTGTTAGGGCTTCCAGCCGGGACAGAGGGGGTTACCCAGCTTAAAGTGATCAGCTGCTTGTGCACACTGTGTCGGCTGATGCTTGAGTTACAAAATTGTAAATGTAAACTGTAAACCCAGCGCGAAAGGCCAGCCTCGCATTAGAGCTCGTCTGTTGCGATCCATTGGCTTCATCTTTAAGATAGAGAAGAAGAAGAAGAAGTTTACAAAAAGCTGCCCTTGAGCAGTGACTGTGTGCTGTTGGTTTTTTTTTTGCGTGTGTTGTTGTTGTTGTTGTTTTTGTTTTTTTGTTTTTTTGCTAGGCTCGCTCATCTTTCATTTGCACGGTCAAAACACTGAAGTTAATTGGATGAACATATGCACCATAACTCAAGCCACGTTTACCTCACCGCTGTGAACCCTCAGGCAAGGTCTGAGCATAGATTAGCAAAACTGTCTGCAGAACTCTGCACTTATCTGCAGCACGTTGGGGCTTTTAATGTGAAATCCAATAGTTTCAGGGTCAGCCGTTCTCTGACAACATGTCTGGATGTATAATTCAATGCCAGCAGGAGGATGGACTTAGAATCACAGACAAACAGGCCAGTACTGTCCTTCAAAGATGCACATGGACAAAAACAGCAACTGTGCATTGTTGCTTCCTCAACGTGTTGAGACATTACGCAACAGATTCAAAACTGGAGTCAATCTGCAACCATGTCCTGAAGCTGAAAGAACAATTGTGAAAAATTGTGTCTGACCCCTCAAGGGTCACACTGAAGTTCTGCTCAACAGATCCTGTTGCAGCTCACGCATAAGGTCCCAACAACATTTGGTTTTTACTGCTGTCATGTTCAGTCAGTTACCTTGAGATGTGGGTCCTACCCTCCCTCTCTTTCCTCCTCTCCATCTTCTTCCTCATCCTTCACTTCAGCCTCCCCCCAACATAAAGAGGTCTTCCCTGAGACGTAAACCATGCTGTTAATTAAAAGATTCCTCAGTGGGCATCTGTGCAGTAATCTGTGTTCTCTGCATTTCAGTCGCACATGGATCATTTGACTAACGCACAACTACCCATGCATTAATGAATGTATAATCATCCATATACAAAACTGCTCTAGGAAGGGAGAGGAATAAAAAACGTGGGGGTAAGAGATTGATTGTTAATAGTTTTATGACTGATAAACAAAGCAATCGATCAATCCACGTGTAGCTGGAGAGGCACTTACACGGGTTCCTGGACGGCAGGGAATAATTTTTCGTCTCGCGGTGTTAACCCTTCCAAGCGTGGAGGATGTGGATTAATTGTGAGATGGGTGAGAGAGATGGGCGGATTTCTTCACCATGCAGAAATGATTAACGCTGCAGTTAGGCTGCGCCACAAACATAACAGCTGCAGTAAACGTCTGAACGGATATGAATGATTTTGTCTGTGTGTGTTTGTGTGTGTGTGTGTGATTATGTTGCATGAAGATGATGCAGAGAGGAAGTGTCAGAGGATGTTTAAGGACTTTTTTCTCAAGAAAATGTCTAAACTTGTTAAGAAACTCATATTGATTCTTCTGATTGCAGAGACGGTTAAAACAATATAAAACACATTATTGCAGGGACAGATTCATATTTTTCACAACTTATATTTCACACTGTTTGGGTGTGCCTGAAACTGTCCCAGTAGAGTCCCGATCATGCGACCATCTGTAAGATCCCATCTGGGATAGTCTATCAAAAATGTTGATTTGGCCAAGGGCTCCCTCTAAACATAGTGTGCTTTGCCAAGGAGGAATAGTTGCCAAGACGAGGGAAAACATTCACACAGTTTTCAGTGCAAACTGTAAAACATCATCATTAGGAAATCAAAATCAGCCAAATCAGCAGCAGAGAACAAGAAAAAACTTCAGTCAGGAGGGCCTCGGACTCAGCAGGGAGCGGGACTCATTTCTTTTTTTAACCCTCGCTCATAAATTTGTAATCTGCACGGTTAGATTCATTATTTTTTTGCACATATTAATGACAAGTCACTACACTACTGCTGCACTAGGTTAAAAGGCTGCAAATGATATAGCGGGAAGTGTGAGCTGTGGTTTTTGTAGAAGTTGTAGCCACAGTGTGTGTGGGTTTATCTAACTTATTTACTAAAGCAGCAGCTGAGCACAGCCAGCACCTGGACTGCACTTGGCTCCCCCCTCTTTGGATGCTTTCCATGCAGGAAGGAGACAGCGGTCAGAGTTCAGCTGTGATATTTTTGTAAAAATTCACCAAGCTCAGAAAATAAATGTAATAATCTTGATCCCAAAGTGTTTACTTCAACCAACTTGCATACTGAGGTACATTATCTGAGCCTCAGGACCATTTTCATGCTGATGTGTCGGGCTATCACAATATATATCTTTATATCATTCCTTGTTTCCTCAGTGCTCTCTTTTTATAGCTCTGATGCTACTTTGAACATTGCTGCAACAAGACTGACCAGGTTGGGCTGCTGCCAAAGAGCTGCACACACTCACTGTCTGCCACTGTGAAGCCTGGAGAAATGGAAAATAAGATAGAAAGATGTCAATGACCATCACAAAGGTAATTTGTTACTTCCAAGAATGAACAAAACCAAACTAAAACAAAACGTAAAATGTCCCTTTTGTTTCCACTTTTAAGTTCTGCTGAGTTCATTCATTCATTCATTGGTTCATCTTTAATTGCTTATTCTTGGTTGTGGGGAGAGCTGGAGCCAATCCCAGCTCACTCTGATGGCGGGGTACACCCTGGACAGGTCACCAGTCCATCACTGGTACCAACACACAGAGACAGACAGAGACCAACAACCACTCACACTCACACTCAGCCCTACATACAGTTTAGAGTCAGCAGTTAACCCAAACATGATGTCTTTGGACGGAGGGAGGAAACCCACGAAGGCATGGGGAGAACATTTAACTCAACACAGAAAGGCCCCAGACCCGGGAACCGAACCCACGACCTTCTTATTGTGGGAGAACAGCTATGCCACTGTGCTGCCTTTGCTGAGTTTTTTGTATTTGTATATTTTGTTGCACAACTGTGGTGTCTGAATGGCTATAATTTAATTTTGAATAGAGAAGTTACAGAAGAAGTATACTGCAAATGAACAGATTCATTAAATTCATTAAAGCAACAAGATCCTTCTTCTTTTCATTATACTCTTTCCCTTTTCCACAGATAATTACAAAAAGGGGATGTATCAGATATTTTTTGCGGATGACGTGGTGCTGTGGTCACCATCGGTCTGTGACCTTCAGCTCTCACTGCACAGGTTCACAGCTGAGTGTGAAGTGGCTGGGATGAGGATCGGCACCTCTAAATCAGAGGCCATGGTTGTCAGCAGGAAACAGCCTGTCTGCTCTGGGTTGCCCCAAGTGAAGGAGTTTAAGTACCTCGGGGTCTTGTTCACGAGTGGGGGGACTATGGAGTGTGAGATTAGCCAGAGAATCAGAGCAGTAGGAGCGGTACTGCAGTCGCTGTATCACACCGCTGTAACAAAAAGAGAGCTGATCTTCAGGTCAATCTTCGTTCCCACCCTCACCTATGGTCATGAGAAAAGGGTCAGGAACAAAAAACACGATCATGGGTACAACCAAAATGAGCTTCCTCCGAAGGGTGGCTGGCTTTCTCCTTAGAAACAGGGTGAGGAGCTCGGTCATCCAAGAGGAGCCAGTTGAGGTGGTTCGGGTATCTGGTGAGGATGACTCCTGGGCGCCTCCCTTGGGAGGTGTTCTAGGCATGTCCAGCTGGGAGGAGGCCCCGGGCAGGCGGACGACCACGTGGAGAGATTGTATCTCCACTCTGGCCTGGGAATGCCTCGGGATCCCCCAGTCAGAGCTGGTGGATGTGGTTGAGGAAAAGAAAAGTCTGGGGCTCCCTGATGAAGATGGATATATATAATGGGAGACACTGAGCTAATTTGAGCCAGAAACATAGATACAGACATAAGAAACCAGGCAACCAAGACTCCAGGGGTCTTTCATTTAGCTGAATACAGATAGAAAGTAACTATAGCAGATGCAGAAAACTATTTCATCATAACTAGGTCACTCTCTTATTTATTTATTTATTTATTTTTGTATTTATGTATTTACTTTTTGTGTTAATCATATCTTCAGGAAGTAGCCAGTTGCTGGCAATATTTCTTTTACAAGCAGACATCAGATAAATATTTACTGAGGTGAACGGAAGTCAAATTTTGCTGAAAGACAGGTGTTAAACTGGAAAGTTACGTTCGAGCTCAAGATGCCTGCCAACGCTTGCCGAGAAAAGTCCTATTGCTGGATGTGCAATCTGCACTTTGTAAGTAAGGCCGTAACACTTCACAACAACTTATGCTGTTGTTACATAATTTACCTAAACTATTTATGCAGCGTACTAGTCCAGCATTAATAATGTCAATTTACAGAGATTTCATACTGCAGATATTTTTCGACTGCTAATCTAATAATGTTACGGGAGTTAGTTCAATGACAATATAAATCAGCAGATGTTTTCTAAATGTTCCTGGGTTATCAGAAAGTACTATGCCAGGGCAGAAGGCCAGGGACTGTGAATGAGGAACTAAAGTTACACCCTGGTTCCTTCTTTTTAAAATTATTCCTGCAGAGCTTCCCCCACTGACAAAGGATTATAAATGAGACACTTGGTTTTAATATCAGTCAGTTATTGTTTAAGAGAGATATTTAGGACAAGTCTGGTTAAAAAAAAAAAAAAAAGTCATGTCGCGAGATGGAGAATAAATGCATAAATTGTTTTAAGTTGAATTAGAAATCTGTGCACCAAAGAAAACAAGCCTGATATATTCAGGCTCTGTAGAAGTCTAATTCTTGTGTTATGTCATCCACTAAAAACAACATCTTCTATATCAAAGTGTGTTATTGAACCAACTGTATATTAATCTACATTGTAAAGCTTGGCCGGATACTGACTCCTGCCATGAGGAAATTAGCATTTAAATTGGACAACATGCCTTCATTTGCACCAGGCCAGCTGGGCAGCACAGAATGAGGGGGGATAAATGCAATGTGCACGCACACCTACTGGCAACCAGTAGAGTCATTCCAGCGTTTCCAGCATGGATCTAACAGTTTCCATGCCCGTGCTGCTGAGAGCCAATAAGGCGAGCCCCCGGACAGCGTGGCACCAAACTGTCTGTGCCTCTTCTTACCACACTACAGGCCAGATTTCAGCAGCAGGTGTGGCATCTAATGGGGGCAAAGACTGTTGACAGTGATGCAAAGTGACAGAAAGATCACACTTTTCAGCAGCAATCCCAAACCACAGCGCACCAGTCCTCTCAGCAACACCTTCAGTTTCACTGTGGTGTCATCACCCTGCTTTCCCCTCCCAGCCTCACCTAAACTCACCCCTCGCCCTCTCTTGCACTATACCCTCCCAACTCTGGCACAAAGCACATGAGAAGAGGGGGTGTGGGATGTGTGTGTGTGTGTGTGTGTAGGGTAGGTGGGTTGGGGGGGGCAAGACGAGTGTTCAGGAAGAGCTGCACTTCACAACAACATAGTTCAAATGTTCGTGGATGTTCAACTGCCAAGATTTCTGGGGTGAGATTCTATTGATCAGTCATGATCAATGCTTTTTACTTCTTTTGTGTTGTAAAGCAGCATTAGGTGCTCATGCTGGGTGGAAGACCAATTAAGCTTTCCAAAGAAGAGATCTTGGACGAATCACTGTTCAAACTGTGGTCTCTTGTCATGAATACTTCATCTGAAATAGTTTGTATTCATAAAATCATCCTAATGGCCTCAACTGACTTCACACTGCAGTAGCAGGAGTCTCTGGGTATCAGGTTTATCTTATGCTTCACTCTTTGTTTGCAGAATACTGCAAGCGTTCATATAGAAAAGTACTGTAACAAATATTCATCTCACCACTGTTCCAAAAATCATTTTCATTCATCATTTTCTATTGCAACAGAAGGATTTTTTGTCTCTGCTGTATTGCTCTGCCTTGTTTAATCTGTTAACTGTACCATGTAAAGCTCAGAATGCCACAGAAGCTTCTGTTATCTCTACAAAGCTAGCTTTATTTCATTTTAGATCTCTCTCCAACAAATCTCTACTAGTTCATGACTTAGTGATTTCCCACACTTTCAATTTTCGTTTTCTGACAGAAATACAGTACGGTTAACAGAAGCCATGAGTGGCTATTGGTGGCTATGTATTGTGGAATCCCCCAGGGCTCAGTTCTCGGACCCCTTCTGTCCAATCTGTATATTTTCCCTCTGGGTCAGATGTTATAGAAATTTAATATCAATTATCACAGTTAAACTCACTCTGTCACTGTCTGGAGCTAATGAACAACCGGATGAGGCAGGATTTTCTTCAATTAAATAGGGATCAAACCAATATTATTCTATTTGGCAACAAAGAGAAGACGGACAGATTTTTAAAAATCACAGACCAAGTTTGTAACCTTGTTATATTGATAGACTCAGATCTGACTTTTAACAGCCACATCAAAAACTGTCATCAAGACAGCTTGTAACCAACTCAAAAACATCAATAGAATTAAATTTTGTCACCCATAAAGACCAGGAAGAGCTCATCCACAGATTCATCTCCAGTAGACTCAATTACTGTAACAATCTTCTGACCGGACTCCCCAAAAGGAGCATTAAACAGCTGCTGCTCATTCAGAATGCTGCTGCTAGAATTTTAACCAGAGCAAAGAGATCAGAGCACATTACACCTGTTTTGATTTTGATTTTAAAACCCTGCTACTAGTTCACAAATCACAGAACGGTTTGGGACCAGAATACATCTTTGATATGTTTAGAGAATATAAGCCTAGCAGGACTCTTACTTCCATGGACTGAATATGATTTTATGCATGTCATTCTTCTTACTTTTCTCTGTATCTACTGTATGTAAAGCACGTTGAATTGCCTATGTCTATGAAATGTGCCATATAAATAAACTTGCGTGCCTTGTTTTCCTGACATCTGTTCTCATAATAAGTCCATGTTTATTACATAAAGTTAATTTATTCATATGTATAGTGTCATAATCTTAAACACAAAAGCCAAAATGTTTGTCACCTTGTTTGGTTGCGCCTGTTTGACAGTGCCGATAAAACAAGTTCACCCAGAGCCAGTGCGGTGAAGGTGACACATTCTCCACCATTTCACACATCAAATCAACAGCATATGCCTGGTAGTATCACACTTTGTCAGGCTGAACGTTTTTTCTTTTTTTTTTTTTTTGGGGGGGTGGGGGGGGGGCAGTTGTGATGGTAGATTCAGAAAAACAAGCTTCCACATGCCCTTCCAAAACAAGGATTACATTTTATCTGTTGTCATTTCTCATCATGTTACCTTGAGACTTGTAAGGCTTCAGAATCTGTATTGAGTATTGGCTGAATATTACTTGCTAGCACTGCAGTTATATGAGGACATCCGTAGTGGGGTGACTGTGAGCTACTGGGGCTAAGCAGGTAATATGGCTCTTCCACTAATTGGAAGGTCTGTAAATCGCTTCCTGGCTCACCCTGCCTGCGTGTCAAAATGTCACTGAGCAGAACACTGAATCCCAAATTGCCCCCAAAGCATTATTGGTGTGTGTGGTAGCTGACCATATCCTTAGCACGGCTCACGTTGAATCAGTGGGCGAATGTGGCTCGTAGTTTAAAACAGTTTGAGTGGTGGATAAGACAAGAAAAAGTGCAGTCCATTTAAGCATGAGCAATATACCAGAGAGTTTAAAGTTAAAGTAAATCTACAAAGTTAGAAAGCATCCACTGACAACATAACAATACCCACAAGTGCAATACAACAGCCTATTTACTTGCAGGCACAACAACAGCACTCAGAGCTGCATTTTCACATTAACAATAGATAACATGGCTGTGTATAATGTGAAAGGTGACACTTGTTGATGAAACCACAGACAATTATGAGCAGACCGCATTTCCCCTCAGCTTTATGAAGCCTTACATCTTTAAGCTAATGGTTTAGGTTATACTGCGGATCACTCTCACTGCTCTCTCATGGTGTTTTTATTTATTTGTTTTTTTCAACTCTAGTCAGTTGCTACTTTCAGCCAAAAAGCCCATGGTGCCCTACCAGCTCAGCACCAAATAACAGAAAGTCGTAGTTAGCCGCTGGCAGGTGAACATGACTATAGTGCCAGATATTTCCCACAGGAGCTGTTGAAGACCTAAGACCAGAGCTCAAATTAGTGAATATTACATATGGGACTCACATTCCGCAAGTGGACGGAAAGATGTCTCTACATGAATGCTTTCCTGCTCTGTAAATAAGTAAATAAAAAATTTCATCCTTTCAACTTAAAGCTGTTTAATTTAATATTTCAAACGGAACGGTAAAGGATTCGCCGTGGGTCCGTATCACTTTGCTGTTTTAATGGGGCAGGAGCAACAGCAGACACATGTCACCTCTCGTGGGAATGTTACAATAAACCAATCAGCTCCCATTCTGTCGAAAATCCAGGCCTGCAATTGCACCCTAGTGGATGGCAGATTACAATAGAGCAATGCTTCACACAAAATTAGACTGTGCGGCGTTGTATCGTTATTGTGACTGACCGGTGGGCCCAGTCCTGGCACACGCACGCAGCAGGGTAATTCAGTGTTGTGCCACACAAAAAGAAATGCCCCGAAAGATTGTCTGCGGACTGTATCCTAATGTTCCCAGTGACTTATCCTAATTTCTGGAGCATTTTCATAACACTCATGTGTTACGACAAGTGACTTGAGCGTAACAGGAACACACCCCCCCCCCCCCCCACCCACCCATGTAGATGCATATCACAGTCTTCATAACTTGTCCTTAAAATACCAATGAAATACTGGACTACTGGGTTACAACCAAGTTTTCGCTGGTAAAACAGGCAATCACTTTCCAATCACTCAAGATAGCAATGCGCCTGACCACACATCATTTCACCAGCAATAGGGCTATAGGTGCACAAAGGGGCCCAGTCATTTGGCATTTGATGGGACTTGATGGGAAATGTGGGTGTTGTATTTACAGTTTGCTTCTGTTGTGCCCAGAAACAGGTCAGTTCAGTTGCATTTTCATTTGCATGGAAACATCAAATATAACCAAAGGTTTTGACACCTGGTGTATCTATAAAATCTAAATAATAAAGAAAGAACAATGGTAACAGGGTCATTGAATGTTTCATGCCATCCGTAAAGGAGCCATTTGAGAGAGACCTTGAATCATGCATTTCATCTCACGCTTAGGTTATGTAATTAACCATACTGATTTTGCCCTTGCATGTGATAGACTATGGAAATTTCATCAATCCGGTCTGTCCATTTAATGGCTGACAGTCGCAAACATCTACATTTAACTTGATAATGGTAGTCTATAAAGATGGAGGTCATCGTGTTTTGTGTTTTTGCCCCCACAGTACACTCACAACTGCAGCGATGCAACCACAAGGTCCACTCCAAAGTGTTCGATTAAATTACAGACTGCTCCTCCATGACAGCATGTTGTATTAATGTCACTAAAGAGTGAAAATATACAGAAAAGACAATCTGCGAGGAAACTGTCACAGTAATTAAAAAAAAAAAAAAGCAGGTCTAGTCAGGCTCAGACTAGCATTGTTTCTATCGCTGTTTTTTGTTGAAAATGCTATTTTCAACCGATGCAGGTAGAAAGACAAATGGCACCACCAGAAATATCTGGGGCAAGGAAACTGAGAATACGAACGGGGCTGTAGGACCCAGTGAAGTACCAAAAATAATTGAAAAAAAAAAGAAAAGAAAGAAACTGAAAGTTATTCTGAAGCAGTCGACAGTATAAGATGTTTTTATTCTTACTTGCACTCTGTTGAAGATCCAAACAATGCCATCGCTCTTCAGTGAAGTGTAATCTGAAATCTCACCACTGTTATGTATTCTTTTGAGATATTTACTGCCAGGTGTTTGTCTTGTGTTGATGAGTGGATGGGACATAGGTCAGGCAAAGGCCATTTAAATGTTGACATTCATGTACTATGAATTAGAATTTGGTTGAGGTCTCTCTGATAATGTTCAAATGGGTTATTTTTCAACAGCATTACACAACACAAGAAGAACTGGACTAAATTGCCATAAAATGTTGGTGTCGTTTCGATTAATAGTGGCCAAGAAAGGCATTTTATTATTGACGCTAAATATAATTTATAAATTCTAATAACGAAATATCATTTCCTCTATTTTTAGCCACTAGTCACAGTTTCTAAGGAAATCATTTAAAGACCTTGAATTTCAATTTATTGTTATTAATGGTGTGTACATTGATGTATTTGTACAAATGGGTCAGATATAGATGGATAGAGAGATATAGAGCTGTTTCTGAGGGACACATATGGTTCCCCAGCCTTGTCAGAGGTACGCACTCTAATGCTGCTCTTCTAGTTTCAAGATGATTTAGAATTAGCTCTGTTGAATGACCTGTGTAATTGCAATCCTGAGAATACAGGGTTGGTTTAAGTGCTTTTATTGTATGAGTGGAGTGTGCATGTACATGTAGTTCTAAGCTAATGTCTTTTCAGGCATATGCAGGTCTGCCATTTGGGGCAGAGATTCAAAAACTAAATCTTACACACTCATATCCTGCAGGTGTATCTGTCCGGCTGCAGTGTACCCGCCAGGACAGATTGGTGTGGTTTATTTACACCTGGGAGCAAAATGTTTTTAGAGGCTGTCATTTCATAGATGTACTCGTGACACAAAGAACCGAAAGTGCTAGGGATTCTTCTGCAACCACACCGCACATTTAGTTTCTGATTACTGCTGGAGAGTGATGGATGGGTAAATTGTTCCTGGCGTATGTCTCCGTTGCCTCCCCGCCTACTGTCATTCCATTCATCTCAAGCACCTTCCCCCTTACACTCCTTCCCTCCCCTTTCTCCAGCAGCAGTAGGGAAGCTGGGGATGTGAACACACACCTCTTTGCCAAGCCTCACAGTTCCCCTGGCACCATAGTGCAACATAACACCTTCCAAACCCTCCTCCTCCCTCCTTCCCTCCCTCGCATTGCTCCCCTTTTCCTCTCTCAGCATGGCTGAACAGCATGTCTGATTTTACAGGATCTAACTCTGCTAGGGTTTGACCTTTATGGGTTTTCAAGGGCAACAGTGATATTTTTGGATTTAAACTGCTGATAGCAAAAGAAAGTATTTTCAGTGGCTCCTTCATCATTTGTTCAGAGCAGAAAAACCTGCGAAACATCATTGGACCATGAGAATAGTAATGCTCCATTAACTGTATGAAATACTTGTAGTTGACTCAGCAGCGGCTGAAGGCAGAGTGAGACACCAAAGGATCACTGTGGTTTAGTACAACTTAAGTCATAGCTTTGCCCATCCCCAAGCCAATTTGGCCAGTACAGGGGTAGGCAGCACACTGAGAGATGGCAAAACCGCTGAAATCCAGCTTTATCTATGACAACCTTTCTCAACTGGTTGACAAAGGAAAATCAATAAAAAGCTAATCCGCACCATAAATGAGCTATAGAAATGGCCAAGTTAATTTAATTTTAATGTTAGATAAGCTTCCAGAAATAACGCAACCCTTAAAGGCCAAAGTATGCATTTTTTCTGCTGTCAAATGTGGTTTCTTGCCTGGAGTGAGTTTCCATTGAGAGAAGTAATTATACAATGGCTGCAGTGAGTTGTCATTGCAAAGGAATTAATTTTGATGCTGAACTCATCATGTTTACTCCAGATTCTTCGGTAAATTCCTGTCCGGAGCGATGGTAAATAATGCTAAAACTAATGATGTGGCAAAACAGAAATATACAAAACTATACAAATAGCTCCTTCAAACTCAACATGGAAATATTACTGTAATGAATGAATAAAAGAAGGATTGCAGTTAATTAATATCAGTCATTAATTATCTAAGTAATGACCGATATCTTTTAACATATGCAAGAACGAAGTCAGATAAGGTGACGCAGTCAGGCTGCCTAAGCCCTTTTATTTGTACCGCACTATTTCAAATGAAGCCCGTAATTGAGTATGTCTGACACACTGATAGTAATCCCTCAAGAAAACAATCTGCCCAAAACTCTGGCAAATACAGAATATAAATGAAAGTGAACTATCATAACTATGACATTGGAAAGTTTGAGTAATTATGCGCCTTTTCCTTTCCCAAATGTGTTTGGCTGAGATTCACGTTGTTGATAATCGGTGTTTCTTTTTGCTAATGGTTTCCCATTAACTTGTCTTGTACCAAAATCTATTAGCACATTGATATGGGGTCATAATTACTGGGTGCTGAAGGACAAGCTACTAAAACAAGGATTCATAAACTGGATCTATCTTGTGGAGTTTTATATGTACTTGGATGAATTATTTGGTTGAAAACTGTGACCTGAGAAAAACGTCTCATATCTTTATAGTGTAGTATCACCCCACTACATTGGTCTAAACTGAAAGTCTACAAACCAGTAAAACTGACAGGATGTGCTCTCTCACTCACATTTTTCTCTTACTCTCGCCTTTGCACCTCCCCAGCTGCCAGCTACACGGTAATGACAGTTTTATCAGTTTAACCACGTTTGCCATATCCATGACTGGGCTGCTCTCCAGTCCTGTCTGCTGCTCGCTCGGCTCTGCTCAGCTAAACCCAGACACTAACAAGAGCTCCTTGTATATCCATTATGCAGAGCTACCATAGCTCCCGCTGTCAGCGTGCATGTGCAGCTGTACCATATATATGCTGAAACCTGTCCAGGTTTAACATACGGACGCTGCCTGCCAACACCTATTTCACCCACACCTATTCTCTTCCAACTACAACCTGACTGTTGTGTGTCCTGGGTTTTGGAAGCTGTGTATTATGATTTAAGTAACAAAAAAAAAAAAAAATCACAATATAAATCATACAAATGAGAGGCACATTAGCCAGCTGTCCCTGATAAATGTTCAAGAAAACTCAAGAGGTTGGAAGCTATTGCGTCATTGTAATAGAAAATTAAACCTACCTTCACTCTGTGGTTGTCTTAAAACCCACTGTAAACATTTTGCACTGAGAGTAGGAGGTCGAACACCAAGTATAGTTCAGGTCAATGAAGCCCAAACTAATACCGTCTTATTACGTCTTGAAGTCATCCCTAGATCTGAACCAGTATTCACACCGCAGTTCTAAATCTATCTTCCCTCCTGCCTAAAGATAGACTCCAGCTCTTTTTATAGTGGGCTAAGCTGCCGAATTGCATATTCTATTTCAGACGGCCTAGGCTCACATCATTGTTTGTTTTAGCAGGCTAACCTTCCCCATGTATTTATAAGTGTCGGGGCCAGGAGAAAGACCACAGTGGCTCCATAAATAAGCTGTCCAGGCCTCCACTGAGCCTCCTGACCAACAAAAGCCCAGTCATTTCACAGGCTATTACCTGGAGCTCCCTTGCAGGGAGGCTGTCCCAGCCTGCACACAGGCAGGGGAGGGTTGCACAGCTTTGAGGGCCACTCGACTCGGTGGGAGGAAGGGAGGCCTTTTGGATTAATGATACATATATGGTGATCTGTTTTCTGTGACTGGGACCTGTGAGAATGCGATGGGAATGAATGGAAAATAAGCAGACATTGTGTGCTGCATCTGAGGATGTTCAGCCTGTCCACATCTCGCACCGTTGTCACCGCTGACTCTCATGTCTTTTTTCCCTCTTCCTTCAGTTTTCATCTGCACAAGCAGCAGCTCACCCCTTTCTCTGTCTGGCTGTGTTTCCCTGAACCTTTGGCCACAGGATCCTGTTGGAACCTCACCCAGATGCCCCCTGGCTCTTAAAAATAGATGAACCCAAAAACATCACACACTCGCTCAGACACATGCAAAATCCACCCATGACGTCATACATCAACAGAGCGTGTGTGCACTATGTGTGTGTCACTGCTTATCTCTGCCTCCACAGACGCTGTGCAGAAAGCCAGTCAGCAAAGGCCACAGCCAGCGCACTCTACAGCCTCTCTGGCAGCCAAACCTCGCTGCGCTGAGGAAACTGCACCCTGCAACACAAACAACCCATCAGCCACAGCAGGGTTTCAGCACTGACTGCTAATCCTGGTACCTCCCTGTGAGGTACAGTGCTGCAACACCCACACAGCTTTAGGAAATTAATGTCATCTTCCTCCCTGGCTTTATTATGGCTTTTCAAAGTGATTAAATATTCAAAAGCATTGTTTCGCTGGGCCATTCGACAGTGGCATTTGTCCTAAATATTGCTGCGCTCATTTGCTGGGTGGCGACAGTGATGATTCCATAAAGCATATGAATGGAGAGAGTTGTCATGTGGATGTGGCTGAACACTGAAGGCTCATGATCTTAAATCAGTGGGGAGCGCTGCTGACTGGCACGGTGGGGCTTCCAGCAGAGCGAATACAACTGCTAATTTGTCTCAGAATGGCCCTTTATGATTTCAAGGGCACCATAACTGTTAGATGAAGAGATGTTTTTTATTTTCCGATTGTATCCTGGCTGCACGCAGTCTGTATGGTAAGGTGAGATAGCCGCATGAAACCTATATCTTTTCCTTTTCTGGTAATATCTTAAGGAATACCAGCAATTCAAATAACTGCACATTTCATGTCGTTTGTAATAAAATCGTGTTGTGAAGATTACTTTTATCATGGGTCTCCTTCTAAAGGAGCATCATTCGTTAGCCTGTTATGTAGTAACTTCTATCTGCACTGTGTATCCAGTTAAAGCAATATCAAACTTAATGTGCTCCTAGTTGTAATTTGAGCAAAAAGATAATGAAAACAAATACAATAAAAAAAAAAAAAAAAAAGGAAAAATAACAACAAACAGGAGTTACTGTAGGTGCAACACAATGAGAGGGAGGAGGCTTTGGTCATAATGACTTATCTGATGATAAGAGGTCAATTACTTGCAGGTTATGCAAAAGAAAGAATTACACCTGCCAGCTAACGGTTCAGTTGTTAACTTAGAGTCCACTTTAGTCTGTGAGTGACTGAAAGAGCAATTTGCCTTAGATTTCTTCACCATGAAAATGTGAACACAGTCTGGGAACAGTCTGTCAGCCACTATTACTGGTCAAAAAGCCGCAAAACAGCCATGGACTACAGATTTTTACTCATTCAAGCTCCCAGATGTGTTGTTGTGAGCAATAAGAAAAATACCACAAATCTTCTTCTCTTCATGTATCACTCAATAGTAACCATCATGTGGTTAGAAATGCCAGACAATGTAGCAGAACACATTGTAGAAGCCGCTGGTATTTTGCAGCACCTATATCACTAATCATTTGACCACTTGTGGGCAGCAGAAACTTCAGAAATATTGTTCTTTTACCTTGATGTGGAAAGTATTTGGGGTTATATAAGAGTTAACTTGAATATTCCCTATCCTCTCAGGTCTCCACAAACTCTTAAGGAAAATATGTTGCTCTAAATGCTGCACTTTTCCCTCCAATGTTTATCTGCTGTTAGGGGCCTGGCAGGTGAACAGTGGGATTTTAGAGCCTTTTCACTCAAAGAATGAGAAGAGAGTTAAGCAAAACAATGAACTGAAATGGGCCAAAACACTGTGATGGGCAGAGTTGTGTGATGTATTGTCTATGAGCTGATTATTGGCAAACAACCTTTCAGACACAAATAGTTATGTGATTCATTGTTGAGGGGATGATGATAGCTGCTTTAATATATCATTTTAACTTATTTAATAGTGCCAAACCTCTGGGCTGAAGGCCCACTGGCTGGCCACAAAGCTATTTGTATTAGAAAACAATACAATATTGGTGAAAAGATGTAAATGTATAAATATACTCTATGTTTTGAAATAGTCTGTAAAAACAACTTGTTCTCATTTTAAGACCATTTACTTAAAATCCAATGAGAGGAATTTTTTTTGTTGTTGCTGGTCAGACCGCATCGTATACCTCTTTGAAGATTCAACTCAAAAGTGTAGTATCTAAATGGACAGCTGTAGCAACAGGAAGAGCTAAAAGGAAAGAGACTCAAGAGACAGGCCGAGAATCAATAGGTGATCTCTGCTGTGTCAAACTAAAAAGGGAAACTTCAGCTTCCCTTCAGTCTAACTGTGAATGTTGGATTGGAAAAAGGGGCTCAGTTGAAGTCACTGTTTAGAGTTGGATGTGGGCTGCCAATATTTTTAAGATTTTCACGTGGGACATGAGTTGGGAAAGGTTCTGAACCTCTGACATGTACACTTATCCCAAGAAAAAGTGAGACCAACTCAGATGCAGTGCGAAGGAAGATGAATCAGAGGTTGTTTTATCTGAGGAAATTGAGATGTTTTAATGTTAACAAAAAGCTTCTTAAAACATTTTGTTAATTTTTCATTGAATCCATTTTAACCTTTGCTATGATCTGTTGGTTTGGTAACCTCAGCATCTCAAACAAGAAGAAGCTGAAGAACGTGGCCAAACTGCTAAATATCAGTTGGCACTAGACTAAATGATGTTGATTCTGTTTGTAAAGCTAGAGCCACTCAGAGGGCAAGGGCCATTTTGGCGAACCTTCTTCATCCTCTTCATGCAGAGTTTCAGCTTCTCCTGTCTAAGAGAAGGTCTAATTTTCCCTGCAAGGCCAAATCAAATAGTTACCTTAGATCATTTGTCCTATCTGTCACAGGTTTTTTTAAATAAACTGTAGGCGAGCTTGAGGGGAATGATGCACCTGCGGAATTGTGATGACTCAATGTATTTTGTGTATTTATTTGCATTTATTTGTACGGTGTCTGTTGTTTCTGTATAGGAAGGTTTAATTGTGCTTGTATGAGGCATGTAGGAAGGCACGTTTTTACTTCTGTGGCAAACCAAATCGCCTTTCAGGGATATTAAAGATTTTCAGAGTTCAAAGTCAAAGTTCAAATCTTCTAGCATTAAAAATCTTCTCCTGGCTGTAATATCTTTGCGAACATACAGATCCCACAGTATCTGAGATAAAGCCTCGCACAGAAGGTGAGGAGGAGAGCTACTTACACATACACACACATATGGCCTCAGAAATGCCAATCCACCCCACACGTTTCTTTATAGAGCGCAACAACAGTCATTAGAAGATGTAATGGATTAGCCACGGATAGAGTGAAGGGAGACAGAGAAGAGAGGGAAGAGGGGACAAGCCAAGATCAGAATGATGGAGATTGGCAGATTGGTAAAATGGATTGGATAGACCACTCTACGGATGAGAAGACAGGATGGAGAGCTGATGCCACTGCGGCAGGAGATAATGGAAACTGATTACAGAAAAAATCAACAAGGTTTCTCTCATTCCTGGAGCACTGCTCGAAAAACATGGCAGTAATATGATTGTCGAGGTCCCAGATCCTAGTTAAATCTCATTGTCAGTGAATTCAGTCCACAGCATCAACAAGTTCTAAATTTAGACAGAAAAAAAAAAAACAAGGTGACAGAGGATGAAAATGTGAGCTGGAAGCCCGACCAACAGCAATTGTTTTTTGAAGCACTTTCTGCTTCCGTGCCGCCTTCTTCTCAGAAACTGCTCCTCTGTTTACTCCATGCCTCCCTGGCTTATGTTCATCTGAGGGAGCAGAGGAGTTGCAGGAGACAAACAGGATGTCTGTGGGAGGACGAATGAGAGAGGGTAAATCTGACGAGGAAGTTTACGCCTGCATGTGTGTGTGTATTAATCCCAGGAAGGACTTCCTCTGAATCCGAGCTGCTTGAGAGTTCTGTGGGAGTTTCAGATGTTGACGGGGGGGAAAAAGGCAGAGGAAAAGAGAAAGAAGAAAAGAAAGAAACCAAAAGAGAGAACTGAAGACTGAGAGGGATCAAGGGGAGCAGCACTATTGAATCACACTTGTAAAATACACACACACGGACACATATGAAAACCACCCACAAAGAGGGGTTGTGATAACAGTCACGGTGTTGGCGTCATCATGGGCTGATGATGAAGAGCATAGGCCCACCTCAGTGACACGCAGCATGAACCCGCTCAAACGTTTTGGCTCGATCAAAGCTACACCAAACGCACCATCTGACCCGGGCTGAACCATGTGTGCAATAAGCCCCCATCGTTTGTGTTTATCCTCTGGGTGTACGGAGTGGGTGGGGGTCATGATACAGTGTGATACCTAAAGGTGAGATGAATGAGGCCCAGATGATATAGGCCCCACTCCTGGCCATCAAAGCTCATCAGTACAAATACCGGCAACAGCATTGACTTTAGTCATGATTAAACATCGAAAGGTTCAAATACACTTTAACATGTTAGCCTGCTAATGAAGATCTGGTAAAGACTTCCTGCACCTCATCATTGTCAGCAACATTATTGAGCATGTTAGCGTGCTGATAATATGCTAATTTGTCTTATTGTGCCCGAATGTCTTTGCCCCTCAACCTTCTTTAGAAACATTAATGGCTTTTCCTCACATATGCTTGAACTGTTTATAAAATGCAACTCTCAATTATTTAACGAATCATTAAATAATGCATCAGTAATAAACTATTAAAAACTGACTGTAGCATGGCCTCCTCTGCTATATCCTGCTTTCTCTTTTTCACAATAAATCATTAAGTAAACAATCATTAGAGATTAATATCCTCTTTAGTTACAGCTAATAAATATGTTATCGAGTTTAATTTATTATAGAGTGGAATCATATTCAATTCATATTCAATCTTCAATCCTGCTTGGTTTGACCCATTGAAATTTATATGAATGTTGGAGGGAGGGGACTTCCCAAGCTTTTGTCAAGCAAAAAGCATGAAGGTTATAAGATTATTACCAAATTTGGGAAGATAGAAAACAGGAGAGAGCACAAAAAATATTCTGCCTCCCAAGTCGTTGTAAAACCGTTGCTATGGAGAAATCCTAAAAAAAAAAAAAAAGTACAAACACTGTCCAGCCTGAAAGAAATAACCCAGATGATGATAACGGGCTTAATCACATCTTGAGTTCTGTCTGAACTTAAATTTTTTCACGGATGCCGCACTTTTGAGGGTTATATTATAATATTAGAGACTGAAGGTTAGCATACCCCGGCCTCTGTTACTCATTTTAAACAATTCTTTTTTAAAATCTGTCCCCTGACATTGTAAAAATACGATCCTTCATCAATGGAGTGCATCTATAGGACCAAACAATCTGCTTCACGAGACCCATATGGAACCTGTAACAAAAGTCTGTAAAGTAGGCACTGCTTGTGTATAACCAGAGATATATATCATGAGTATCTGACATGGGGATTACTTAATGCAAATATAAAAGCATGGAAAACCTTAATAAAGTTTAGGAAAGTTCATCTATGAATAATTTATCCAGATGTGTCATGTTGAATGTATCACTTCTTCAGCAGGAAGTTACGTAACTGGCAGAACCCACAGCTTGTCCTCTAATTAGACAGCAGGAAAACGTTTGGCCCGTAAAACGCGATGTAATATATATTCCAAACTCCCTCATGAATCCCTCCTCTGAATTTCCTTATGGCCATGTGTCAGGCAGAGCTCTGGATACCACACACATACCCACTCCATCATATGTGTGCTTACTCATCGGCACAAAGCCACATCAGAGCGGACTCATGCACAATACACTTGTGTGCCAGCCAAATGTGGGGAAACCACACCAAGGAGACCAAAGAGACTAGAGAGGCCAACCCCCTCCACCCTCTCAACCTCCTGAGTCATAAACTACCACTGCATCCTTCAGGTTTGGAAACTAACCCTCTCAATCTTTAACCCTGCTCGAAAGAATAGTGTTCCCACTCTGACTGCATTTGTCAAGGCGAAGGCAATGACAAAGAAAAACATTCATTTAACACTTATCCTTGTCACGCAGGAAGAGAAGAAGAACACTATTCACTGCAGGAAAGCACGTTGAATGGAAGAGCCGCGTGGTCGTGAGGTGTCAACAACTATGACAAGGTTAATCAGTGCCCAGTGCTTTCTCTCCAAAAACATTTCAGGGCCTGCGTGAACAACATTTTACAAAACCAATTATCTCTTTTGAATAAAGGGCGTTCGCCTATCACGAGTGAGCCCACTTAAACAGGGTCAAATACAATTCGCTATCATCCACTTTCAAACAACATATCAAATTGTTGTCACTTCCATTTACGACAGTAATGTGTACCTAGTAAATTGCACTACTGCCTTTGACTGCTGACAACAGCTAATTGTAAATGTCAGAGTTATTCATGCATGTCTCGCCACAGCGCATGATTAAAAATCACCTATAGTTCTTTTCAGATGTGTGATAGACAACATCTCATATAAAAGATGCAAACGTATATTTGAAAGGGAGATGGGGCTATGTGTGGAGGGAGCCCTCATTATTCTGCTCTGATGAATGAGAGGCAGGCGACAGCATAGAGACTAGTGGGGAGTCAACAGTGAGACAATTAGGACAAAGTTGCTCTCTGTATCATTCTCCTCACTTCTGCTCTGCTGCAGGCGGGGACTCAAGGAGAGGAAACACGGAAGGACGCAAAAGTGATATTTGGATAACTGTATTTAGACTTTCTGTTTTCTATTCTTTCATCCGATGCCTTTTCTTGAGTAAGCACATGCATGTGTGCGGGTGCGTGTGCGCGCACGTGTGTATCTGCATGACAATGATTTGTTTTCTCTCATGACCATGATTACAGGTTGTCATCCATGCTTTCACTGAAGCTGTTGGGTAATTTCACTCTTTAACATGGTTTAGAGTTGACGGCTAGATTGGCGCACACATGGACATCTGAAACATATACACAACTACCGTATCCTTTTGTGCACACACTTGAAAACCCAAGGGTACACACAAAGACACACACACACACTGAGAGACAAACAAATCAAGTACCATGTCTATTAGAGTGGACTAATCAACAAGGCCTACATGTTCTGTCACAACTCACACACGAACATTATGGATAATTTGTGTCTATAACATTGCATGCAATTATTCCCTGCATACATTCCTGTGTGCATGGCGTTTAATGAGGCAAGCTAATTAAATATGGAAATTAATGAGATACAAAGGAAATACAGAAAAAGCACAGTCCTGATGCATTTGAAGGAGCTGCTAAAAGCCTTTTATTACATTAGGGACTGAGAGGGAAACGTGCCTTCCCCTAAGGAGACTATTAACAAACACAGTGATTAGCCCAAGCCGAACCACCACAAACTATTAGATATGTTCCGTCAATGCAGTGCATTAACATCACTCTGCACATTCCAAACATGAAATATTAAAAAGTAAACTGCTGTCACACTCCTGTGTTTCTCATTCACATATTCTTTCATTAGACTTTTTTTTTTATATAATGAATTTTGTCTGAACTGGAAAAACAACATGAATCACCTTAATTACACTGTTCTCTTGTTTGTGAGCAGGAAAAATGATCTTTGTTCGTATGTGGCAGAATAGATTCGCTTCCAGTTGTACAGTGAATGAAAAGAGCATTCAGTTTGTTGATATTGTGTGTTTGTTCCGTGTCACACGCAACATCCCTCTGCATGTGATATGTTAAATAACGAGAAGTTCACCACCCCCCTCCATGCCACTAATCAAAGAGGCCTTTCACTGAAAAGAAAGTCATCACATCATGCTGTGTACCAAACTCAGGAAGTAGTGTGTGTGTGTGTGTGTGTGTGTGTGTCTGCATGGGGAGACCCCTCTAGAAACACAATGTCAGGCACAGTTTACAGACAGACATCCCGAAAAACACACACACCATGGGATACAAGCCAGCCCCAGGGTGAATAAGCAATAAGAGGGATCATGGGAGGGTGTGGGGGGGTCGAGATAATCTAAACTCTCTTCACCCCTGGGGGATCACCTGACAGACTGCCCCAAGGACACCCATGGGTGACCCATGAGCACAGGTCATGACAATTGCAGGAGAGCAGCTTCGCCCCAGAGGTCTTCATCCGCAATTAATTCCAAAGGCATCCATTCTTTTTCTTTTCTGTGAAAACAAACTATCGGCTATTTAACCTCTGACCTATCTTTTTCCTGATGTCACCACTGATGTCACTTCTTTTCCCTTCTTCCTTTCTTATAATCTCCTTGGAAAGAGAAGCAGGGGAGGAAAGAAATAAGGAGGTGGGGGAGGTTGGAGGGGCTTAGCGAGCCGGCGCAGGCCTCTCCCACAGGGCTTACCTCATCCCTCTTTCCGTTCCCATCCCTCCCACCTCTCACTTTCTGTCTTTCTTTACACTACACATTTTTTTTCCATCTTTCTCCCTCTCTAGTTTCAGCTGCTCATTTTCTCGCAGCTGAACTGTTGACTGCAGAGCCGCTAGCATCGATGAAGCGGTAGATCACAAAGAAACACTCCTGTTCAATTTCACGATTTTCCTTAAAAAGTGGTCATAGCACATAGCAGACAATGGGAAAATGTAAAGCAAAGCAAACAGGATCCACACAGCGTTTTTATATTGGCACAACTTTGCCCTCCAAATTGAACTCTTGACCTAGAAAGAGCTGAAGTGAATCCAGATCTGTGGTCTGCTTCAGAAGTAAGAAAACTTTAGAAAATATCCTTCTGACATTTGCAGTGAGGAAACTTCAGTTCAGTTGCAAACCCAGTTCGCAGTTGTTGATTATTTGATAAACTTTCCATTTCCAAAACCAAAGAAAAAAAAAAAAGCAAGGTCTGCCTCCCTAGGAGCCTCGCAATTTGTGTCAAAAGTCAGTCAAATCCGAGAGACTCCTTGGAAACCCAATCAGTGACCAGTCAGTTAGAGCTGAAATGTTTTCAGGAACCACCACAAGCCTTGGGAAAGCTTTTAGAGGGACCACAGTGTCAGCCTCTGAAAACCCCTGACCCCAGTGTAGATCATCATGAGGGTTAAACGACAAGGCAGGTCCTTAGAGATGAAGAAATACTCGGCAAACGAAATAGAAGCGCTAGTGAGTAATGTGAGTGAGTAGCTCTAACCTGTCCTGGCCTCCTAGCATCTTATTAGTTAACCAAATACAGCTCTGTTTGAACAGTCGCCGCACCAAGCTACTGGAACCAAATATATCACTCACAGGTGTCACTTTTCTTTTAAGAAATCAACAGACTACATAACCATGTCTTCTTTCCCTTGCTGACTCAAAACTTGTATGAAAGACTGAGTTTGCACACTAATATTTGGTTAATGTGAGTTCAGGTGGTGTCACATTCCTGGGTGACACTAATAACTGTGATAGTAATTGCAGAACTGCTTGGATAAGTTTGTCTGTGGTTGCACCTCTCCGCGGAGCTTCATTATCAGTCTTCAAAGAAAATGTCAACTACAAACATGCAAAAGCATCATTAGTCTCTTTTTCCCTCTGTGGTGGAAAAAAAAACATAATCATTAGTGTTTTGTCTCTTTCGCCATGCCTTCAAGACAGTTTTTTTTTCTCTCAACCGCAACTATAAAAGGTATGTTGAACATCTCCCCTAGTCTCCTTCTTGCTCACACACACCCACACACACTCAATCGCACACACAAAGATTAAAACCATCACAAATTACTCACATTTGCATAGATAGCAAAAACAAGTGATATGAAAGGAAAAGTTATTGCTGCTATAGCTATCACCCTGACAAAACACAGAACGCTATATATGCTAATTAGCCATTTAATATGAATGTCTAATTAATGGTGTGCAAATGAGACGCTGCCATTATTGGGCCTGTTTGATATGGGGATGGACGTGCTATTGAAAATCCTTGGGAAAACAGTCATCCGATGCCACTGCTCAACACACACAGGAAATCAATTTGGTTAATTGTCAAATATGCAAACATGTAAATTGAAGTCATGCATTGCCATGACCGAGGCACCTAAGCATTGTCCCTGGAGCATGAGCGTGAGCGCAGGAGGGAGATCACACACACGCACACACACACTCACAGCCACGAACACAAACACACAAGCAGACACTCCTCTTATCTCATCAGCCCTTTAATGTAGTTGGTATTCAGTGCTCTGTCCTCTGACACAATGCATGCCACTAATTACCAATTCCCTTGATAAGAGCATTGCCTATAGAATACATGATGAAAGATGAAGGGTCTACCTTCTAGACCTAGGCTATTGAAAATTCTGACTACACACCACTTTCAAAATTGGCTTTCAATCAACATGGCGAGTGCAGCTTAATTCTGCCACAGTTAGGAAGCCATGCTGTCTTTTGACAATGGCCCTCTAGAACAGCTGCCATGCAGCCTGCTGCAGACAGCTAATGGCAGAGGACAAATACCTGACAGTCTCCTTCATAAAGTGTGAGGGCAAAACATTTTCATTCTCCCTGTGCAAAGCTGTCTGGCGGCACGCTGAACTGTATCACCTTGTGAACGACCATAAAGCATTCATCAACAAGCCCAAAACAGAGAAAGTCACCTCAACTGTTGGCGCTCACCACTCAATGTGACTAAGATGAGGATAAAATGCAAGAAGAGCAGCCGTCGGACAAAAGATTTGTTTTATTCGCTACTTGTTCTTCTTCTTCTTCTTCTTCTTCTTTTTTTTTTACATTGAAAGTTAATTGAATTTATATGTTAATGAGGGCTGTGCATAGCTAACGAGCTCAGTGTGCGACCCATTAACACATTGAATGATTGTTATGCCCGGGGCAAGAATCACCTATAGGAACTCAAAACATGAAGACAAAGAGCCAATCTGAATACATTATGGATTAATTTACATGTTCATCTACATTACATACATTACGGTGATATTTGTCCCTCAGTTAAATCATCAAGACTTGACTCAAAAGATCCTTCTGGACTGAGAAGGCTGGAAAAAGAATTGGAAAGGGAAGAAGGGAAAAGGGAAGGAACTGGGACAAGAGTTCACAAAATCAGTGGTCATTCAGAAATCTGCGGTATAATTTGCTTGTTACTCATTGAGCGTTTTAGCTCAATGATGACAAGTTCTCACCTTGCTGGCGATGAAGAATTGGTGTGATTCAGTCACCCCCCTCCCACATCACCATGACAATGTGCGAAGCACAGTGAGATCTCTCGGCTATCATTACGATGAAAGCAACACTTCTTTAAATAGCCCCTTGCTGCGAGTATGGAGAAATTCAAACGCATTCCTGTCCATGCGTAATCACAGCCACTTATTACCACCACTGTCCTAATAAATAGCAGGAAGGCTAGTAGCAGAGGTGTTATTTTGTTATCTAACATATCATCACTATTTATTGTAAAAAAAATAAATAAATAAATAAAAGATTATCACAGCCCTTACTTTTCACTAGATGGTGACAATAAGCTTAGAGGTTGGCTTATTTGACAATTACCTACAGAGCTATTCTTTATGTAATCCAATGAAGCCATGCATTTCTTCCACTGAATTTGTAATACCTTAATGTATAATAATGATTTTTAGCCAGTTAGTCTCTCTTTAAGTCGGGTTTAGTCTGAAAAATTTCTATTTCATTGCTGGGACATTCATGGTCACCAACACGATGAGGATATTTTTGGCCTTTCACCTCTCAGTCTCACCGGTGTTAAATCTGATCCATCCCTGTCAAACGTTGTTCTATCTTTCACGGTACTTAGAGGGTGAGGTTACTACTGACACCAGAGAAGAAAGGTTTCACTTGGCCAAGCAAACATCTCTGCATCTACATATCTATTGGCAGACACATTCCTGGGAAATCCTCAAAGGAAGACTGCGGTGCTCCCTGTGAAGCAACTTTATACTGTGAAGGAATGCAACGTATCTAAAGTTCTACATCCAGCATGGAGGCCTTTGTATGCATTTTTTTTCCATATACACTAATATCTCAATATAGTCCAATTAAATATTTGTTGTACTTAACATGCACCGTGTAGCTTTAGAACCAAAGCTGCAGTATTCACACTGCAAAAGACAACAGATAATGTGTAGGCTATATAGAGAAAGATTATCTCTCGCTCTCTTCCACTCTCTTGTGTGATGACTGGATTGGGATTTGACTCCTGCTTTTGGGCCGTTGCATAAGGCCACTGCAGCACTTGGATTGCAAAGTGAATATATGCCTCTTCATAGTTGCTGTACAGTTGATAATAAGGCTGCCTCTCTGAATAAGTCTAGACATCTTTGCTCTCCTGGGGTCCTATTCATATAGCAGAGACATAGACAGGCTAATCACCATAGGCTTTCATAATGCACACACTCAAAGCACATCAAAAGGAATGGAGTATATGTGGAAAGTTCAGATCAACCTGGATGTATCATTCATTCCTCTCCCGCTCTCTGTTGCACACACACTCCTCCCTCGCTGTCTCAGCTGTTATATAAATTTGCTGTACATCCACCAGCTTTGCCTACCTTCCTCCCAGCTCTCGCTTTTCCAGCTTAATGGCTGAGTGTGTATGTATTGACACAACTCCTCAAAGCCACACAGCAGTATGAGGGCAGTCCAGTCCAGCTGGGGGTCAACTTAATGATAAGGTTAATGAGGGTGGCCGGGACTCAGGCATGACTCCGTGGGCTATTAAAGGAAAGGAAAGGAAAGGAACAGAAGAGAGGTGGGAAGCAGAAAAAGGAATACAGAATGAAAGGACAGTATGGGAACGAAGAAAGGTGTAGATATAAGACAAGGAAGTAGGAAGAAATGCAATGAAAGGGGAAGAGAAATCAGGAAGCACTGGGTAAGAAGGCAGACAAGAGAAGGGGAGAAAGAGGCAGGAAAGTGAGGGAAAGAGAGAGAGAGAGAATGGAACAAAAGGAAAGAGTGGGCCGGGGGAAAAGTTTAGGAAAGAAGAGGAAAGGAACAAGGAGTCATGTAAGGGCTGACAAAAGGATAGGAAAGTACAGACCTGTACACATTATCACATTTAATCATTCACAGTCAACAAATACTGCACATATTCCCCTTCAGTGGTTCAGTTCATCTCACTGGACAGACAATAGCAGGAACTTAATGAGCACGTGTGTCACTTAATCATCAGCCCAGATGCTGGTAAAGACGTGGTCATGCTTCCAAAAAGATGCTGGCAGTCACATCAACAAACTGCCTGACAAGCAGACAGGCGTGCACATACACACACACACACACACACAGAGCACATGGTCCTCTCTATACAGAGCATATTCCCCTGCCCAGACAGCCCTGTAGGTGTAAATCCTCATCTGACAGACATGTTGTAGGTGTCCGGGCAGAGATTAGCCCATTTCCTTCTTTAGTCTGAAAAAACACTGAATCAGCTTTATAATACTGCTGATGCTCATCTCTAACAGTCTAATCTGCACTAAACTCTCATTGTTGCATGGATATGTGTGTGTGTGCGCGCAAATCTAAACCACCTCTTCTTTGAGATTAACCCCATGGTGTCAGTGAGGAGTTGCGAGTATGCGCTTCAGCTTTTAGTGAAAAGCAGCTCAAAACAGGCTCATGGTTTAGGTCAGACCAATAGAAAGAATCTGGGGATTTTCTGCGTTTCATTCATCCATCTCCATTTACATTCAGGTATTTAGCTGATGCTCTTGTGTTGTGTGACTAAAATTGTAGACGACTGGAAAGTAAACTCAGATTTCCTGAAAAGTTGCAAGCAAAACAAAAAGTGCAAGTTCAGCACACCAGAGTGTATTCCACAGGCACAGGAGCAAAGGTACGGAGAAAGTACTAGAAACAGCGGAGCAAAGGAAAATGGCCTCACTTTATTAACTTGATGTGAGGTGCATTTGTCAAAACCTACAGCCTAGTGGGGAATTTGAGGAGTAACTGCTGATCTTGCTGCAGCGGCTGTACAGCCATATCTGATCACAAACAGGAAAAAATAAATGGTTAACAAACTTAGTGGCTGCGGCTGCCTGTCCTTGTCTGAAAGCCAACATGAGTCAAGCTTCCTCATGATCCCGACTGCCACAGACAAACAACACTTCCACACTGACTAACATCTAAATGCCCCTTAATGTTTCTAATGTAGCTACTGATATCTATCGAGTGCTTTTCATTTGGCTGTATCACTGGACAAAGATCAATCACTAAATAATGTTGATTTTAATATATATCCTAAGACCCTCCATCCTATTAAGAGGACACTGCATTTTGGGTTCTCTTCGTCATTTTATTTATTTTTTCTTAACTCAGACCTGTGAGCCTCATTCGTGGACCCTTGTGCCTGTCATCTTATAGTCACCAAAGTACATTACAATGATCAGTGAACAATCAAAATGGGCAACAAATCCCATCAACATGCGTACCTAATTAAAGCTCGGGTCCCAGGAGTATATATGCGTATTATTTGCTTTTCCAAGGTACTGAACTCCCTGATGAAAATGACTTCTCCTTTATCTCTAAGATTACACTACTAATGCAGTTAATAAGTTCCCAGCTGATTCAAATGGGAAAGTACCTACAACTGATAAACTAAAGCATGACAGTATTCCTGACAATTGAATTACGTGGGTGGGGGTAGCACTGTGACTCATCTAATAATTTCTACATCGTTACTTCTGTGTGTCTGTTCCCTTCATCTCCTTTTTTTTAAATCCATCTGTTTTATGATATTTGGGACTTGGACTATGATGCATGTCAAGACAGCAATCAACCCTTTTCTTCCTCATGCTAAACGGCCTGTAATCGGCCTGCAAGGGTCGGATGAAATCACAGGTCAAATCAGGGTGAAATATTTTTTGTTTATTGGACCAGAGGGGGGAACTGCATCACATGTAGTGTTACACGTTTGCAGTTGCCGCAGTCCATCTGCATGATTCATACCCCTCAAGGATTCTGGAGCTGGTTTGGGTGTAAAAGGCTGAAAGCATGAAATTGGGCTTGTGTAGTCGCAGAGTTAGAATTTGTGGAATCACCCCAGGATGTTAATGAGACTGAAGTGCTTAAACAAATGTCTAGACAGATGTGTTGAGTTGTCCTTGCCTTTATTACATCATATCAGCGTGTCATTTGGAGAGCTTTGAGCTCCAGTTTTGGTGTTATTCATATTAGAATGCACGGTAAAGGATCACGTGGTTATTAAACTTTTTCACAGTCATATCTGAAAAATCGTACATTTTGGAGAAGTTGGTTTTACAAAGAGGACAGTTGCCCAACAGGTCAAACAGAAATGTTAGTAAGTGAGGAAAATGAACAATTTTACTTTCAAAAAAGGACATTATAGAAGAAAATTATAATGTATCATCTGCAAATGCTGATACATGCAGTTTTTCTGCTTTACCCTGCATGACTATCGCTTTACAACATCCACCCTGTGGGAGCGCCGACTAGGCCGTGAAGTTTGTCTTTCTCTTTATGGGTAGAAGGTAGGATGCTGGGCTCAAACAGTTGAAGCTAGTTGGCCTAGCTTGCCAACACTGGCACTGCTTTCCAGTTGAATTGATGTTACATTGATGCTGTCTCCACAGCGTCTGAATTTTTGCCAAACACCTGAACTCTAAGTGTCATTAGTGACACATTATACAAAGAGGAGTCTTGCTAGGATGGCCTGCAGGCAAAGACCAAACTATTAAAACTCACAGCTGGAGGTCACTTTGTGACAGCGGGGCATCCTACATCAAATCTGGACATAGAACAGGTTAATGCACAGAATCAGAGTTACTGAGCTCAAATAATAGATGGAACCAAGCAATAGCTGGCAACATGACCCCCAGCTAAGTAAGTGATAAGACCAATGTGATATGATGAATCATGCTTGATCTCAATCCACACACAGGTCACACCTATTAAATTAGACTACAGATACAGTGAGTCTGCACCAAAAATGAAGGCCCCCTGGGGAATGCTAGTGGAGAGGGTGCCTTTGCATTTCTTCTTGTTGGTAATTTACAATTTTTTCAAGGTGGACGAAAAATGAACACAAACATCAATAATATATTTATTACTTAGGAAAAAGTGAATTTTAATTTCGATAAAACTTCATCCTACTTTAATCCTTCATTTTATTTTCTGCCAAGCTTTTCTGATTTTCGATGTGCCGTTGTCTCAGATCCACAGCAGCTGGGAAAATCTTGTAGAGAACAGGAAGTGAATATGGACCCATGCTTTAACCTCTCAGCAAGCACTTGAGAACTTGTCCTCGAGTAAGATACTTAACCCCCAGTTGCAGACGGTGGCCTGCTCAGTTGCCAGAAGTTAAATGTAGCCTGTGATTGTGTGAAATGTGGCGTGGCTAAAACTAAAAAATAACAATAACCTCCACACCCTAGTTCCCATTATATAAATTTCCTTTAAAAAACACTTTCATCAGACCATTTGCTGTGTTACCAAATGTGTGCACAGGCCCGACTGACCAGCTTTAATGCCCAGGCGCTGTGGATTACACTCACCACTAGTCTGATGGCTTCACAGCTCTAGTCGAGGCCTACTGAAGGGAGATAATTGAGTGTGAGTACATAGAGTCATATACAGTGACACTTCATATGATCAAATATAAAGCCTGATCGAACATGTGAACGTGGCATTACAGAATGCTGAATGGCTCCTCTGTGTTTCAAAGCTCCGTGTGCCATGATGTTTGTGCTTTGTGTTGATGGGACTCACTGATCAAATATCCTCTGAGCGCTGACAGGGATGTGAGAGTGATGTAAAGTTGACTGACCCTCTTACATCACAGCGCAGAGTCGCGTCTGTCTCTTTAGGGAGGTATTACAAATAAGCATTCTAAAATTTATTTAACAAGTGTAGATTGCCTTTTCTAATGTGTGGCCAGGGAAGCCAGAATCCTCTTGGGTCAGTCTAAACTGTTTCTGTTGCATGGATTTCCCATGTGGTGACAGCAAATGACTAGACTGTGAGTAAAGGTTAGTCCTACTTGAACACAGGGGGAGTGGGGAGACTTGGAAAACAGACAAAGCGAAGGAACCCCTTGTGGGAACTAAAGAGGTATTTTTAGTCCCTGACTTCACTGATATTGCATCAGCTAGAGTAAGTCCAAGCAACCATAAATTCACCCTTCCTGGAGAAAAGAACTGAAAGTGGGACATCCAAACAGGATTTTAAATTGATTTTAACAATCAACTGTGTCTAAGTGCCTTGCTCAAGGCGTAGGTGTTCAAGTGGAAGTTTAATTTGAAATTTTTGGGGTATTAAATTGGTGACTTTTGATCACAAGTCAGCCTTGATAAGCAGGGCAAGGCACCCTGAACTGTCAGTTCTTTAGAAATAATATGATGAAAAATGGAGAAATAAGTTCAGTGCCGAATGATACAAAGGGAAAAATTATATAGCCTTCCTGTTTTCAAGCTCAGAGATCAGTAGTGTTTGTCCACCGCTTTCAGGGGCAGGATATGGACAAAATGAACCTGTTATGTGAAACCGATCCTGCCTCATCACACTGCTACAAAACAGCAGGAACTAGATAAGTAAACTGGATGAGTATTTATGGCTGAATGACCTAGTCTGGTCATTGGCCACCAGTAGACGGGGGTGTGAGAGTCTCATGTAGGAGGAAACAGAAAAAAAAAATCCCAGTTCCCAGTAAAAAAAATAAAACTTTATAATGGGACTAATCTGGATAAATGACATCTCTGGGGATTATGTCACTGTGGCCTGGATCTGATACCTACTTTAGCTGTCCAATAGTCTGAGTGCAGGTAGTTCAGTGTGACCCGGACATCCAGAGGACTTGGAGTGACTTCAAAACCTTCAGAGGGACAAAGGCAGAAACATAACAACACAGCATAACCGCCTAAGCACGGGAGGAGAGATAGATGAGGAGAGACGGAGAGAGAGAAGGAGGTGATGAATGGTGTTGTTTTTCTCTGTAAGGAGGATAACTGTATCCTCCTCTGGGAGAAGCGGAGCCGGAGAGCGTCTGTGAGCACTAGTCATGTGTCTCAGAGACAGCCAATGGAAATCTGTGCATTTGGTTCATATGCGAGTTTACTGGGTCAGAGTCAGAGCAGCAGAGGAGGCAACAGCCAATGGGAATGCGAAGCAGCGTCTGGAGGTTTAGCCAATGGGGTTGGAGTCTGGTGTCTGGTACCAGTTGATGTCTGACAGTTAGACAGACTGTATCTAATTACCACAGCCGAGGCTCAGCATGGGTCTGTGTGTGTGTGTGTGTGTGTAGTTTGTGTGTGGGGGGGAGGGTGTCTGTGTGTGTGGGTGTAACTAAGGACAGAGGGAGTTAAATTAGAATTAGAAAGGAGGAAGGTGGTTTTGAGGTTTTGGCAAAAGTTGAAAACAAGGCATCGGATCTGGAGAGCTGCCACGTGAAAAATGATATTGTGCCAAAAGACACCGTAGATATAAATATACAAGCCCCGAATTCAGAATTCCCATTTAAAATTAGCCATATTAGGCAGTAATACATCCCATTTCTCGACATGCCTATTATTAAATAAAGTCCTTTCTGGTGCAGTGTGTGAACAAAGGAAATATGTAACAGTTGGATGTGTGTGGATTTCTGTATATTTCTTCATTTCCTGTATGAATGAATAGGCCTTGAAAGCAGAGTTCAGTTTCCCACAGTGTAATGGTCTATTATTGTCTCAAACAAAACGCAGGGAGCTTCGCCCCATACAGCCTCGTCATTAGTGACTGGACAAGACAGAGGCTACCAGGTGTTAATGGCACACGCACAAACGCACACATGTCCCAATGCTACTCCATACATACACACACGCGCATGCATCCATATCCACAGAGGTGAGTGGGGCTGAGAGACAAGGGCAGCTGGCTGGTGGTTTTTCCTGTTTTGACTGCCTCTGTCTCGGCACATAATGCTTCACTTACACACGCACACACACACTTAAGTCACACAATGGCCTGTTTTTTTCCTCATTGCCTACTCGTAAGTTTTATATATGCGGCTCCTAAGCAGGGGCTGAAGTATTAACGTCAATGATGAGTTGTGGGACGACACTTTCCTGAAGACACTTTAGAAGCAGTGAGTTAGCATAGCATAATAACTGAAAATAAACTGCTAGTTGGCTCTTTGCAGCAAACACAAATCAGCATTTTAAGGTTCGTGTGTTCAGACTTCGCAAAGCGAAGTATCAAAACAGCATGGTGTGGTTTTGCAGGAGGTAACGATCCGGACTATCTTAGCTGGCAATCACAGCCTTCACCCAGACGTCCTTGTTTGTCCAGGACAGTCCTGGTTTCAGTATATGTGGGCTCGAATTCTGAGAAATGGCAGTAAATCAGTAAAATATCCCACTTTCACTGCCCAACTTTCCTGCCTTTCACCATAATATGATAATAAGAAATAACATTTCATGTTACATATACAGATTTAGCCCAACATAAAAATGTAAACAATGCCCACTACATGTGAATGCAACAATGATTGGTATCCGCGCATATGAGTCAATCAAAGTGTCATTATCAAGGCTGTTGTTAGTTTATGAGTCATGGGGAAGTATTATAGGCTTTGACGCTGATAGCTCTTTTGGACATTACCCCTCAGTATGCTAAGATTGAGCTGTCAAACCAAAGAGACAGTATATCCTTTCTTAAAGCTCCAGGGGGCTTTGGCTTTTCTTGGTTAGGGAATACTCCATTCAAGGTGTTGAAAGATGGGATAGGTGTGCTAAATACGAAGTTAACACGCGCTTAAACCCTCATAAAACTACCGTCTCACATCAGCTGGTTGAATTAGTTAGCAGTAAGCATAAGTCCACCGACAATTTACTTACCACTTCGAGCTAAGGTAACCAAATGCTAATTATAGCTTGTTATTTAACAGTGTCGCCCATTTCTCAGCAAGAGCACATGATTAAGTGCATTTCGTCGAATTCCAACATTTACCTTAAAGTTCTATTTGTGAATAACTAAATTAACATCCACTGAAAATAACTGGTGTGACTATAGGAGACCAAACCAGAGCATGTTCGAACATTAAAAAAGAGATATACAGTACAGGCCAAAAGTTTGGACACACCTTCTCATTCAAATGAATAGGAAAGTGTGTCCAAACTTTTGGCCTGTACTGTATGATAAAAGATTTATGTGCATATAAGCATGCATTCGTGTCTTTGCGTGTGTGTGTGTTCTGAGTCTGATCACTTGCAGTGTACAGAAGTACCTCATCGTAGAGTGTTAATATTTGTTTTGTTGTAATGAAGTGTAATTAAAGCAACTCTGTCTGTTGCATATGCTGGCTGGTGCACCCTCACAGCGGGGTTCGAGTCCATCTGGCCTAAGACTTTCATTTCAACTCATCTTCCCTCAGTGCTTCCCTCGTGGAACACTGTCTTCCTGGATAGAAACTTGGATGATCACACCAAGCAGGGAAAGCCACGATCGAGGATCAGAATTAGAAAGATGAAATAATAATCCTGTGTTATCCGGCGAGCATCAGTACTGGTAGTGCTCCAACCCGGCAAAGGGCTGTTGTTGTTATTCTTTGATCAGACCAACAGGAATAACAATATATAATTCATAATGCTCAGTCTAGTCTGGGAACACTAGGCACTGCACTTTAATTATTGATCAAACAGAACAGATTTAATATCAATCACCGAAGCATGGGCAGAAGTGAGCAAAGTAGGAGGAACGGAGGAATCTCTCGGGCGTTGCCGTCTAACCGTCTAATGAAAACAAAAAGAACTGCAGTGGGGTTAATGTAGTGGTGGTAGTGTGCAACAGGAACTCAGGATTAGCTTGGACACTGATTCACTGAGACTACAACTCACAGGATACACAGTCTTTGAAGGCTGATGCTGATAGTTTGAGATCTGAGGCTGCCAATACTCAGTACTTTTACAAATCACTCTGTTATTCGGTGTTTTCCGTGAGTGTGTTTCCAGGAGAGGTGGAAAAACTTCAGAGGCAGCAGACCATCCTTTTAAACAAACGTACCGCTATTGGGGCTGCAGCTTCCAGTGTACTGCCTACCAGCTACACTGCTGCTATAAGCTACAAGTATTAACACTAATACTTCTACCTTTATACACTCATCAATACCACTATTACTGCTACTCCAGTCACTGACTCTACAGCTATTTCCATTAATACTACTGATTTGACTCCAGCTGCAGTTACTGCCATTCTCTGATGCCTATTTTACAACTATTACTATTTGACATAATTACCGTGACAACTGCGAACAGGATTGCTGCCACTGTCGCTATGCTTACTACAATCTAACGCTGCAGAAACACATACTGCTGCTACTGCTGCCATTTCCTCTGCAAACACAACTGCTGCTGCAGCTTGCAGTGACATGACTAAAACTGCTCCACTGCTGCTATTACTACTCCTACAACTATTACTTCTGCTACTGTATTACTGCTTACAATTACATTTACTACTACTCCTCTACTCCCGCCCCCCTCGCCCAATGCTACATCTACCACTTTTTCTTCTGTTTCTAATACAACTTACTGCTGCAGCCACTAATATTATATCATTATGGCTAATTATTTCAATGATATTACAGCTGCTGCTACTGGTACAACTTCCTACTACTAGCGTGACCGATACTGCTGTTAGTGCACTAATACGACCGTGCTCCTATCACTATGCGTATTAGATGGAGTACCTGAAATACTATAGCAGTCACCTTCATATCACTTCTTCAGGGTGCGTACATGCATGCTTGTGTAATATTTATGGATAATAAACATAATGTAAGCCAGTGGTCCTTCATTGCATAACTGTAATTCTAAATTGAGACATCAGTGAAGAGAGCAGCAAGACAAAATGGCTTGAGTCCACTGAGTGGGAGAAATGTGCAGCTGAAGTATACTGATTACAGTGGGCTTGTGAGGAGCTTGCAGCTGTAGAAGCAATTGAATACACGCACACACAGACACACACACACACACACACACACTCACAAAACCCCAGCATGTTTGCTGCTTCCTGCCTTTTACTGTCTATTGTTATATTTAGTGACACAGCTCTTACAGACCACTTTCAACACTCAGGGTACAATTAGAAATAGACAGACATTTTCTCACACTCAAAGAGACCCCCGACGCACACACACACACACACACAAGCAAATCCAGAGTTCTTACAGTGCGAAGGGGCCCTTGCTTTTCACTCATCAGGAATGCAAGTAGAGAGCAAGAGAGGGAGAAAGGGAGAGAGAGTGAAGGCGAGCAACTGGGACTTTCCCCAGGATCCCAGAAAAAGGAGGGAGAGAGGAAGCAGACAGTGGGAGCGACAGAGGACAGGAACAAATACAGGAGGAGGGAAAATGGATGGGTTGACTTGTGTATGGGTTCGTTTCTCTTTCCCACAGTGGAAATGACCCAGTTATTACTGCACACTGTGTGAAGGAGAGGATAGGAGATAAAAACCATGAGAGATGTATCAGAGAGATTGTGTGACAACCTTCCCACCACCGTGCTGCCGTCTGGAGCTACAGAAATGAGTCTCGCTCGCTGTCTGTCTTTCAGTCAAGGTTAATGGTGTGTCTCCAGAGCTTACTGCAGTTGCCACCAGTGCTCCCATTGATCCCACACAAAACCACCAATGCTGCTCCACATATGGCTCCACTGAGGGTGTGTGCGTGCGTGTGATAGGGATCAGTAGCCTCGATTGTGACTCAGTTTGTGGGATGTGTGTTTGCTGGGCGTGCGTGTGGTCTTCTTGGTGATCCAGCTGCTGGCATTCAGAATTTTGTGTGTGTTTGTGTGTGTCTGTGTAATAGTAGAAGGAAGCCTGTCTCACATTAGCAAACTTGCCATGTCATCTAAGGCCAGTAATAAAAGAACTGGGGTTCTTTTCACCCCCAGTCTGTGTGTGTCCACATTACTGCATGAACATGTGTGCATCAGTGTGTGTGTGTGTGTGTCTTAAAATATGTGTCTGTGTGGGTTTAGTCTATGTCCAGGTGCTTTTGAGAGTGTGTGCAGGTATGTGTGCTTGCCTAGACATGGGTATGTGAAAATGCACATGCATATGTTTTGAGTGAGGGTGATCCCCACCGGTGGATTACACTGCATACGGTCCACACGCAGTTCCTCCACTAAATAAAAGTTGAAACACTTCTGTGCAAAAGCTAAGAAATCGGGGAAGGAAATGGAAAAAAGTGAAGGGGAAAGCCCTTCATTCTGCGCATACTACAATGTCTATTTTAATCTTGTTTGACAACTTCAACTGATTATAAATCAACTGATTCACTCAGGAATGTGTGGGCTAGTGAGTACCAGCTAGCGGTTTGTGTCTTGGGTGTTCTGCAAGGATGTGATACAAGAAGTGGATACTGTGTGGATGGTGCCCATTCATTATAATTAAAGATGATCACCCAGCATATGCTTCGAGACACTTTCTGGTTTGCTTCTACACTGTGCCACCCACGACACATGCTGATTAGCGTCTTTCTCATGCCCCAGAAGACCATAGATTTAAGATGAAGATATCGGGCTTTTCTTACCGCTCTGTTTAGTGATTAAGGTTGAAAAATTACAGTAAAATGAGTCGTGACTTTTTCACCTAATCTCACTCGTCAATCATGATATCACGCTCCCATTTTTTGCATCATCCATCCATCAACAATACTTATCAATCAGGATTGCAGAGCTGACAGATATTTAGCAAGGGCGGGGGTTTTGACCTTTTCTGTAGGGACTAAAGTTGGCAGCCTTGATTGACCATTATATATGTACATTTTCATAACTTTTTGGTGCTGTGAGTGTCTTCTGCTGTATTATGGTTTAAAGTTTTCATGTGTTTACATACAGATGTACTGGACTCGTGATGAAAGACTCATGGGAAAAAGTTATTGAACAAAAATGTTCAGTGAGTCTTCAAATTCTAATTCTAATCTAACATTTCATTGTCAAACTACTACTTTCAAGGTCCTTTTCTTTTAACGTTGCAAGGGGATAGATGCCAACATATCTCAGATGGCAAAATTCAAGTTTCATGTTTCAGCTTTTCTTAACTTACTCTAAAATGAAGTACACAAAGAAATACTAGCTACAAAAACAAAAACTAACCTCGCAGTCAAGTGAGACTGCTGAGAAAACTACCAACAGGTAAAAATGCAAAAACATATTCTAAACTAAGAAAGCTAAAAGGTGTCTGTTGAGCTTTAAGAACCGACTCAGTAATAAAACTATACAAGGATTTCTTTGACATTGAAACTATTACACTGAAGACTGAAAAATATCAGTGCTGGCCTTCAAGAACACATATCCGTCGAACCCCAGCTGGTGTTTGAGAGAAGAGTAGAGGGAGACTGCAAACCACATCTTAGCCTGCCAAAAATCACATTTCCCCTCTACAATATAGCTGGTTTACATTAACTCTCACACATGCATGGCGAAGCCTGAGTCCACCCATTTCACATTTCATTACCATGAAAAGCTCAAACCGTTATACCAGCCTCTGCAAAACAGCAGAAATCTTTAATGTGATTCATCAAAACTTGAGATGAAAAAGAACTGTAAAATATGCTGGTTAAGTGATGAAGAGATGCATTGGAGGGAGAGAACCACCATAAATTCATCCTGCGGGATTAGGAGCTGCGGAAACTGGAGAATGAGGGGTCAAACATGGCCACTACTTCCATGATCTATTGCCCAGAGCAGTACAATGCCTAATGGCTAGGGAACAGCTACAAGTCACGTATCTTTTGCTGTGTTACAGCATGTTCACTTCATGAGAGAGGTTCTGCTCCTTTGGGTGCTTTCCTCAGGAGTCTGTTGAGACGGTTATTTTGGTTTACTTTGTATTTAGCCATATTCACCTCTCACAAGTAAACTCCTAGTTTAAAGCACCCCTCTTTCTTTTTTTTCCTTTCATTGTTATTTTAGTTGGTGTTTGACCTTTGCATAGCACTCTTTGATACTACAAAAGTTGTTCTCACATTCATCTTTTGAAGGGGAAAACATTTAGCTGTGCTCCCTTCAACAGTTCCTATAGTTGGAACCAAGGGGCCCCAAAAAACAGACCTTACAAAAAAAGAGGCCTATATGAAAAGATATGTGTTTATACTTTTGTCTCCATCTTGTAAGAAATCATTTATATACAATATTGGCATAAGATTTAATCGGAAACACTGACGCCAAACATCGCACAAAACCCAGTATTCCAAAAACCAACATACAACAGTTAATACCGCACTGCCATAATTCAAACTGCCCTATGATGATAAAGTCTCTTGCTCTCTCTCCTTCTCTCTCTCCCTCCCACCACATATGGATCAGTTTAAAACACACCCTGGTTTGGCCTACTTTCAGAATGTCACAGGACATTTATCTTTATTCCCTTCTTCCTCTCCATACCTTATAGAGAAATTGCTTTTACAGATGTGTTCTCTGTACACTCTATGTACAGAGAACCCACCTCTCTCTCTGCCTCCTTCTTTCTATCCTTTGCGTTTCTCTTACATGGTTTTCTGTCTTGTGCCTCAATTGGTGCCTGTGTAGCCTCATGGAGCTTTGCATCTGGAAAGTATATCCTTCCACTCGACATACAGGAACATATTAAGAGAGGACCTTTGTCTTCCTTTTCTTCCTTTTGTCCTCCCCTTTTAATTGGAGATGTACTGCAGGGTTAAGCAGCTGATCTAGTTTACAAACATCTGATGTATTTATTGTGAAATTGAAGCATTAAATGTTGTATACATTGTCAGATTGTTATCAAAATGAGAAATCCACACACAGAACCCACACAGCAAGAACTCAGAGACCGTGCCTGTCAGAACTTCTGTAACTTTGTGATGCCACAGCACAACAGTTCTGCCAGACTATTGGCTCATCTGAATCTGGAATCCAACACTGTACGAACTTATTTCTGTGAATGTGATCGGTTAAGCAAACAATTGCTGGCAGAGCTCAGAGGAAAGAGATGTGACTTAAACTACACTATGATGGTTTCTGGTACATAAACCCACAATATGTATCCTTTACTGATAATTACACACCAGCAACGTGTAAAATGTAGGCCCTTTAATATCAGGATACAGTCATTCATCCAATGTTTCTGCATGAAGTAATAGTCTTCTGATACTACGTGTTTAATAATATGTGATAAAATACTGGCGCTTAAAGGAAGGTGAAAAATACAATGTTTTTTTTATATATAAATACACTTCTATTCTCACCACAGTCTCTGCCAACAAGTAGTGACTCAACCAGCAATCAGTTCATGAAAGCCTTTTGTTGAAAACACCTCTGGCTCACAGAGAGCGGTGTGCTTTGCCCCCATAGCAGCAACAACATCAATTTATTTAAAGTAACCACAGAAATCTAGGTTTCAACTATTAGAAAACCCAGAAGTAACAGCTGCATTGAATTGTTTAAGTTCATCCAGGATAAATACATCTAACACACCTTCGTCCATTGTAGTCTTTTATTTTTTCCTCTCTTGGTTCAGTTCCATTTAATTAAATCCAATCAATGGTTCAAGCACACTAATAGGATAAGCATGGCCATTCTTGACCTCGATTAGACACACCACCCTTTACATCTTATTTGATCTCTGCTGTCTTTCAACAAAAAGCAGCTGTAATTTATATTTCAAAAGCACTAATGCATCAAGTAACTAAAAAAAATTCAACATTCTAAAATAGAGTGAATTACCCCCGTATCTGCTGTCATACCTTTATTGTTTTTAGTTCAGTCTTATAACTTTCTGTCAGCTGCAGGCAGCTGCACTGAAGAAAATCTTGAAAAACAACTGCACACTCCCTGCTCAGCACCAGCACAGTGAACTTATTGGCGTATCTAGCCGCAAAAGGGCTGCGGTCTCTCTCTCTCAGGAGTCCGTAGAAACCAAATACAGAGCTAAAAGAGAGTGAATGTTACAGTTTGATTCATCAGGTGTCCAAAAATATGAAGTCGCTATATATTTATCTTACCAGCACAAATGGTTTCCAAAGCACTGACAATTCTGAAGTGAAGAAATCTTTGAGCACCAAAAATATCAATAGTAAGAGCATTGACCTATAGGCTAAAGACGTGATATTTCCAGCTGCGTAATGAGGAAGTAATGGCAATCTTCACAGACTTGCAATCACAGGGAGATGGCTGTGGGAAGAGTTAAACAGATAAATTGCCTTTCTGTTATGCCTCATGATGACTGTCTGCACAGGTCACACACTGGGGCCTAGAGTCTGGCCTTTTCTCTTTACCAGTATCTGCTCCTATCTGAACGCTCTACTTTTACTTCCCAGCTCAAAAAAGAAACATGAAAAACAAGCAAAACTCTAAAGATCCTCTGTATCAGGTCCCATAACTTTGCCAATATTCGACCTTGATCAGCGTCTAGACAAGCCGTGACACACAAACAAAACTCAAGTGCTACTCCTGAGTGTACTGTATCAGAAGTAATGACCCCGCCTGTCTCCAGTCTACTTATATAAGGAAAGATTACACAAGCAAAAAGCACCGCAAGGAGCAGACGAATATAGCTCAGTGAATCTGCGTGTATATTTGATCAAGCTTGTGAGCTACAGTGTATGTGAGGGGAGCAGTGGAGTGTGTTTGAAAGAAAGGATGTGCATGAGTCTATATGTCAGAGAGGGGTGGAGGCAGCCAGACAGAGATGGAGGGGAAGGAGGCAGGGGTTCGCACATATTCACTGCAGTCTGGGAGAAAGAGCAATTTATCATCTCAGCGCTGTCTGAATGTATGAACTGTTTGGGCTGCTGGAAATTTACATTCTATACAACTTTGGCAGTATTGTTTCTGATGAAAGTCACAGCAGTCAAGTTAATGTGCGGAATTAGTGTGAGCAAAAAAGAGGTACAGGAGGCAGGGAGAAGTGGGGTGGGGGGTGGACTTAAACAGCAGAAGGACTGCAAGAGCTGCTTCCACACTTCAAGGGCTTTAGTGACAGGGAAGCTGCTCTATTCGGCACTGTCAGCAGTTTTGCTCATGAATGTGTGTGTGTGTGTGTGTGTGTGTGTGTATGTGTGTGCATGCGTGTGGCTCTTGTGTGCCTATCCACGGGGAATGAAAACTCCCCATGTTGTTGTTCTATACAGCAAGGACACTCTGGTACATACAGTAGGCTTAAAGGACAAGAACACACATACTATATGGCCACATGCCATTCAGTGCACTGATATCACTGAGCTGATATAAATCCTTTATTAAAATTCAGATATCAGCCACTCATGTTCCCGCACCTTTTACATGATGAAATATATTACATTCCAAGTCTGATGTATAATTATTGCATACCTCATTGATTGCCTTTAGAAAGACCTTAATTAATTCATGTGACATTTTGATTGTAATCCCCACATGTATGCACGAATATTATTGCCACTCAATGCTGGGCAAAGTTCTTGAAAACTATCATCAATTTCTCATGACATATTACTCATTGAGAAATTAATGACAGCTAATTTACAAGCCACAGCAGCGAAAGTGATTACTTATATTGCTCGTTAATTTACTTTCATCAGTCAGTCCGGCTTTGTCAAAAATACGCTATACCAAATCACACGTTCTGCTTTTATCAATGAATGGTTGTTGATCAAGCAGACGGCCTGAAGGTAGGAGGTGTAAACCAACAATCAACAGCTACTGTTAGCTTAGCCTCAAGTAAGTATCGCTGCGTCCATAATTGAATCATGTACCAAGCATGCAGGCAAAGCTAGTGTTGGCTAATTAGCAGACGGCCACATTTATCATCATTTTGTAAAAAAAAAAAAAAAAAAAAAAAGAAGCTAACATTGTGAGCTTCTGTGCTAAGCTAATGTGACCCGCAGCAGTCCCTTCTCGCATGGAGAATGTTGATAATAACTCCTGATAAAAACTGCAAACAAGGTTATTGCTAAACTGTTTGCATAGCTGAGAAATACTACGATCATTTGTATATGTAATTATATTTTATTAGGATATAATTCAAGGATGTCAAAAGATAAATGTCGTTAATTTTGAATACATTTTTAAAAAATCGCTTTCATGTGATAATGACGTGATTTTAATTAAACCAAAAACTACACTGCTTTCTCTTCATCTCGTGATGTAGACTTCACAAAGAGACAAATAACCAGCAGGAGAAAATCCTCTGCTCTACACAGCGTTGTCAGCGCCGCGCTGACTGTTACTAAACGATAGCAAAGGACCCATAAAAGAAGTCTTCATATCATTCAGGAGGCTGTGATGAGCAAAGAAAAACAAACGTCAAAACACACTCTTGAGTCGGAGTGAGTCCGTAGTACGGTGCCATTGTGGCACCCGGCAGTAAAGTGCAGCCATCCCTGGCTGGCACATAGGACACCCATTCACTCTGTGACAGGGTGTCACACCACATGATTTATGACGGGTAATTATGGTTATGGAGGTGACATCATATCCTACTCGCTGGCTCCCTCATGTATCTATGCTGTGTATATGTGTGTGTCTGCGAATGTGTGTGTTCACATGTGTGTTCGTGACTAATTAGTTATGCTGTCTGGATCCAGCAATGGCTGTCTTTGTTTTTCCACAGAACGGAAGACAAGGCATGTCACAACAACATATCTCGCTGTTCCTCCAGACATGCAGCAATGCACACACATACACACCAACGCACAGGACACACTTAAAAGCACATAGGCACATAACACACGCGCATATGGGCCTCTAACTCGCTCTTGCTCAAACTCTCTTGCTTTGTTTTAATCTGGGAACAGATTTGATTAGTTTTTTTTTTTTTTTTTCCCCTTTCTTTTACCTCAGGAAAAGCTACCGAGGACAAGCTAAAGGAATCCAAACAGCAGGGACAATCAGTCACATTCCTTGACGGAGCTAACCATCAGTTTACCATGGTCTGAAATTGGCAGCAGTGAGAAGCATACAATTAGAAATCATTACTCTGGACCTAACTGCTGCTGACAGGCATGGGCACGACAAATGAGAAAATGGAAAGATTATAACACAATTTCTCTCTTCTGTGCACATCTGCTAATTCACTTGCCAGCTCTAAATAAATGCATTCATTTAAAAATTATTTAGCAAACCATTCCTACTTGTTGGAGGAAGGGTGCTGAAAAAAAAAAAAAAAAAAGAAAACTATTTACAGAAAACTTTCCACTTTTAATTTAAACCCATCATCACTTTAGATGTTGCTTCCTTACAAATATTTTTTTTTTTCCATATTCTCAATCATGACTGAACACTTTTAACGTTGTGTAAGGAGTTCAGAGGCTAACAATCACTGCACAGGACACGCACTGCAGTTTTGTGCAGGGGTTATTGTGAGATACACAACAGTGCCCTTAATAAGGCAATTTGGAGAAACAAAACATTGCCAAAAAAAAAAAAAAAAAGGGAAAATAGATTAGGCCGCCCGTCAGTGAGTCACAATAATGAGTAACATAACTTTTTTTCTTGCTGTTGAGTGGACTCATTTCAGTGTTCATTCAGAGGCACGGCCATAGCCACAGGGCCCTCATTTAGGAGTGGGCTTCAGAAGTCCATATTTGAACTTTAAACTGCTATTAAGGCAGCAGTTGAAAATCAAAACAGCCTATTCCGGTCAAAAGTTACTACAGCTCAGATGTCGTGCGTAATAAAATATATCTCTTTGCTCTCTGACCTTGCAAATATTTTAACAAAAGTGACCTTTTGTTGTTTTCCAACCTTGGCTCATGCACAGATGAAAACTTGACAAACTCCCTCGCCCTCACTATTGCTGTTTTTTTTATCCGGGGAGATTTAAACAATGTACCCGCTGGCCTGAATTTAAATTCATAAGGTCATAAAGAAAAAGCACCCTTAGCCTTACTACATCGAATAGCAAAAGCCTTTTTTTTCCCAACTGTAAGTTAAAATTAATATTATAAATATTTTAATTACAGTATAAATGATGAAAACCAATCTACCGTACCTGATCTATTCCGGTCCATCTCTAAGTCGGCAGCACGACTCTCTACTCCCCTGCTCCCTGTACGCTTAGATGCATCACAGAAATGTTGTGCTCTTTCCTACTCTGCTTCCTCCTGAGCACCAGACTGTGCCTCCTGCAATGCCCCTGTCAAGCTGCGTAATTTTGTGAACGGCACAAACACTGAACAGTTATTGGTCTGTGCAACAACCACGCTTGAAGTGCTGCTGCAAAGGCACACACAGCATTAGAGCGTTACTGAAGGCACACTATACTGCACTTTTTAGGGTAAATGCTAAAGTATCAGGATCTAAATGAAGTAAGTGCACTTTTTCTTATGTTAAGCTCATTACTGTTCTGGAAAGAAGGAACATGATCTGTGCTTTTAAAGGGCTGTGTTGTATTTGAGGTGCATCGTAAGAAGGTTGTGGAAGATCTCTCCCCACAGGGGAAAAAAATAATAACTCTGCTTTGACCACTCAACCCTGCAGGAAACATGGAGGCCTGACTTCTAAAGGAAACTGCCTGCCCATCATAGTAAACTAATTTGATGCTGTTGTGTTTTGGTAGTCCACCCTCATCCCTCTAATAGTATAAGACATCTCCAACATCTCCTAAAGCCCACCGGAGGATTTTCTTCCTGAGGAACCCACAGGTAGCTCAGCGCCTCACAACCAGTTCTTCGGTTTAGTAATCAAATGCACCTTCACATCCTCTGTTCCTGTGCGCCTCTACTCTAAGCCTCACTGTCATGTTGCTGCTCAGTGGGCAGCCAGCTGAAGCAAAGGACAGGAGAGATTGTCATCAAGTCTCTTATTGTCGCGATTCATGATTTTTTATTTATTTATTTATTTGTTTGTTTGCTTTTTTTTTTTTTTTTTCCCCCCATCTGAGACAAAGCACTGATCCACTGAGAATAAAACAAACCACAACACCTGAACAGTTTCTTCAGGTGTTAGTCTGGCTGCCTCCGTATGGTGCTGACACTTTTCCAACCACCTCAGGCCGGTACAGAGCTGTAATCCTGCTACTGGAGCTGTTTAGCATATCCTATTTATTAGCAAGCCTAGTCTGCTTTCACACCCGCCTGCATTCTGCTTAATTGCTGTCTGTGTCTGAGTTTATCTCTTCCATGGTATAACTCATAGCAGATCCAGCACCAGCATGAACTGACAACAGCGTCAAAAAGACACCTCTCTCGAAAAAATATTAAATAAGTAACATCTGTCTTTGGAACTAAATTTATTTAATTTTCCCCATTGTGTCCCCTCACTTTCAGTATTCCTCCACTAATGCCTTTACTGTCCTTTATAAATTACATTTAGAGATTTTTTTATTTAGTTAAATGATGTCTTCTTTTTTAGCTGAATATGCTAAGTAATATGCATTTAAGAATTTATAGCAACAGTAGCAGCTCTATGAGGTTTGTGCACAGAAGTACAAGGAGCTCAAAGCAAAAAAAAAAAAAAAAAACAACCTCGTGACAGTGCTGGAGAAAGTCACAATATGTTCTTCTTAAGTCTGTGAAAACTTTCATCTGCTAGTTGTTTTACAACAAAAAAAAGGATTTATCGAGCTTTATCCTTTGGGGAGCATTGTCTAGTCAAGTGGATTTATTAGTGTAGCACTTTTCATAAACACTTACTACCAGCCTGGGAGAAAAGCAGTGGTGTAAGAGATTGTTCAGTTGCAGGAAATCTCAGACATACGACCGATGATCTGAGGGATCTGGTAAGATTAAAGTAATATATGTCACATCCCTCTGAACAAACATAAATACTTTTTAGCTTACATAAGACTACACGGGGCAGTCAAGCAGAGAGGGGATGACCCTCAGCTAAAGTCCTCAGGCTAAGGACTAAGCCTGTACCAGGTGTAGTTCACTTCAAGTCACTTCTGTATTGTACCATCAGCCAGTGAGTCATTTTGGATACAGCTAAAAAAAATTATAGGTATGGACATCTTTGTACTTTCATGTTTATGATTAGTTTGATTCATTTTTCTACTTTTTTTGTGTTAGGTTGTGCAAAGTTTTGAGATATCCAGCGATCGATGATTGATAATTGATTGATTTCCCGGACAGTGGACATGTAGGCCAGTAAAACAAACAGCTATCGGGAATGGCAGGATACTTTGGGACACTGTATGACGGCAGGTATAGCCAAAACAGAAGGAGACAGAGAACTGATCCTTGTGCAACTCCACAGAAACTCTTGGCCTCTGCAGATGTGCAGTCAAAAAAGAGAGAGGAAGCACCTTGTTTTGAATATGCTGAGGCCCAGATAAACTGTCTTGATCAATATAGAAAGTGTACTGGCACTGTTGTATCATAGTTACCAATGATGGATGTCTGTCACCAATTATTTTCATCTGTTCAACAAGACTTTTTTTTGTATACAGTATATCATACAGTATGAGAATAGGAATGTGTCTCCAAACTTTTGTCCTGTACTGTAGGTTTTGGCTATTCAGAAGTAGAAACATTTATTTCTTGGTATAATTCCGACACTCCTGGCAGACAGGTCATACTTTTTTTTTTTTTTTTTTTTTTTTTTTTTTTTTTTTTTATGAATACATTATCTGCAATGGCCCAATCCAGACTGGCAGTTAGTGTTATATCAACGTCTTCAGAGATAACCAGGTTGAGGGTGTGCCCTAATTTTTGTGCTGGGTCCAACACTTCTATGAAAATAAAAATATTTCCATCATATCAACACTGTGGTTTTTTTTTTTTTTTTTATCTCAGTTAATGTGTTTATCGGTAGCTCAGAACAATTATTAGGAAGTCTTTTTTTTTTCTAACTCAAACCATAAGGGCTGAGAAGGTAACAAGAGAAACAGTTTTACAGTATAAGTAGCTTGCAGGAGTAGCAAAAATCTTATGGTCCTTTCTATTTCCTCTTCACGCAAGTTCAGTGAGCAGGACAGTCAGTTTTACTGGCACACGTGATCTATCATTACATATAGGTCATTATAAAGAAGGATTTGTCAACTAAAGAAACACCATTGAGGCATGCCATACATGCATGTAATAGGTTTCATTATGATTTGATTTGTTACCAGTGTCATGATGGTTCACATTGTATGGCTTGTTTAATCTGCCTGCAGCTGATCCAGTGGCAACCTGAGTGACTGGCATCAACATAATATGACTTATGAAGCCAACCAGGCCCATCGATTGCTTTAGAGCAATCCAGTGTACACAGAGCAAGATAACTGACCTTTATTTTCCCCATTACTGCAAAGAGATAGATGCGTGAGATTTATAGCAGGAATCAGCTGGGCATGGTTTTAGTGGGTGGAAACGAAATGATGTAGTCAACTTGTGGGGGTGCGGTGGGCATTTTTTTTTCTTAGTCATCCAAAAGCCTAATTATCAGATTTCATATTGGTAGCTGTTGAAAAATTCAATTGTGTATCAAAAGTGTTGGACCGACCAACATGGCCACCCCACAGCGACGCTGCTACCATCTGTTAAAAAACATTGGATGAGCTGTTAACAAGGCTGTTTCCTTCGGCGCATGAAAGGCTGACATTTTGGAGATAACAGGTTTTCACAGGACAATGACATACTGCCTGGGGAAGGTGTAGACAGGCACATGCTACCTCGGAGGAAACAAATCATGTGCAGGTGACGAGCTTAACCAGGTTCAAGGGGCTCACAATAATTCATGTGACAGGGATATGATTCTGTGAATGCTGCCAATTGCATTCAGCGAGGCAAATGCTGGATGTGGCGCTGCTTTGGGCCTGAGCGCAGGAGCCTTTCGCCTTTACGAGCATACTTCTAGTTTTTCTCCCTTCTGCCGCTTAATGTGTTGAATTAATTCAACAAAACATGTCACGCTGTTCCATTCTTATTTCAATATTCTTTTTGTTGTCCTCCGTGTTGGCACAGGCTCAAACGAGCTGAGCACTGAAATTATGACAACTGTCCAAGGAGATGATGTAATTTAGGTTGTGTCACAGTAACAATGACACGTTTCAGTTTAAATTCGAGCCGCATGTAGGTCGCCTGTCTCGGGATACAGCTTTTGAATCTCAGACCCATATGATCCAGATAACAACTGAAAAAATGACGCACCTCTGTCATGTCTTAGGAGATGTAATCGAACAACCGCTATTAGCTGCAGTGTCAGTGTTACCTTCTACAAAGCAGACCGTTTGCTTTGCCACGTAAGCCTTTGGAAATTACAATCCAAGCCTTGGTGTTCTCAGAACTTGTCCCTATCGTTCCAAGCACACTACAGAACAACACCTACCACTGTGACTCAGAATACCTCTGTCATGCTAAATTGCTTTAGCACCATGCTTAACAATGAGTTCTCTATTTGCTGTACACAGTGTGCCGCTGTGTCTGAATGCACACTAAGGCTGAGTCGATATGTAGGTGGAGTGATACTGTCTCTTGTGTTCTGCAGCGTTGTTAAGCACTTTTTGTGAGGACCTGCTGCTATTTTGCCACTGTCCACACTCACGAATCCTCTTCATTATGCACCCCGTGCCACCTAAACTGGTATGGACTTTGTACACTCTGCAGAGTGATTCAGGCTGTACTGCAGTAAGGGACTGTTTGAAAGTTATTACAACGATATGTGAAGTGATGAAAGTAAAACGTGTCTTTTTTCCTATAAATTAAGGGTCAAAATTGAGGCTTATTAGGATTAACATGATGAGATAAATGGGTTGTTATTAATGGGTGATCCATGGATTACTTACTTCATTAAATGAATGTCTGGAGATATTGGGAAAAGCTTCTTTTCCTTGTGTCTCACAAGGCATGATGGTACAATTAAACAGCATTTTTCTAGTTAACCGCAATATAAACTAGCGCTGAATATTCGCCTGCTATGTAATTAGAGCTCAATATGACACATTCAGCTCAGTTAGCTCACTCAGTTGCTGTAATAATTGTTTGCTTAGCATCTCTTTATTAAAAAGCATGATTAAACTATTCACCATTTTATTATGATTGCCCTAAATTTGGAACTTGCTAATTATTTTTATGTGAAGTTGGTAGCTATGTGGATTCCATTAAGACATTAATAAATGAAGATGCTAAATTCTGTGTGCGTCACTACACTTAATTATTGACAGTTCAACGAGTTGAAGCTATTTAAAATATTTTTACATTTTAGGGGAACGGTTGTAACGTGTGCACCGTCTAGCTCTTGCCGCAATAGTTTTTGCACATCACGCATCTTGCAGGAAAACCACCAGGGCTTATTTGAGCGGACTCTGTTATTGACAGCCTAACTCATATGTGAATTGGGACGATTTGTAGATGAGCTGACGGATTCATTCGCTGTTTTTTTGTAAAGAGCTGTCTGCAGTTAAAGAGCCACGGTCACATGTTTACTAATCTTACTAGGTTATGATTTGTCGATTTGTGCCGGTCCACAGTTAATTTACTACATGGAATTTTAATGGGGACACTATTCTGTTTATCCTGCCAGGAGCCCCGGGGCAAATGTGTCCTGTCAACCCCCCCCCCACCACCCTTGCACTGCCAGACGTCCTGTAACCCTCTGCTAACTGCCCTCTGTATCGGATTGTACTCTGAGGTACATCTGGACACTCAAGTTCCATCCCATCAGACACTGTAGGTTAAGTAAACAAACTGCCATTATTGCTCAATACACAACTGTTAACAGACACACACACACACAACAGCCGCTGTCCAGCCCTAGCTGTGCTGAAACAGGCCAGACACTCCAAACAGCATTTAATTGTCAGAATAATTTACTGGACTGAACTTGGAGCCACACTTGCAGCCTCCCTTCACCGGTTGCAGCCGCTGAAGCTGCTTTTATAGTCCAGGATCCCTATCAGGCACTCTTGGACCGCCTACAAACTCCTTTTACAACTCTGTATTAATAATAATAATAATACAGCAATAAAAGAACACTCAATTCGTATTCCAAGAGAAAACTGTATCTTAATGAACTTCATCTTATTTCACAGATTACAGAACAATCTTCGTAGCACCTCCTGTGTCACGAAAAATAAAGAACACGTGGCCGCACGGCGTTGAGATAAAGCCACCACAGCCGGTTAGAAACCTGAAAGAGGTGGTTGCAGCCTACCTGCCTCCCTCCAACTGTTGTTGGTCCAGTTCTTCCGAACTTTACGCATGAACATCCCGGCTTCAACTCGTCTCCCTTTGTCTTCCCTCCTGACGCTGACACATGACTCGGGACAAAAGTTTAGTCTCACTTCTCCCAAACTCTTTGTCTCTCACACTTCACTCGAGTTCAGTGGTTTTTCCTTCACCCTCTTTTGTGCAGTAGTTTGTGCGACCCTCTCCGGGGGCGACGCGGGCGGCAGGAGCGCAAATGGCTGAAATCAATGAAACAAAGTTAGGCTGCATGCCATGACGGCCGTGTTTGTATATTTCTTTGTCTGTGCATGGCTTGTGACTTTGTGTCCCGCCTTCAACTTCACCGGCAGCGAGGGGAAAACTCCCGCTGCTTGTTCCTACAGGGAGTCTGAGATACGCATAGGCGCATTTATTTTGGCTGGATGGCGTTTCTGCCTCCTGCGCTTTCAACATACGATTCTATATCATCCCAGTAATCTTCCCGCAGAGGCTTACAGTGCATCAGTCCGGCAGTGAACAGTGACATCCTCTCACTTTACGTTCATGTGCGTGCTCTGTAATGTTCCTGGGGACTTTAATGTGCTCCTTGTGTAACACCAGTCTAAATTAAACCAACTTCTGCTCTCGCGTGGTTGAAATAGACCATTATGACTATTATGTGTGTTGTATGGTCCATACAACTGTCTCAGACTTGTGAATTAGTTTTCTATAAATGTCACTACTGACGCAGTGTAACTTGCAGAAGAGGCACTATAGCAATAATATGCGATTAAAGACTAACGCATTGGAGGAAATATTATAGAACCACCAATCTACCTAATCACATCCTGCAATTAAGAACCTGTCAGAAGTGCAAGCACTAATTTTGTAGAAAAATGGCCCCTATGAGTGATGTATTTTTTTATATATTGCAGTATTTGGCTGTTGCAGATGAGGAGGTAGGTCTAATGACTTTATATATCAGACAGTTGTCTCCTGTGGTTCCCATCCCAGGGGTCGTAGCCCCCCTATAAACGATCACAAGATAAATCTGGAGGGTGAGATTAATGGGGCAAAGAGAGTGAGTGGAAAAAAACTTCTTCATTTATTTTTTTTACTAAAAAAAAAAAAAAAAAAAGTCCACTTTTTTCTTTTTTTTTGAGCATTAATTTAAGTTATCTGAGTTGTGTGGAGGAGAAATGTCTCCCGCGTGAAACAGCTCACAGGCATCTGAAACGTGACACTGACTTTTTGTTCTGAGCCAAAACTGATTCAATCCAGATATGAGATATTTGAATCTGAGAAGTAACTAATGCTGTTGGTCAACAACCCGAGTTGAGAGCAGCGCTTGAGTAAATGTACGTACTTTCACTGCAGGTGGAACAAAAACCTCCACAAGTGCCCCACTTGTGTTGTGTGTATTATTGACTGGGTTTTGTCAGACTCACATGGTTTAACACAGGAAAACGATAAACTGCTGGACAGTACACACCTGTCCTTTAAAGTCTATGTTTACGCCCATGCATGAGTCCTTAAGTGGGTCAGTGTGCTATCAAGTGTGTGTCTGTGTTTGTATGGGCGGATGAGGAGGGCACCCGCATCTTTCTATCCACCAATATCCATCGGACACTGCAGACAGTGAGACACCTCAAACACACCTCACACACTGTGTGATGTCAGGTTTATTGCAGACATCTGGGTACCGGCGTCTCGTCATCGGGATGGTGTGCGTAATGACCATGCCTTATCTTTCTCATTACCCAGCCTGAGATGTCAGAGGAAAGCTGGAGACGACCCTGCTCTCCTGACAGAGGAGAGAGAGATGGAAATAATTACCAATGTCTCTTGTGGAATAGGGCATAAATTGATACACACTAAATACTGTACCTTAGGGGTCTCTCTCTTTCTGTCTTCCTCTCGCTCCTTCCCGTCAGATGTACCAGACAAATGAATGCATCCAGAAGGAATTAATTGGATTTGGGAGCAGTCTCCTGCTCGATCCACCAGGACAGACAAACACCTCCCTCTGCACCCTCTCTTCCCTCCCGCCCTCCCACAGCCAGACGCACACCTCCTCCTTCTCCTTTATTCCAGTCATGCCTTGCAGAAATGTCTGTCGGCCCCTCCACCCCACACACCCCACCCTGATGGATCAGTCTGTGTCCCTTATCCCTAACACACACACACACACACACACACACACACACACACACACACACACAGACATACAGAGTGGCATGCTACTCCCGAGCGGATTGCACCCTCTCTCTTGGATACAGTGTTTCCATGGCAGCCACGTTTTCTGCACGTGTAGAATCAGACGGAGTAAGAGAGGGAGAAAGAGACCACTCCTATTGATTCACTGGCTGGCTATTGATTCAGTCTGCAGCTGCACACTTACCTACAGCAAACACGCACACACACACACGGATTCATATTCACATGCACAAAACAGAGAGTAAACACCCAGCATCAGACTAAAGCAAGCTCAGCTCAGCTATGGAATGCATTAATGAAGGCTCACCTTTTGTTTGGCAGGCTTTCGTCTTTAAAAAAAGGGGGGACGGAGGACTCTGGATGGGACACTGCTCCAGTTATCTCTTCAATGTACATACAATTGTTGGGTAACCAGTGGATAGTTCTTACTATGACTCTTTTAAAGGTGCAGACAATGCAAAAACAACGAGAGAGGAAGAAAGGAAAAAGAAGAAAAACAACACATTTTTGATTTTCAGTTCCAGCTGATTTTATTTCCTTCTCGGAAGAAAAGAAAAACAAATTAAAAAACAACAATCTGTACAGAGGTCTGAGAGGCAGTGATTGACCCAAACATTGGCTGGTTTTGAGCAATAAACATCAAATGATATTGGCATGATTAGACAATACATGATCATACACAGCATATTGCACAAATGAAAAAAGAAAAAGAACCATAGAAAAGATGTCTTGAAGGTAAAAAAAGAAAGAAAGAAAGAAAGAAAACAAATAAACAAGAACAAAACAGAACAACAAAATAAAAACTCCTGGACCACAATCATCTTCAACATAAAGATGTCCAAAGATGGCTGTCCTAGTGCCTGTCGTTGATCATCATCATACATAAAACACACAATCTTTGCTTATAGTACAGTCAGTTTACATAAATATCTTCATGTTATTATTCTTTTAAAAATCTTAAACACAACAGCTATAGCTACATATACCTGAATCTGAAATACAAATGCTATTTGCCATGCCATAATATAGGAAAACAATTAGCCTGCTATACTTAGCCAACAGGTACAGAAAGATTAAATACTATTTTTTTTATGCAATTTGCGCAATAACAGATGAAGCACTTCATACATCTCCCTCCCTCCAAAGTCTAGGCAAAGTGGAATGAGTGTGAAATTCCATCCAGTGGTTCAAATAAAACTTATCTTGATAAAAAGCACACAGAGGTATTAGCTCTATCCAAACAGTGACTCTCTGGGATCGTTCACTCATATACTTTAGGTCTATGTGTAGTACTGGAAACAGAGTCACCACTCAGACTGGGGAGCCTCAGTGGTGCTTTGTTTACTTGGCTGGTGAAACTGGAGTCACTGTGCCATTAAGAAGCATGTGGGTAAATACTGTAAACACTGTGTGAGGTCAGATTGTGCCAAACAAACCCCCCTCTGCACGTCTAAACACCAATGTAGAACCAAACAACAATGTTGTAGGCTACCCACTCGCCGGAAACCGCCTTTCTATAGATTTTATACAAAAATACAAGTAGAAAATCATGACACACTCAAATCTCCTTAAAAGTGAGAGAAGTCAGACATTTTAAATAAGATACACTTCTAGCCCTTCCGCGCAGGATACAGACAGGTGTATGTGCACAAACACAAATGAGACCTGTACGAGAACAATACTTCTATGTATAAAAAAGTTTGGCCGGTATAAATACATCAATATAAAAAAACGTCATCTGACACAGAGGAACTACAAAGTTGAAGCACTAGGCAGAAAGGATGCGCGTCGGGGGAACATTGGTCCTGAATTGTGCACTGAGTGTTTAAAAAGGTTCAGAAAAGGGTTTTCTGAAGATTTGAGTCAGTCTTTGTTTTAAGTCCTGCCGTTGAAAGAGAAGCTGGTGATAGTGAACTGTGTCCTATGGTCACACAAATTGCGTAATTACGCAGCAATGAACATTTTTTACGCATTTAACCACAACAAAATCCTCCTTATTTCGGAGGGCATGCGCGTTGATATTGAAACTATTTCGAGTTTGGAAAAAAACTACACCTGAATAGCAAGTTGATGGTCAATGTGAATTGGCTGTATCTTAAACAAAACCCAACATGACGAGTTCTCCGGTTTAACTGTCCCTCCTCCCGACCCCAGAATAACATTAAGATTCAGAGTTCAGTCTCAGTCTCCATCCTCGGCGGATTGGGCTGAACGCTTGAGCTAAAGTCCGTGTGTTTCACTGCTCTCTGCTTACATTCACTCTTCCTGTGTCCAAATGCAAACTAAGCATTCACCACCACCCCCCCTCGTCTGCGCGTTCCCGTCAAGCGCACAGAGCGCTGTCCAAGTCTGTGAGCTGCGCGTACCTGGGCTTAAACGCGCGCACAGGCCACCTTTTCTTCCCTGTCTCCACTCTCCCTTATTTAGTGAAAGAAAGGCGGAAATAAATCTGGTTTGGACTCAACACGCCTGTCTGGGGGGAGGTTGAAGAGTTCAAAACGCGGGGGGGGGGGGGGGGGGGGTCGAGGATCCTCTCCACCGTGGTCCTTTCAGTAGGTGAACACCAGGTTGGAGATGGTGGACTCCAGCCAGTCTCCTGAGATCATCTCGCTGACCTCCGGGGTGCAGTAGTCGGGGAAGTCGAAGTGAGATCCCGCCCCGCACTCCCCGAAGCTCCAGTCCAAGTCCCGGTCCAGCTCCGCGTCGGAGAAGCCCATGCCGCCCAGAGACATGCTCTCAAAGCCGGGGCTCTGGTTCAGGTCGAGCCTCTCGTCTTCGAACTCTTCATCCGATGATGATGATGATGATGACACGGATGAGGAGGAGTGGGAGGCTGAGGGAGTTGGGGAGGAGGCGCGGGCGTACCTGAGGCGCGCGGTGTGCGATGACTCGCTGGCCGCGGGGCTCTGCTCCTCGTACAGGCTGAGCGGGTCGCTGGACTCCGCTGAGCTGCTCAGGGTGGGACTGGCCGGGACCCCGACGGAGGGAGGCCCGCTCTCCAGGCTGCCTGCCCCGCCGAACATGTGGCCGCGCCTCGCCTCTCCCGTGCGCTTCTCCGGGATCTGCCTCGCCCCGGACACAGACCGAGACTTGAAGAGCGCCTGGTGGTCGCCGGGAGACGCGTAGTCCGGCCCCGGAGCGCTCTTGACGCTGCCCTGCTTGTGCGTCCTGCTCACTCCTTTGGACGCGGAGCTTCTTTTGACGCCGGCTTTAGCGCTGCGCTCCCCGCTTTTCTCCCCGCGGTCCGCCTGCTTGCTGGCTCCGCTTCCCGACTTGACCTTCTTCCTGGGCCGGTACTTGTAGTCTGGGTAGTCGGCCATGTGTTTGAGTCTGAGCCGCTCCGCCTCGCGGATGAACGGGATCTTGTCTGTGTCTTTGAGCAGCTTCCAGCGCTTCCCCAGCCTCTTGGAGATCTCCGCGTTGTGCATGTCCGGCGACTGCTCCATGATCTTCCTCCTCTCGATCTGGGACCAGACCATGAACGCGTTCATGGGTCTTTTGATGTGGCCCGTCGGGGTCTTGCACCACGCCAAGTCGTTTCGCTCCCCGGAGGAAGGGGACTCAGGGGTCGGAGACGCATCCATCTCCAGGTCCATTTCTCCCGTGTCCGTGGAGTCCCCGCCGGGAGAGTGAGCGTGGGCGCTCTCTGTCTGGCTCATGTGCTGCACCATCCTTTTCCTATGTAGCGCAGTGATTCCACAAAGTTTAGACTTGTAGGCTTTCACAGAGAATATTCCTCACTTCAGACGCTCTGATCTCTGATGGATTCAGACATTGAACAAAAAAAACAAAAAAAAAAAAAAAAAAAAAAAAAAAAGAGAGAGAGAGAGAGAGAGCGAGGGAGTGCGAGAGAGAAAAGTTCATCCAAGTCTGTTCTCCGTTCTCTTTTCAGCTCAGCCCGTTTTGGAGACACCTGGTTTCTAAACTTTTACCAGCGCTTCGCGGAAAAAACAGTCAAAAAGAAATCCCGAATCTGTTTAAAAGCGACTTTCAACTGCCTGTGCGGCTGAAAACTCGCCCAGAAAGACTGGAGACGCGCCGCTGTGGGAAACAGCAGTACAAGTCCCTTATGTGAACCTGGCTGTCTGCAGCGCAGCTTGTCTGTGCGGTTGAGGAACCATGTGGTTGAATGGAGCAGCTGCGCTTTCTCATAGTCTCCCTGTTTCTTAGCGCTCTGCAATATTACTGTAAACACAACAACGAGAACCTCGCCGTTATATACCCTCATCGCGAGATACAAAAGCCAATCAGCGTCTGTCTCTATCCTGATTTTTCGCCGAAGCCACTCCCCCTCGGCCTCCCATTGGCTGAATAAAAAAACGGGTAATAATAATAATAATGTGCAACGAGGATCGGTGTGTCTGACCTCATTCCTGTCAGACTCCACTGAAAGAAAGACGAACCCGGTGTGTGTGTGTGTGTGTGTGTGCGTGTACATATAGAAGTGTGTTTTATAGGAACACAGTGTCCTTCCCTTTCTGCGAGGGGAAGCTTACAAGGATATACTTAGAATTACATTAGATTCACAAGGATGAGTTGTGGCTAAATTTAGTTTCTGTGCAAAAGCCAGGAAATGCTGAGAAAACACAAAAGCAGCCACATGTTGTGTTAGTCAGGCTGCAGTGTGGTGAGCACGGCTGCAGTGGAGGGTGCACCCACCCCAAACATAGCTCGCCCAACCTGTTATTTACAAATCGTTACGACACACCATGACATCACGGCAGGCAGTGTAGATGAATCCAAGTGAGGTGACGAAGGCTTTTTTTTATTTACACTCTACATCAGCGTGTTACAGTAAAACCAGCAACATGCAAAGTAGTTATTAGGGATAGTACGAATGCGGGTAGAATTTTGCATCAGTGTCTCATCCTCACTCAAACAAACACACACACACACACACACAGGATCAGCTTCCTGTACAATGCACAGATTGGTCCTCCTCACACGGCCTCATCATGTTAACATGTCTGTGTCATGTAGGATCACATTACTGCCTGTGTCACTAGGTGTCAGGCTAGAGCCAAAGGGAGCCGATGAAGTGTGCATTGTGTGTATATGTATGCGCTTGTGTGTTACCGATGTACATTGGATTTACCTCCATCCTGTGATCCCTGGCTGCGAGCCGCCATCACTAAATCATGCAGGTGATGTCATTAGCAGATAGAGAGCCCCCCCCCCCAACCTGCATCCTCTACAGAACTAACTGACATAAGTGTTTCTCCACCACGGCACAGTGAGGAAATAACTCTGTTCAGCTGGTAGCACTTTCCCAAAAGAGACACAATCAGAAATTAAAATAAAAAAATCGATCTATGTCGTCTGATTAGATCTTAATGCACTCAAACATCACATCAGCTATGCAGTCATAACATGTATTCTCAATTTATGATGAGATTTATGTTGAGCTAAAAAAAAAAAATAAAAATTAAACTCTTTAAAATTTCAGAGCTCAACCTCTTTGCCCCCCTCTGTGCTTACATAAATCAAACACATAAATAATAATGAGCTCTTTCATCAGTCCATATCTTGAGCTGCCTCAATGACAAGCATGCACCTGCCACTGGATTAGTTTGCTATCTGTCTCTATCTTCTTCCCGGGCTTTGCTCTCTCACACACACACACACACACACACGGTGGCATGCACATAGAGGTTTGTTTAAACAGGTGTAGCAGGTATACCTATAATCTTATCTGATGTGTGAGGAGCAGCTGTCAGGTAGCTTTCCACTCTGTCACTGGCAGATGCACAGCTCTGGCAGCAGTGGGACGCCGTGCCACACCGCGCTGGCCTATCACTCTGTCATCTTCAGAGGAGCCGGAGCCATGTGTTTACACCTAAACACACCAGCGCTTTGTCTCAGCTCTGTTGACGCCTAAAGGGATGGTGTCATTATGAGAGAGTGCTGTGGGAGACTGGGGCTCTCACAACGACTTCTTAAAAGTGTGTGTGGTGACTTGAGTTAAGCTGCTGTGGGTATTTTGTGTTTTGTATTGTTTTCTGATGACGATTTTGCTGATTTTGATGTTCTTGGGTTAGACTCTTAGTTATTTTAAGTCAAAAGCAGAAAAACTTGGTTATATTTGGCAGTTTTTTGCTTTTTTTTTTGATAGAGCTTGTTTTTATCATATTGGAGAAACCTGTAAAATGGTATTGTGCTAACCTTTGGATACTGAAAAACTCCATTCAGAGCTTCAGCCGTTTAACAGCTTTATAAAATTACATTAAAATCACATTTACTGCAGCAGCAGCGAGGTAGACCGGTCCATTATCTCAGGGCTAACTGACACACTGTTCAATATGCGTTTTTTTAATAAAACATAAACATTAACTCGATATGTCAGGCTAACCCTAGAGCAAACTGTGGGCTAAATGGCCATATAGCACACGACTGTGTATGGGTGTGAGTGCAGGGGAGTTTGGTTTTTTTATAACCAAGCCCGTTGTAGATTGAAGTGAAAAAAGCAAAAAAAAAAGGGGAACGCAGTCGTCAATGTGTCGTAAAGACGAGGGGGTGTTAAGAAGCCGATGAGAGAAAGTAAGGACATGGAACGGGAAGACGCAGGAAGCAAACTGGGCTGAAAAGAAAGTGCGTACGAGCGCGTGTCTGTCTCTGCGAGCAGTCAAGCAGAGGCAGTCATTACCATCCACTTGCCTTTTTCAGCCGCCGAGGAATGACGCGCTACTTTGACCTGCATGCTCGTCATCTGGGGTCAAACACAATGAGGCCTTTGTGTGCACGTGTGTGTGTATGTGTCTGTCCGGAGCTAACTGAATTGGAATTTTTCCAGAGCTTCAAAGTTTGAAAACCAGTGGGAAGTCCCCCGCCACCCTGCAGTTAACCAGAAAAACTGAAGACTAAGCACTGATTTGCATATGCACACGCACACACACACACTCTCTCCTTTTCTCTGCTTGTGTGTGACTCATCCACAGTGAGTTTGTCCTCTCTGTGTTTTGTGTGGATGTGGTAGACAGTGCAGGTGGCCATCTCACAATGTCACCCACCTACTGCTGTCAGCCCTTACACAACAACTCCAACCAAGCCAGTTATTTTTAAGTTACCATGGAACATCCAGTCCCTAATGCTTCCATTAATCATTACGTCTTTCTTCTGCAACTCTGACAATCAGAGCTGAAAGCAGACATATGGAGAGATAAGAGAACAGTTTTTATGTCTTCCTTCCTGCGTAAATCATATTCTGAAACAGATAAGTAGACAAAAAACAGGAAAGTCTGTACGATATAATGCAATCCAAAACAACAAAAGTGGAGTTGGAGCAGTGAGTTCACTTTTTTCATGATTATTGAGGCCTTATTTTGAAGTGCTGTCGCAGGGCAGTCAAGTACATTGCACAGGTGTACATGTTGTGCACCCAACATATGCCCTCTTTGGGTGACCAAAAGTCCTCTTCTGCTTCCTTCTGTACTTCGGATTGTCAAGAATATATTTGGAGAAAGTGAGACAGATGAAGTCGCTAATTTTGAGGAATTCTTCAGTTTTTCTTTCTTTTCTTCCTTCCTCTCTAGATCTCTGTGTCTTTCCTTACATCAGACACAAAGCAGAAAGTGTGACGAAAGAAGAGCGAGTAAGTCACATGAATGCACAGACCAGCAGTGAGCACACTAGAACATGAGCAAGTCACAGCTAAAAACAAGAGTTAAACCGCAGAGCAAGAGAAAACAGAAAATTAAATCAAGTTCACGAGAAAAGGGCGAAGCAATTTGGAAATCCTTGCTTTTCGTCCATCAGCACTGAAATCCAGAGATTTGGTCAAAAGCAATGGGAGTCAGACAAAAATAGTAGGTGTGTGAAAGCGTGCCAGACGAAGGTGTGGTCAGGTCGGCGACGCCACGCCCCAGGAATTCCCAACATCCCTCGCTCTGGAGAGTGAGAGAGCATGGTCAAGTTATCTGCTGTGTCATGGCGACGCAGATGAACTGCGTCACATAAATGCATAAACACACAAACTCAGAGCAAGACTCAGCCGGCAAAGTAACAACTGCTGCAGGATGCAGAGATTCAACAGAGTCAAATTGAGAGCGCAGACATACACTCTCTCGTGCACACACGTATGCCAAACGTACACACACATACACACACACACACACACACACACAGCCACTCTCACAGCTGCACTCTACTACACTCTGATGCAACGATCGTTTTTTTGGGGGCATTGTCTAAAAGCCAGAGGAATGGTAAGGAGCGCAGAATGAAAGGAGAGCAGAATCAAGAGATAGAAAAGTCATCATCGGAGCTTTTGGCTGTTTTGCAAAAGTCATTGTTTCCATCAAAACGGTATTCACCATAGGACAGGCGGACGACGGACACTGTCAATATTTTGGCATTTTCAGGAATGGACATGTCCAAGACCTGGATCCATATCAAGCTGCAGAGGAATGGATGTACTGGAAAAGAAGAAAGAGTTTGTTTGTTTGTTGTTGTTGTTGTCGTTCTTTTTTTGTCTTTAAATTTTTGAAGGAGGCAGAAGTCGCATCTGAGTTTGGAGTTTGCCGGGTCGCTGAGGCTTTTGCAGAGGCACCGATGACAGCTGCAAACAGAAGAATCAAGTCTGGGGAAGAGACATAAAGCATCATGAAGAAGTTGGGCAGAGAGTGCAGGAGAAGGCAGACAGTATGAATTGTGCGTGTGTGGAAGGAAGGGGCGAACGCGGAGGCAACATTGCATGAAAATTTTCCCCAGAAAACCGCTTTGTGGTGCCGCACATCACCAGAGGAGTGCCAGACGACTGCACCGCCTATCTCCCTCCATCTCCCTCTTGTTTTACCTTATGCCTTCTCTCCCTGCATACGCATCCATGTACTAGACCTACATGCAAACATCATACGCTGACTAAGCCTTCCATTGTATACAGGCACCTCATATCACCCCGCAATCCCCCTCCCCTCTGCTCACCCCTCCCCAACCCACCCTCTTCCTCTGCCCCTCCCTCCTCCTCTATTGCACGCGCATCCCCCTGCGAGGCAGAGCAGGTCAGGCGGGCTCGGTCCTGTCCTCATGTAGCCCAGGGAGTGCCGTCCTCAGCTTGGGCACGGTAGGCGACCGCTGCAGGGGGTCGGCAAGGACCAGGCATGGAGCTCTGAGGCTCTACGTAGCTCCAGACAGGCTCCAGACGAATTGACCTACATCAGCCTCACTCACACTGGGAGAGAGAGAGTGAGACGGCCGGAGAGAGAGTGAGGGATGTTGGGTGGGGGTGGAGGGTGCAGAGAGGAGAGAGGATGGGCGAGAATGACTAGTAAGCAGGCAAATGGGTGGACAGGCAAGGAAAAGAGCAAAATTTATATATAAAAAAAGTGCAAGATAGTGGCGTGATGCCGGGGGGTGGGGGGGAATTTAAAAGAAAAAAAAAATAGCTGCATCTAATTCCTAACTGAGTCTCAAACCTCCTTCATACTAATAATGCTTAAAAAAAATCCCTTTTTGTCCTCATGGTTTTTTTCTAATCTCTATCCTCGCCTCACACTCCCCTCATCCCTCCCCATGTCGCATGCCTCTTCCTCGCTCATCCTCTCCCTCTCTCGTTCTCTGTCAGTTCAGCTTGATTTTCATCACACACCACCCGAAACGTCTCTCACTGTGGGAGGATTAGTCCGTCTCTGGCTGCCTGCTTATCTGTGTGCTCTGGCTTTCGGCTACAGAGAGTGAGAGAGAGAGGAGGAGGAGAGGAGGAGCAGGTGTGTGTGTGTGTGTGTGTGTGTGTGTGTTTTAAGGGAGGGTAGGTTGGCATAACTTGCTGAGTTGTTGTGGCTGTATCAGCCCAAGTGTTTATTGCGAATGCTGTGTTTTTTTGTTTTTTGCTGAAGCAGAGCAGCAGTGGCTCTGCAGTGTGGCAGCAGCAGCAGAACATTTTGTACTCTGCGTCTTGAGGCAGGTGTGTGTAATGTGTGTGTCTGCTCTGTTCTTCATGAATCAACTTCAGGGCTTAGACTGATTGTGTCCGTCCATGCAGTCCTCCTGCGATGTGTGTCTGGCCAGCTGTGTGTGATCATTACTCCCAGTGCTGGCATTGACACTAAACACGGATCAATACCAATAGCAAGGCAGATAGATCAGGCTAACGTTACGGTGGCTCCCCAGGGACCACGTGTAGCAGTGAAAGTCAGGCTCTGAAGCAACATTCCTCAGTCACACTAACAATGCCTTTATCCTGAGGTGAACATCTACAGCCCCAGGGACTTGGGAAAAAAAAAAGGCAAGTATATTAGAAAATACAGTAAAATCCAGCTGGCTCAGTGTATCATGGTAAGGTCAGTGACTCACAAAAGGATTTTAAAATTGAAGATGGTCCAGCCATTTACAGGGTTAGTTGTGTTTTTTTTTTTTTTTTCTTTCTTCTTTTTCAAGAGCTCGTCTGATTTATCGGAGCTGTCAGTCCTCACAGTTCATCTGTGAAGGACTAACCTCTGTGTTACATCCGAGGCACATAATACAAAAACTGGTCTGCTGGGATTGAGGAGATCAGCGGCAATCAAACTTCACCTCCTACAAAGTTTCAGAGCAAGCCGCAAAAAAAAAAAAAAACAAAAACGCCTTTAAATGCCATTTTACGTGGAAGTCATGCGCAAAGAAACAGAAGCAGAAATGTCAAAACAGTTGGTTGCGGTTTTACAGCAAAATAGAAGGTGAGGTTGCCAGGTTGTAGAGACTTTGCGAACAGCCACAGCACAAAACTGCTCTTAAAATCATAACCTGTCATTTATGTTCACGTACAAAGTAAATGAATGAGATATAACGGCGAGCTAGAGGGGTGTTGACAGATAAATACAGAGCTATTTTCCCCCAAAGCTTCCAGTCTGTATGGTGAGCTAAGCTAATCGTGTCCTGGCTTTAGCTCCACACTAAAGCGCATAGGCGTGTGAGTATCGATCTTTTCCTTCAACTCTTGGCGATAAAAGTGAGCATTTTAACGTTTTGAGTGAAATCTTAAAGCTGAAATGGATTATTTCTGTGGGAAGGGAGTCCTTGGAGCTCCTATGCATATTTTTTTTTTTTTGCCATTGACAAACAGATGACCTTTGAAGTTACAGAGAGAACCAGGAAATTACAAAATGGTGAACGCTAATGCACCAACTGTGTTGCGCTGTTGAGTTTTATATAATCCTGCTGTGCTAAATGACAAGCTACTAAATGAGAAGCAACATTTGACATATTCTTGAACTTTGAAAGAGATCCAGCCTATCTGTTTCATTCTCCCTCCAATCCTCATGCTAAGATAAAATAATCATCTCCTGGCTGTAGTGAACACACGTGAGTGGCAAGTGACAACTTCAAGACAAAGATTTAAAAACAATTCCTCAAATGTCTAACCTTTCCTTTAAAGGGATCATATTGTAAAAAGTGAGATTTTATCATGTCTCTTTTTAGTTCTAAAACAGATGTGGTTATAATATTAATATTGGCACATTGCCATGAACAGAGTTCACGAAGCCAGAATTCAAAGACTGAATCCAAAAATGAGCCGTCAGGTCTGTAAATTTGGTTGTTTCCAGCATGGCTTCCATGATCCAGTATCCAATGTTGCTGGGCTAAATTCTTAAACTGTTTACAGAAATCCCTTTTGATTAGCTCAAGGACCTGTCGTTACTAAAGCTCCAGCGAGAATCACTCAAGAGGTGTAAAACCCCACCGTATGAAAATCAAAGCTTTAAATAAGACACCAGAAAACTAAAATATGGCGACCTAGAAAGTTGCACTGATTTTGTTAATCCTCTGTCATATTTATATTTTTAAGAGAGATTTTCTAGAGCAAAATTTGAATTTTCCCTTTGCTGAGGCAAAGCTTTATGCAAAACCGTGCTCGTTTTTACATTGTTGAGAACTACTGAGCTGCTTGGACAGAGCTGGCGTTTGAGGGAATCATGGGAATGGGGAAGTTGACACATCTGTTTTGTTGCATCATTTAACTTCATATACTGTACGCCAGCTCTACTGAATCTCCAGTAACACCAGCGAATCAAACATATCACTTCATTCCACACACAACATCTGAAAAACGACTTCAGGATAGTCTGAGTCTGAACATTTACATCACAGCTAAGTAAACATTATCTGTGGAGTAAGATCATTTGAACGCTTATGGTCGCGTGGCGCCACAACAAGTGGCAAGTTGCTCTGTCAAATTCTGAGAGAATTTCCCACTTACACTGTCTTCATTTTGCAATAAATGGAAGCAGCCACAGCCAACTGCACAGTCTGCTAATCGCTATTCCACTAATCACTTTGTGATATGGATAAAATTTACTTTGCTCTGTGCAACTATGTCCGCACAACTATGAGTTTTGACCCCCAAAAGTTTGGAAATGCTGCCTCGAGAAATGGAAATTTAGCTTTTTAGTGTTACAACTACCTGTAATGTTTCTTATTTGTAGTGTTGGTGTGACTTGTCAGCTGCAGAGTGGGAAAGCTTCAAGTAGCCACTGACTGGTTTGTGCTCAATGTAGGTGAATGTTCCGTCCATGCGTGGATTATCAAGCGTGATAGTATAGATGGAGCTCATTTCTGATACAGAGCTATGTCGTCTGTACACAGACGTAGTACAAGCAGTTGCAGCACAGAAGAGTACCCCAAAAATGTTTCTGTCAGTGTTTTTCAAACCCTGAACATTCAGAGATGGGGCGGTGCAATTGGGGGCTATGACAAAATGAGAGAGTGCACATTTAAGAGAAATTTGATTTAAAATTGACTTGTTTTATTTGCTTGGACAAAACAACCTGATCCACTGCAAACCAAACAATAGTGAAATTGATTGAAAGAGCTCTCGATTCATTCCATATGAAACGTAAACATCCACTTAAATCACCAAAACAAGAGCGGCTTTAAAAACCAGAGTCAGCCCGTGCTGTAATTTATGTGTATGTTTCTATACTGAAGTATGTTCCTCATTTTACATGGCACACTCCCCGCTGCCTGATTATGGTTGAAGGTCTGGACCGCTGCAGCCAACTTTCAAAGTCGGTCCAGATAGAGGCAGATAGAGATGTCACTGTCTAGCTGGCTTTCACATTTACCGCTGCAGAGGAGGAGTTATCAGGTCCAGATGCAGGGAAAAGTGGGTCACCACACCAAACATATGCCAGACCCTATACTTCCCCGCATGCACAGGGACTCACTGCTTACACTTGTGTATGCAGTATGTACACTTGCCAAGTCAGACCGTTTTCTTCCCCATTTCCCAAAATAGCACAGAGCAGACTCAAAGTGTGTGTGTGTGTGTCTGTCTGGTTCCATCTGGCGTATATATTACATCTGTATACATCCCTGCCTGTGCGCATGGTTCTCCAACAGTAAATCTCACAATTTTATCATAACTACAGGGTGTGTTTCACATCGGCTTTTAAGTTTTGCCTGTTTTTTGTTTTTTTTTCCTCTTCTCCCGCAGTCTTTTGTCTTAATATGCTTCTTGTATGACATCCAAACTAGTAGCTGCCTTAAAACCCCCAGACCCTTTCATGCTGTGCCTCTGCCATCCCAAACAACAGCCATCTGACAGTGGTGGAGGAGTGCGGTTTGACCCACAGATCTTTTTAATGGGGAGTTTACAGGCGAGCGAGCTGTGTTTTTTTCACAGAGCGTTTAGTGTTTCTGTGCTCCACAGGTCAGGAGGAATCTGTGGGGATGGGGCCACTTGGTTTTCAAGGGGGGAGAGTCAGCAGAGGAAGAGTGTCTGGAGGTTATAGAGGTTTCATGGAGAGTTTTTCGGGTTTTGTTTGCCACAGTATATCACCAGAATTGCACAAATAGCTTGTGTACAATTTGGGTATAGATATTGTTAAGGCCAAGAATGCAACATCAAAGCCCTCGCCAAGTTTTCCAAGTATTCCCCAGCATGAACTTTTCCTCAAAGAAGAAAAAAGGAAAAGAAAAAAAAAAAAAATCTGCATTACCCAGTTTAAATCCATGACACACTTTTTCTTCCATTCTCTTGTCCTCAGCTTTTCTCTTTGCTGAACACTTTACAAGGAGTGACAAATTAAGTTGCTGAAAGCGCTGCAGCAATATCTAGATGAAGCCGGAGCTTGTAAACACTTGAGCACAGACAAACACACACCACTGGGCCGGCTGGGAAGGATAATGTGATTGAACTGGACAGCAAGTGTCAACCCATGGGGCAAATCCGCTGCGTTATGATGCGTAATCGGCTGGCTGTCTGAGGAGGTGTGTGTGTGTTTGTGTTTGTGCGTGTGTGTCATGTATGTGTGTGTCACACTGCCACACACACGGGTCATTCCATAGCAATGCCCAGGGTGTATTGCATTGATTAGTGTCTGACTGTTGGTCACATCTTGAGCTGGCCGAGTAGTGGCTTTACTGCCATGGCAGGGGAACACAGAGGCAGCCTGTTGTTCATTGCTCTGGGCTCATTCCACTCCTGTGTCTGTCTTTGTGTGTGTGTGTGTGTGTGTGTGGGGATGTGCCATATCTATAAATCTGCCTTCTAATACAGTGTCAAGCAAGTACGTACAAATTCAAAACACAGCTACAGTTTATCTCCAGATTTGGCCATTTGCTCTTTTGGTCATGATAACACTGCACTCACCGACTCAAGTGCTGACATCTGTTAAAGACCCCCCCTCCCCGACACCAATGAACATCAATTGTTTGGTATTTTTATATTACACAACACACATCATGAGCAGTCAACACCACAGCTGCACATTTTCACCTGGGAACTGGAGCAAACCAAAGACGTGGATTCACATGTAGCAAAACTGCCAACTTCAGGGGAAGATGGGAACGTGAAATAAACCTGAAACCTTGTCAGCACAGAGACCCAGATAGCAAGATACAGCTGGCCTCTGCTTGGGCCATTTGCCTGCATTTCTTCTGGCTAAGTGTACTCTCTGGCTCCATGGCCTGAGTCTGGCCCACAAAACAGCATGATGATCAGAAGCTACTTCCACATCTTGACCAATTCTGGAACGCACACAGAAAATTTTCAAGCTGTCAGTAATACTGCAGGCTAACGGCCAGAATCTAGCTGCATGTGGAAACATTAGAGCCAGACTTGGGCCGTGGAACTGGGGTTTTTACTGGGCCACAAGTTTCATTTTTCTATTTGTGGAGTTTGAGTTTGCACTTGCACAATCACTAACACTCCATCAGCCGCTAGCAGTTGCAGGCTGACAAACAGTATAAACAAATAGAATACACTAACAACACTAATCATTCAAATATGTCTGCTACTTGCTGAGTGTGTCTGACCGGGGTTCAGACATCTCGATGTTTCCTCTTATATTGACCATGTTGATACACTGTTCTCCTTCACTGGTCACCATATTCAGGTCAGTACGGAGAGCAAGAGTTTGTATTGCACGGTCACTTCCACTTTGTTTGTCCCAACCAGTTACAAACTGACAAACAAACATTTAACTACTCTGACTTGTTGTACTCTGATGCGCAAGCATGTGGATCCATTAACCATCTTTACTCTTTCCCCTGGTTCACCTCTAAACCTGGCACAAGTAGCTATGGTGTGCAGGACTTAAGTCCTGATTTAGATTTTGCGATTAGGAAGTAAGTTTAGATGAGCACCCAGCTCATTTTTTTGGATTTATTTGTCACTCTTGTGTCAGAAAGCTCAGTTAAAAAACAATTTTTCATCAAATATATTTGCATTAGCCCAGCGCATCATGGTACAGAGTGCTTGGTTAGTGGCCGCTACTTATGTGGTTGCACTGTCGTGTATAAGGTATAATGCAACACACGGTCTAACAAATTAGGCCAACAAGGAAGCAGGCTTGGAAGCAGGAAGGGCTTGACCCACCTGTTCAAGACAGTAAGCAGTTGAATTGTTGCTTTAAATTTTAACATTGATGTCTGGACTTACTGGAGTCACTTTTGGATGTTTTTGAAACTTCAGTGTTAGCCAAATTTTTCATGTCTGAAGATTTCCTCTTCATTTGAAGTAAATGTCAAAGTGACCTCCCCCCAACACTTTAATAATAATCCCTCAATGTCCCAGCATATTTATCCATGCTGGGCTTTTCTTCTTGTAATAGTAATAGCACCATTTTCTTAAAACATGGAAAAGAGTTAAATCTTCCTCCTGGCAAAGTTAAACCACCAGTGTTATGAAACATGACATTTTAGAAAAGTACCAAACAGCTTGATGAAAAGAAGATTTCTCACTTTTCTTTTCTTTTTTTTTTTTTTTTTTGGATAGCCCTCCACTAAAGTGCTGAGGGAAGGGTGAATTTCTGCTCATTAATTTGACCACAGCAGGGTTGTATGTGAAATTGTGAAATCAAACAATTGCCAACACGAACAGAGCAGTGGGGAGTGAGATCTGTTTGTTACACAACACTGAGTCAACGGTGTAGATCCATATGTACAGTAATAGTAGACGGCGGACATGCACACACTCACGTACACACACACACACACACAAAACAGGTGGAATAGACGGTTTTTTGATTGCAATCTACATGTGTGAGTTTGTGTTTGTGTAGAAGCCCAGCAGTTCATATTGGCCCAGACTGACCAGACCATGATAACAACAGCACAACGACGCAGAGGCCTGGAGGGATTCCACGAATAGAAACTTTCAAGAGGAGAGGAGGAGGAGGAGGAAGAGGAGACAGGGAGAGGAAGGATCAGACAAGAGAAAGAAAATGGGCTGTCTGTGTTTGTCACCCACATATACATTTGAATGTGTGTGTGTATGTGTTCATCGCTTCAGAACAGCACATTCTGGGGCTTTTTCTGCCTCCATACTTTGCACTTGCTGAATGCTTCTGCATGTCAGACTCCTCTCCCCAGGCTCCATGTTGCTTTTATAGCCCAGGCAGTCTTATCTAACCAGGTCTCCTGAGAAAACCAGAGAGGGAGGGATGAGAGACAACGTGTGGAGTGGAGCAGTGGAAGCTGCAGATCGCAGAGAGCGTGCAAGTGAACTGAAAGTCACATCAACAGTGCTGCTCACATAGCAAAAACATCCATCCTTATGAGTCATGTAAGTTCAGGTTGAGTCTTCGAAAACCTATTTCCTTCTCAGAAAAAAAAAAGGCAGTAAACAACTGAGTGTGTGCTTTAATGAAAGAGAGCTCATTTTCTTTTCAGCACGGCATATTGGGCCATGTTTGTACAAAATAGCTGAAATAAGCAAGATTGTTTTTACAACAAGTGGAAACAGGTTCACTGAGGAAATGAGCCAACTAAGTCAGATAAGAGGAGAAAAAAAAGATAGGGGATTTCGAAGCTGTGGCAATATAGTTCTATTTTTTTTTTTTTGCTTCAAAGAGTAAAATGGCGTGTTTATGCAGACTTGTTGGAAAGTGACCAATTAGCTCTGAGGTAACTCTCCACCTGTGTGCCTGGAAATCACAGCAGTCGCTCAATGAAGGAAAAAAAAAAAAAACTGTGTATGCATAAAAGCACGGTCAAACACAGGTAAAATGGAGCCCAGGGGCATCCGTCTCCACCAGACTTTACTTTAGATTAAGATTTACTTTACTCTAGAATCCAGCTCTAAATCCATCATCGGACAGCAAAGATTATTTCACATTCATGGACATGAGGCAGAGCTGATTACCAAACCAGAGATCTTATTGGTAATAAACCAATACAGGGCTATACCTTTTTTTGTTTGTTTGTTTGTTTTTGTGACTCTTTGTACTGAAGTAGGAGCCAGTTAATGGCTTTAAATCCAAATTAAACCAAAAGCTATGTACAACATAAATTCCTTCATTGGCCTGTGACAGCAAGGGTCTGTATAGATGAAGTGCGTACAAACTTTGTGGAGACTTGCGGAGAGTGTGTAGACGCTGAGAGCAGTATAAACAGAACCATGTGTTCATCTGTTTTGGAGTAAATTGTGCACAGTTCAGCCAAGGTGTGATTTATTTTGTCTTGTCAAAGGGTTTCATTTAAATGATTTTTAGACGTCTTATGACACAAATATTTTTCAATGTTTATTGTTCGTCTATTCTTTCACATTTGTTATCTTTTTAGTCATGTTGTGACCCCTCAGATGTAACTCTGGGGGCACGGATCCCAGCTGAGAGCTTTGGAACCACTGGCTCAGCAAGCCAAAAGTTTCTTTTTACAAACCATATGTGTAAAAAAAAAAAAAAAAAAAGAAAGAAAGAAAGAAAGAAAGAAATACTCTCATACTGCGATGAGATCATTTGATTTTCTTTACTTGTTACCAGGTCAGCTAGCCATAAACACCTTTTGCTTTTAGCAGCAATGAGTCGGAAATTGACACAAACAGGCAAACACAATGATTTAGTGAGGAGGCTTATTTTAGTAAATGCTGCACTGGTTGAATCAATAGCCAAAAAAAAAAGGGGGGGAAGACATTATCCAAACAACCATGTTCAAAAGAAAGATGAAAGTACTATGGAGGCCCTTGATGTCTGATGAACCATCGTCTCACTAGTACCTTTAAAAACCAGGTAATGCTGGTCTCTGCGCTGCAGTGTAGATGGGGAACATTGAGATTGACAATAGCACTAATGTGCTTTAATGAATGATTGTTGTAGTCACAGATCTGGTCAAAGAGTCTGCTTCTAAGATACAATAAGAAATTATCCCCCTCGCTCCCTGAAAATTCCCCTGGCTTGAAATAACATTAAATTATAACAAAAGACTGGATAAAGGACCGATTGACTGTTTGGGACAGACATGTTGTGGCAGTCAGAGGTGGTGTGTGTGTGTTGTGTGGACAGTGTGGTCGCCGCAGGACTAATCAAACAGATATCACATTCAGACAGCACTAAATATCCTCATGTTCCCTCCTCATTGCGCTGAGATGAACATTCATGTTAATGCCACACTACTGTACCACGGTTTTGCCTCAGCATCACATTACTGGAGCATGATGTTCCCTGCTCCAGGGCCAAACTCTCTGACTCCCCGTGTGTGTGTGTGTGTATGCACGCCTGTTCTCTAAATCTGTTTGCAAACTGCTGAGCACAAGCCAGGGAGTGGGTTCACACTGGATTAGCTCTGAGTTGGCTAAACACCAGATAGCAGAGATAACAGTCTGTGTGTTTGTGTCTGCATGGTGGGGGGTGGGTGTGTGTGTGTGTGTGTGTGTGTGTGAGGGGGGTGCACTGATAAGGCTTTTTGAGGATCTGCAGTTTTAATGGTCACGATGGTAAGATGCTAACAGACAGCTCAGATGTTTATTGACCTTTGTTGTGTTGTATTGTCTTATTTACAGAAAGCAAAGAAGAAGAAAGGAAGGATCGTGGGAGGAACAAAAGGGAAACAAGGAGAGAGTAAAATTACAGGAAAGAATGAGGAGTGGAATAACTATAAAGAGAAGGAAATATAAGGAAAGCAAAGGAAAGAGAGATGCTGGGAAAAGAAAGAAAGAGCCTGTCAACAGGAGTTTTTCCTTTTTCTTCCGCCCACTAGCTGGAACTAAACCTAGCGGGAGAAGCCGTCATCTTCTCTTTCCATCCATTCTTCTTTCTTTCACCTTTCCTCCATCTTTTCTCCCCAGAATCAAGATGATGCTTCAACCCCTGGTTTAGTAAGACGGGAAGGTGAATGTATAAAGGCTTCGCCTGTTCCCCTGCCGATCGATTGATGTTGAAGTGTTTACCTCACAAAAGGCTGCATAAACAGCTCTGCAGCCTGTGGTTTATGCAGAACACCAGGCAAATGTTTTACAGGTCTCTATTGATGTTGCTTGTTTTACCTGAAAAATAAGACGCTAATCCCCTTGATGTGCAACCAAACGGAGAGGAGGTGATATCTGTGGGGGCGAGAGGGGTAGGCCTCCTGTCTGTCACCTCCACATAAGACAAACAAAGCTGCCTCTGCTGAGCCTCACAGCCAAGGCACATGAACCAGAAAGGGGATGCCAGTTGTTCATGTAAAACGTATGGTCCTGGAAAACAGCTCTTTCAGAAAGCCAATGAGATAAAAACCATTGGAGCAGCTGAACATCCTTATTGGCGTATGAATTATGTTACTATTAAACAAACAAGGGCGTCACTAAGAGGAATGGCAACCTGCCTGTGGCCCGTTTCACGGCATGTTAAGTATATTTTAGTAGATCAAGTAACAAACGTCAGTAGATTTGCTTTCATGGGAAATCTGCTATATTGCTTTGTGGCAGCAAAGCAGTTCCTGGGCAATTTTTCCAGCAGAAACAGAACAAATTCAGTCCTCGCAGTCTCTGGAAGCCCATTCCCATTTTGGGAAATTCAGAAACCTTTTTCAAACAGTGCAACCAGGGGCAGAATTTAATTCCTTGGAAATAGTTCTTGGACTGGACAAGAGCACTGTTTGGGGGTTCTGATAGCACAGACTGACTTCCAAAGATTTCCAAGCTGATGTGGTGATTGATTCTTGGCTCACTTTAGACCGTACTACAATAATAAATAATGTTAACAATATTAAGCATTAACAGAAGATAACAGTTATATCATTTCAAGGTTGTTAAAATTACTTTGTCTCTATTAATATTATTAATATTTTGAAATGTCCATAATTATATTCTTTAAGCAAAGCTGCTGCTGCACTGACGGCAGACTCCCGATACCTGGTGGGCTACGGCTATCTGTTTGAGGATCTCTGGTGAAGCTTATTCATTAACATGCTATGCAGGTAATGATTAACGTGAATCCATAAGTTTGAAATAACAACCAGGTCAGTGTTTTATCTGTCATTGTGTAGCTTTTGTTTGAAACTTTTGAAACTTTCTTACAGAGCGAGTAAGCTAAAGCTACATTCAGGAAAATGGCAAGTAAACAGAGAAAGAAAATGTTGTCAAGATGAAATTCACAGAGCAAAACAGGATTTTGGAATTCGATTTCGAGATATAGGACCTGGACCTGACTGGCTCATTACTGGACTAGTTTGCCTGAGTTTGCTTTCATCGACTGAAAGAATCCAAATTGGTTTTGTCCTTGTCTGTTCAAACTGTTTGGAGAAATTACAGAATTGGTCACTTTTTTTGTAACACCTACTGTAACAATAAGCTAACAGAGCAGCAAAGCAAGGCCACTTACAAAGTCCCACCTGTGAAAGGGAAGAAGTCAGGGGTGTTTCTTTTCCAACTCCTAACAGAGAGACAGTGATCTCTCTTGAGCTTGATCAGCACTTGATGCAGCCTACTGCTTGTGTGTCTTTGTCATACTCAGCATCAACTCCACAGAAGCAGAATAGTCATAAGGGTCATTTTTAAATGAAATGACAGATGCAAATGTCTGAGTTAGACACGTGGATTTGTGCCGAATCACTGACATTAATCAGAGAAGTAGTTTCAAATCTTCAGAGGCACCAGCATCATTGGCTTCATAGAGTAGCTGAAACTGTACTTCATGTCTTTTTCACCTTCAGACACATCCACACGCACAGACACACACACACACACACACGGACACATCTTTATGTGTGAGAGTGGGAAAAGAGAAGGCTCGAGTCTCAACCAAATCCCTAAAAGCTGTCATTGACTTCAAACACTGTGAATTCTTCACAGTGGAGTGCTTCCACTGAGCGACAGAGCTTTCTGTCTTTATTTTTCTATAGGATCCTTTTGATATGGCCTCTGCAGTCCAGGCCCAGGTAGACCAGGGAATGAGCTGGGAATTTTGAACTGTATACATACAAGTGTATGAACACCCCCCCCCCCCCCCCAAAAAAAAAAAAAAAACAGTACTCTACTCTACTACTTAAACTATGCAAAATATATTAATACATAGTAAATGTTCATATGACGGAAAGAGAAACACAGTATACGTCAGTCTACAGGATGATCATTTACCAATTTAAACAGAGCATTCATTTTCATGGAGCATATGTAATTTATGAGGGGTGTGGGACTGCATGTATCTATCAGTGTCAAAGTGACATGTGTGGGGTGATAATCTATTCTGTGACCCAAATTTATGTGTTGAGAGGCTACAAAACCCCACTCCAGCCCTCCCATCCCATTTCACAGATCATCACTGTCAGTACGATACACTACATCTGTGTGTGTGTGTGTGTGTTTGAGAGAATATGATAAAAGGAATGTGTTATCCATCTTATCCAGGGATGTTTTGAAAGTTACTCTGTTATTAATAAATGCATGAGAGCCAACAGAAAAAGGAACATTCTGCGATTTTGCAAAAATAAGAAAGAGTAAGGGGGGGGGGGTGGGGGGGTGGGGGGCACCTCCTTGTTAGAATTCTCTCAGACGCTGCTTGTGCTAGGAGCTACGTCCTCAATGAGAGACATATTATCTCTGGTCAGCTTTCCTATCTATTATTCACAGCTCTGTGAGAAACACTGGTGGCAAGATCAACAGCAGTCACTTACAATATGTCCCCGAGCAACGCCATCCCATTCAAGTGCAAAGAAACCTTAATAACCACGGCTTGAGATAGTGGAGAGGCAGCAAAAAAAAAAAAAGCTGTTGTGAAAGCACAAAGCTTTGATTTTCAGTGCCTGTGTGGATTCAATGCAAACTCGATTGTGCAAAAAATATGTTTTTGATGTATTATTCAATAGCAGGTAATATATGGGCATTGTATACCGGACATGCTAAAAAGCAAATTTTGTTTGTCCTTTGGGAAGAATCTCCTATAATCTTGTTTTATTTTTTATTTTTATTTTTTTAATCTACAGCTGACTTTATAAACAACAAACAACTTCTGAAGCTTATTGCTTTATTGAAATCTCCCAAGCTGCAGGACACACACACGCCTACATCCGCGACTATCCGCGGATTGAGGAGCCACATCTGAAATGTTAATAAATTCAAGGGGAAATTGCTTTGTGTTTATCTGTAATATGACAAAATGCCTTGACTTTGATCCCTAGCGCGTGTTAGAAGCTCACAAACACACCAATGCCATTTCAAATGCTAATTCCCCATTGTGTATGGGCTTATTAGATAATATGTGAATGCAATATGTGTGCTCCATGTGGACAATGAAATGTGCGATTTGATGCTGACAAACTCATCTTTTTGTCATACTGAATATTATATCTTGAGCAACTGGACATCTTATAAATACATGATGTTCTGTATTCATGTCCATGTTTTATTGTCTGAAGATAAAAATGTCAATAAAGTCACATTTTGGATGAAGTTTTGGTTTGTGTACAGTTTTGCCTTATGTGTATTTCTAAATCTGGAATCTATGGAAACACATTTGGCTTTGAGTGGTGTCCTGGCAGGCAGAGAATATTTAACAAGCCAAATAGCCTCTTTTTTTTTTTGCTTTTTGCTTTTTAGGTAGTCGGCTGCTGTCTGTTGCTATGCAACAGCATCCTCCAAATTATCAGGTTCAGGGCCGAACTCCATCCTATTCCTCCCCCTTTTCATACCCAAAAAAAAATTGCAAGGGAAAGGTACTTTGTACATTAACTGAGGCGTGTGCGGTGCAGCAACACCCTCAGGATTCCTCGTTTGAATCTTCACATTTCAATATTTGAGTTCTCTCCACATATTGCAATTTTGCAGAGATGGGTTGTATTTTTATCATCTCACCTTTGTTCAGTGCACAACCTGTTCACTCTGCACTCGTTCATCCGAGCCTCACCATTTCTCCTCAGTCCCCTCCCCTTTCCTACTGTGTTCTTTTCATCAAAACTCACTCTCCCTTACTGTGCTCGTCTTTGTTTGTCTCCTGCACACACATACACACACACCCACACCCACGCCTCTCTTTCTACTCGTGTACATCCTGTATGTCTGTGAGGCAGACTGTCGCTATAATTGGGTTATTCTTCTCTTCACCGGTCTGATGCACTGAGACACACATGGACACACACTCTACCAAGCGTATGCATGCCCACACACACGCACACACACGCACGCGCACGCGCACGCACACGCACACACACACACACACACACACACACACACACACACACACACACACACAGTCACACAGTAGTTTGATGTGTGGAGATGTTCTCGTACAGATTGTTGCTGAGGTAGGAGAAGTGCAGCCATGCATGCCTTTTATTTAGGCCTAGAAGGGAACGCGGAGCCTCCGTTTAGATTGGACACACAAGTTGATATCAAAAACGATAACACAGAAAGATACAGAACTACTCTGATCGAAACACAGCCCATCCTGCATGTACAACATGAGTATTCTGCTCTGATTACCCCTCATGCAGACTAACTTTGAAACCTTTCCAAACAAATCAACCCAACGATTGTCACCCAATCGTGACCATGTATTGTATATGTGTTTTTCTCCAGAGGCTGGGAATGTAGATACATTTGGACAGATGCACACGGGAATACAGTGATGATGAAAGGGCACATTCTCACAAGGTATAGTGAGGAGGGCACTCACATGCAACCCCCTATCTCCCATCTGCGTCTCCCTACGCCTCTTGCTCCCCTCTCCATGTCGCTCTCCCACAAACCTGCATCCCAGTGAGGTGACCCTGTTTTAATGTGTGTTGAAAAGGTCGCTCCGGTGCTGTCCACTGATTCAGAAAGGCCTCCTAGGCCTGTATGCACGGCTGCGCTTCAGTGTAATACCTCCAGACACTGGAGACATTCGCTGTTTACACCACTGACACCCCGCTAACACACACACACAAGTGAAGAAAAAAGAAAAAATACAAAATCAAAGGCAATAGCATGCCTGAATGGGTGTCAAATCTAACCGCTATGGGACTTAAACCTGTTTGAAATCATCCTGACACAGGAAACAGATTCATGCGATGGACCGTCCTTTACACTCACATTTTTGGTAAATGAGCAAAAGACAGGGGAAAATAGGGCAACTGTAGCAGAGCCAAAATGTAATCTGCGGTGCTAAAAAAATGCACACTTTCTGGCAGGAAAAAAAAAAAGAGGAAGAAAAAAGGGATTTGATAGATAGCAGCACACTGTACCAAGAGGGTGTCCCATCTAGTATGATGTTCACCCAACTGAAGCAGATGTGAAAGCAGTTTAAATTTATATCACCAGGTCATTTAGCTCCTGATTTGACAAAATGATGCAAGCAGCAGGACACCCACAGGCAACGCCTTGACTTTCAATTCAGCCGTGTATTTACAGGGATTTACTGTTCACTGGCACATCAGCATTTCAAATTATGTTTCACACTGTAGCCCTGGTCCATCTTTGAAATCCTGCTTTGATTTACTCCTGTGTTTCAATAACTGTGCTCTGGAGTGCACACGCCACGCCCGTGTCCTGTGGCTTTGATGGTGACTGTACAGTGCAGTGAGAGCGTTAGTATGTATTAGCTGGCAGATGGGCTATAGTGCTCCCCTGGTGCTCCCTATAATGATGAGCCATGTTCCTGTTTATCAGCCAGGGCACCCTCAACTCTCCCCTCATCTGCTTTTGTCTCAATCACCTGTTCCTCTTCATCCTGCCTTTACCCTCGTTCCTCTACAAGTGTCTGTCTTTCCCTCACGTACCCCACAAACGCACACACACTATCTCGATTCCATCCCTCTGTTAAGGGTTCCCCTGCAGGACTCAAGGTCTCAATCTTTATTTTAAAAAACAATCATCGAATATATATGTGCCTGTGCAATCCTCAGATGAAGCTTTGGTTGCATGACAGCTTTGCAGACTGCGCTAACATGGTGTGCTGTGTTAATTATTACCCCCCTTGATGTGCTGCACCAATATCCGTCCCCTAAGGTAAGTCACAAAGTCTTCCCAGTTGTTTAATACAGATGTTGACTTATATAAAGAAATACTGTGGGAAAACCATGATAGGTTGGGTGTACTGTTACTGCATCTCACTCATCAAGTCGGGTAATTGAAAGGCTTTTGTTTACAATAGGGCAGCACAGCGGCATGGTGGTTGCCCCACAATAAGAAGGTTGTGGGTTTATTTCCCGGCCTGGGGGCTTTCTGTGTGGAGTTTGCATGTTCTCCCTGTGCCTCCATCCAAAGACATCATGTTTGGGTTTAACTGGTGACTCTGAATTGTCCGTAGGTCTGAATGTGAGTGGTTGTTGGTCTCTGTCTGCCTCTGTGTGTTGGCCCTGCGATATGGATAAGTGGTCGTAGATGAATGAATGAATGCTTATTGCTTACTGTTCAATCCTGTCAGTTTTAAGTCACTCTGAAGCCAAAACTACCTAGAAACCTGCATCTATTAACGTGTACACCCATACAAAAAGTCACAGCACATTAATAGGGCACACAAGAACAATGGAGGAACACTGCCTGAGCCCTAGTATAGCCTTGAACTTTGGTTACAGCAGATACTGTTTGCGATTGGCTAACAAATCCATGAAAACCAGGATCTTTTATAGATACTTCACTGGGAGCACACTGCAACTCCTGACAGTCACACACTCTGTGGTTTTGCTTCTTAATGTTTACTTGATTTTAGACACCTATAGTTGCATGAATGACATCACCGGTTGAGCTCACTGACTTGAAGACTCCTCACCAGTGAACTACATTTTATCCTTTACCATAATCTGGTAATTGTCGTTTGTTGACACAGTGGCCTCTTTTACAAGGCTCACTTCACCCGCCAGTCTACCTGAGCTTATTAACGAACAAGTAAACAAATGTAACATACTTGTTGGTGCTGTGTAATATGTAAGCAGTAAACAGTGACACGTGAAGTCAGACCACTAGACGACAGTGTTATTACAACTCCTGTTGTGACTTTCTAACAGCCCATGGTGACGTCACACATGGCGGTTTGTGACTGAAGCCACCTTGTTTTTGTTTTTTGGTTTTTTTTTTGGAAACTAGAAGAAACCATATTTGGAGTCAAAGGTAGAGCTGAGGAGGAGTGAGGAGCTGGATCTGACCTGCTCTGTGCTGTATCCGGGTTGTCATGCAGGTCGCCACGTGTAGTACAGTCAATTACATGATAAATACGCTCTAATGCATATCCTGTTTTATGGTCTATTTTCCTCTAAGTGGGACCATCATTCAAAAAATAAACACTGTTGTTCTGACGAAGACGCTAAAGTTGAGACTGAGGCCATAAACTCATTAGGAGAATGTTGACTGAGCCAGTAAATCAAGTGAAAAGTGCTGTCATTTTCACATAGACGTTAATACAATCTGACTTTTTTTTTTTTTTTTTTTTACAACCAGTAGAGTTGTCTTTTGATGGTCATTTGATAGAATGCAGCTTTAAGGCTTTTCAACATCTGCTTAATTTTTCAGAGCCAGATGTCGATTCATTGTCACATCAGGTGATATGTAATGTAAGAGACGGAATAAAGACATCCATTATATAGAAGGTGTTCTCTTTTTTTTTTTTTTTTTTTTTTTTTTTTTTAACAATATTGCTTTGAATTCAAACGTGTTATATATGGGCACTGTATCTGATTCACATTTACAAATTTAGTTTTGCATTGACTCACAGGCTTAAATGCTCTATGCTGAGAGTGCGAACGACACATTTTACACTCACGTGCAAAAGGGCACTTTAATATCCAGTGCAATCACACACACACACACACACTTTCTCACCCTTCACCCTTTTGACCTTGATGAGCAAACTACTCTCCAGGTTTACCTCCCTTCCTCCGCTCTTCACAGTGGGTAAACACCCCAGCTTTGAGTGATTATCCAGAGAATATCCTGGCATGCTTCCTCAGGCTACGTTTCAGAAAAACTGCAGAGAAGCTAAACCCGCTCATATTGTCCTTCCAGAACACACATACAACCATTAGGGCTCTTACCTCTACCACCAGTACCACCAGTTCTGCTTACCGGAGCCAGAGAGTGGCCTGGTACCAAGTGTGGTACAAATCCCGGCAACAAAGAAGGCAAAGTGAGTGGGGAATACAGAGACAGTCGATTATGACAGGAGAGCTAAATTAGCATCATACTGGGACAGATGGTGGATGTAGCTGCGGGTTGAAACATATGGACATGCAAAAACACAACGATCGGCCATCAATTCAAACACAACCTGTGCCACGCTTCAAGCTTGTACACATGGGCCTACACACACATATGCGCTTGTACATGCGCATAAAAAACACATACACATAGTTGCCGTCTGTCACCACAGTTACGAGTGCCTTAGGGCTTGAGAAATGTTGGGTGGACAGATGATGCAATAATGTCATATTATGGATCAGAGTAATAAATGTAGGCCATACAGGCTGAGATCTCTGTTTCTACTGTGTAAAGCACGTGCCAAGAGAGTATTAGTAGCCCTGTGAGTGCAATCGCACAGGATATGTACTGTATGCCACAGTAATCTTGATCAATCCGAAAATGAAATAGGAGAAATGTGATTCGCCTATGAAGCAGAGACGAGTACTACTTTTCAAATTGAGATCTTTCTTTTACCCTTTCTTTACAATTTCCCCATTCTTTCTCATCAAATCTCCACCTCTCGTTTTATAAGACGTAATTGAGGGGAAGTGATCGTAATCTTTGTGTCTCCGTGATTGACACAAATGCGTTTGCACTCCCCAACCCAACCCCATACCATCTCTTACTCACACACACACCATTAAACACACAGGACCTATATATGTCACAGCGATTGAGCACTCCCGCTGCACCTTAATCATATACAGAGGAGGAAAAGAGTGAAGTGGAAGCTTAAGTGAGGAAGCCGTCACAGGGGGTGTGATCGTTTCGCATCTATACGTAGCACGGTTAAATTGCAGGGATGCTGTAGATTGCTGTGTAGGTTCACGGCAGTTCCAGCCAACACACAGGGGCCTCATGCTTGGGAGAAGGAAATGGTGTCTTAGCCTTAGGCCTGCAAGATGGGGTGGCACTCAGGCCCAGTGGCCAAGTTCCTTAGTGGCTCATCATGCAAGTGTACACGGCTGTGGGAGAGATCTGACACTTCTCACAGCGCTTCAGGTGTCTGAATATGTCAGAATCCGCAATAACAGCCATGACTTGAACATGACAAGAAGTGGGTGTTGGCTGAGTGATGAAAGAATGGGAACAGGGGATGTAGGGGAGGATAAACCCAAGAAAAACTGGGTTTACTTAGCTTTTAATTTGCAGGAATAGATTTTTCCAACCTTTTAACTGCTGCCATAAAACCTCATGACCTAAATTCATGCACCAAATCAAAGCAAAAGGCATTAACAATAATGGAAAGTTGTATCAATATCTAATGCATGTTATATGAAGACGAACTGTGTTGGAAGACATAAATTAATCCCTCTCTAAATCAGTTTTTATCCATGTGATGATCAATAGATGAAGGTCGCAGTTTGCTCCCTCTATATAGGCCCCGTTCGTTCATTTTTACACTTAATGGTAAATTTGCAGGTGTTGAGAAAAAAAAAGAAAAAAAAAAAGGTTGATTCATATAGCCAATAATTATGACTGTCAGAGGTTTCATGATGAGGCGCTCATAAAAGACTGAAAATATTTACAGTCAAGAAAAACCATTATGATAGTGTCAAAAGACTGACAGCAGGTGGATAAAATTTTAGCTCCCTAAATGAAGGAATAAGATTCTGCTTTAACCCATTAAGACCTATTAAAGCACCCCAAAGCTTAACCCTGTCTGTAAACTGTCTTCAAAAAAGCCACAAAAACTTTCAGCTTCTGAAGCAAGTAGTGACATGGTTATAGGTTATTATCGTTGGATTTGCCTTCAAAATTTTAGATGGTGATTCACCAGTCTGAATCTTACAAGGTCCCATCACTCAGGCTGCCAGCCATTGTCCCAACTTTCTTGGCAGCAACAGCAGCAACAAAACAAACGATAAAATTCCCAAAGATGGATTTCGCCTACCTGACATTAATTTTAGCTGATCACAATCCATTTCATCCATGACAGGTCTATAAAAGGTCGAAGGGCCTTTTCTCACTGGGCTGAAACAAGTTTTTTCATGTTTTCTATGTGAAAAGGTGTCATTGCAATCTTAAGTCTTTTATATTAGCTTGCTCTTATAATTGGGTCAGTATGGTTGTTTCTGTCAAAAAAAAAAAAAAAAAAAGTCTGAAAGCCCTCTTTAGAAAAGCCGTTCTTAGAATTCAGAATAGTTTACAACTTCTATTTTTCCCCAATAGTTTTATTATTTTTATTTTGTTAGTTATTTATTTGTTTTATTTAGATTGTAGTTGAAATAAACTATATATTTAAATGGTGTTGAAAAGTGATCGGCCCCTTTAACACTGTATCTACAAAGTGGGATTTATTCTTTAGCACATCTGCAAGTGTGAAGAAAAGAAATAGATATCAAAGGTCAAAAACATAATATTTAAAAAGTTAAATTACAAATATAGCACCATTTGCCCAAGTTTCCACATCCACATTACCACTAAAATTTGCAAATTAGTCCTTCTGACTTCGTATCTCATTCAGAATGCAATGACCACCCCATATACCTACATCTATGCTATACTGTATATATTAAAGTTTAATGAGCATGCATTACCAGTTTGCAATGCATCTTGGGATCAAACAGACCCACGTGCACGCACGCACACACGCACGCAAACACACGTGCAGACCATCACTGGGATTTGGCGAGCCGCCCTGAGCATGTGGGGGAAATATAAATAGAGAGATTGAGGAATCAAGGCATAAATGAGGCTAGACAATCCTTTCTCCCACAATCCATTTCTCCATTACGATGGGGGACACCAGCACCAAACGATCTCCCTCCATCTTCCCACAAGCCCAGAATGGAAGTAGACACGGGCAACAATACTCATTTACCTTTCACCCATCTCATACAAACAAAAATGCAGGCCGGCATTGACCCCACACACAAATTCGAAACTCACGCGGTTACCGTGGAGAAGGGAAGATAACTCACTTGAACCCAGTGGGCAGTTTCCAATTTCATTTTAGCCAAAATTTGATAATATAAACACTTCCAGCTTGTTTATGAGGAAAAATCCTCAGGAAAAACATGAATATACTGCGAATGCATTAGAAAAAAAGGGAAAATGTATTGGTGAGAGGCACAACAGCCATGGCCTGGCAACGCTCACCCTTGCAGATTATGGCTTGACATTTGGAGTCAGAACCAGTGAAATGTCAGACGGGTTATGACAGGAATGGTGATAGGCAGATTATGACCGACCTCTGACCTGGAAGTTTTGAAAGGTCACAGCTCACTCAACCGTCTGTGGGCTAATGTGCTTTCAGATCACGAAATGGAAGGTAACTGAGCCGAACAACGATGCAGAGGGAAGTTTTTCAACATCAACAAAGTGAGGTTGTATTCAACTCACTGATATACAACTCACACTGACAAGAAATGCATCCTTCTTAGGTGTATCGTTTCCAATCCCACCCGTCATATACATGCCTCCAGTTTGCAATTAGAGTTGTTGACTTTTGACGAGTGTGTTTCATTTATTTCTTTATTTTTGGGCAGAAAAATCAGCTGTTGCTAGTGAATGAGTTATCAGTTCTACCTTGCTAGCTATAATTAGGCTGCGATGACCTTTACAAGCCGAGTAAAAAATGACTTTTTCGTGTTTCCAGTTGACTGATCTTATATTGTGTTTTATATGCTTATATGCTGATATGCAGAACGAGTTTACATCGATGACATATCCTTTATATTGTTATGCTGTCTGCCTTTCTGTTCCAAGCGTGACCATCCTGTTTAGTGAACATAACACTGTCTCTAGTGAACGAGTCCACCAACAGTAAGCAAAGGAAATTTTCTGGAGGGTCCCTCCCTTCCAAACTTGTAACCCCACAAAAAAAAAAAAAGATTTAAACACCCGTAGGCTCAAAATTGTGGTAGCTGATATCACCACACAAGCTGATATCTTACCCCTAACCCTGAAAAACACGCCTAACTCCATTCCGCACACATTCAGTCTTGTATTTTTCAGTTTTTGAAAAGTGTAAACACAGACAATAAAGTATTATCCAAACTCTTTATATCACTCATCTTGATGTGCATATAATCTCTTTTCAAAGAAGCGCTATAGTGTATGTTCAATTGATTGCTGTTTAAATACCATAAAAGCATGATGTGCCAAACAAATGACCAGGGGAGCCTTTAACCACTTAAGGTTCAGCAGAGTTCAATTTAAAGGCTTTTCCTCCCTCAGTGCCATGATACTAACCAGATTAACGTCTGCCATTACGTCAGCCTCCAATCGATATACACCATTAGTGCTAATCACTCTTTAATTAGTGATATATGCAAGGCGCCATGTTTGCTTTGAGTCTGTTTGTTCTGGTAGACGTTTAGACCTACCCTATCCACCCACAGTCAACACTTCCGAACGTTAAACACTCCTCGGTGCAAAGCAGGAGAACACACTCTTATCAGATTATGCTTTAAAGAGATCTGGAGTGCTACCCGTTTCACCTGGGGCAGTCCCTCGCCCTCACCTATAAAGCAAATTAACAAAACCCACAACGCTCTTATCAACCAGCTGAAAGATTTCCTTTTTTTGTGGCGCTGGATTTCCCTTCAGAAGACATTGAAACAACAAGGATCAACTAAAAAGCTCGCAGAGAAGAAAAGGAGCGTGTACAGGCTTCTCTTACTGCTCATAAAGCAAGGCATTAGAAATGCCTTTTATACACTATGAATGATCCTTGGCACAGACTGAGAAGGGAGAAGCCATCCGCCTTTGGGCATAAAGACGGTGAGCTTTGATTATTGATTCACTGTCTCTCTTCTTTACACACAAGGTACCATTTCGACCTGAAAGAACTTGTGAGCTTAAAAAAGAAGAGAGAGAAACAGAAGAAAGGGGGTAAATCCTTCAAGGGAAACACACGTCGGGAGATTCAAACCCAAGCTGAATTGAAATTGAACAGTTTGGTGAAATATAGAACAAAAAAAGAGAAAGGAAAGACAACAGAACAACTTTAGGGTTAGCTTGTTTTTCTCCTTCGCTGTAAGAAGTTAGGAAAAGAAATGGTAATTCGTCCATTCGTGTAAATACAGCAACTTACTCATTTTCGCACACTTATGTAGCGGAATAATTTTGAGTGTGAAAAAAGAACTTTTCTCCTTAATTTATTATGCCTTTGAAAAGGTGGTAATGGTCTCTGCTTTTCTGATGCTATGTTTGTGCATTTACATAATATGTTGTGCCAGAAGATGAGAACAAATTTTCTTGTTTTTCTTTTTATGGTTGTGGTTAAAAATACCCAAGATGTTGCAACATGACGGCAACACACGCTGCCTTTGATTGCCGGTTTAAGCTGCCCTCAAGTGAAGGCCTGGGATCAGTTCTCCCCTTAAAAATAAACATCCGAAACCTCTGGAGGAGTGGAAATTTTAAACTGACCAGATATCAGTGTCTCCATGTGTCTCCCCCTTAACTGTTGTGGGATAAATTGAAAGAGATTAAAGTACCCGTTTCATTTGAAGAACTGCTTGAAAACATGAGAATGCGCTACAAGCCGTGTCGAGATTAAAATACGTTCCCATTTGTGTGACATGGATTTTCGTCTGCACCATGAAAAGTACAAAATATCTCTTCAGACTGTCAGATGGACAAAAGCAAGCCCACGTTCTTACAAGGCTTTAACAATGCTATGAAAGGCCATGCTGTTCTGGCTCCACAAAAAGAAGACGTCTAAATTGGATTTGCTCTGGCAGAGATATTGTGTGTTCTTAAGGTGGCCTTGATTGTGTTTATTTCCTCTGCCGATGGTTGTATTTGCTGAGACTCAAGGTCACAGTCTTTATCTGCCACTTTCGTAGGGGATTTTTTGGCATTTCTTCTTGACAGTGCTGTGTGGGTGCGTCGGCCTGGTCACTTGTTTCTCTTGTCCCTCTCCCTCCCTCTCTCACACACACACACACACACACACACACACACAATAAATGTATCAACGGGCTAAATGTGAGTGGCGAGCGAGCCATGTTGCTGAGCAGAACTGTCTGTGATGTTGTGTGCAATGGTACTTGGTGAGATGGAGAGGAGGGGCTGAGGGGGGAGAGGTGGGGAGTGCGTCAGTGCAAAACATATTAGTATGTCTGAGCCTGCATCTCCAAATCTTGTTACTCTGAACTGATGCAACAGGAAAGCAATACAAACTCACTCTCCTGCCCCCTCTCTCTCCCCCAGCCTTCCTCTAGCTCTCTCACCCACTTATTTGATACCTGCACTATTGCAGTGCTTCGCCGTCGCCCCCTGGACACACTCTCTCTCTCTTGCATTGCTTCAATTCCCTGCAGAAAATCCCTCCTTCCCCCTCTCTTTCTCTCAATCAAAATCACTGTCTCTTGGTGCCTTCTGATCTTTGTTTCTGCCCCCCCCCCCACCCCCATCTATAGCAAAATATTTCACCTCTGAAATTATTTTGTGTTATCCAGAGCTCTACATCGCCTTAAAATAGAGTTTTCATCTTTGATGTGATGTCTTTTATCTTGTTTTTTTTTTTTTTTTCTTCAAAATAATATTTCTTTCTTTCTATCCTTTTACCTTGAGGACACCTTTGTCGTACTCCTTCTAGAGCGTGATTAGTATTGATTACAAGATCCAAAATCTTATCATGCGCAAAGACTGTGTAGCACCGCTCAATACAGGTGAAATGTTTGGTAGAGACATGGGGATTATTCATCCCTTAGGAAAAGAAGACAATTTTTTTCCTCACTCATTTTACAGGTGTCAGATAGTCAAATAGGACATTCCTGTGTGTAGTTTTGAGATGTCACATGAAAAGATGTCTGCCACCTTCTTCAAACAAACCAACAATTAAAGTAACACAAGAAGAATGTTGAAAAGTGAAGGCAGCACAGAAGTGCCCAAAATTGCAGTTCCTGTCTGTCTCTCACTGTAACAGTTGGAATAAAAATGTCCCCTAATTACCTAAAGGTGTCCAACTTTTCAGCAGAAATAAGTCATAAGTATACAGACTGGTTCAAGAACAGTTTTGGTCTCTGACTATTGTCCTCTTTCATGACAACTGCACATTGGTTGGATTTTAAGACATTTCGTTGATTTCAATTTCACAATGACCTGATGTATGAATGAGGATGTGCCACTGTGAGTGACAGGAGGGCGAGCGTATGCTCAGCAACAAACCAAAGCCATGGCTCCACACACACCAAGGCTCTTTGCCCATTTTGTACTTTGCTAGAGGCTTCCGCAGACTGAGGGACTGAGATGACAGCTAGGCACCACGCTCCGAGCTTGAAAACCAAACCTAAAGCTGTCATTATGCACGAACATGAGAAAATGTGGTTTATTCTATTGCAAGCTTCAAGTGTACAAGTTATAGATATGGATATACATTATCAGTGAGCAGTGGCAATTCCCACGTGGGCAAGAGTGCAGAGGAGCTCTATGGCTCAGCACACAGCTCATGCTGAGTCCTGCACTCTTCTGTCGTAATAAATGTAGTGAACACCAAATGGATGCGACCAATGCAGAAATATAAACAATTTCTTTTTTCTCTGCATAGCTGAAAATGCTGAATTAGACAACACCAGCTAAACAAGAACGAGTGCAGTGATCCGTTATGAAAAAGATGTAATGTATGTTGGCTGTTATCTTTAGCCTGTGTGTCAAGCCACAATGGTGTCAGAGGCACGTTGGTGGCATATCCTTTTTCCCAGCGGAAAACTAGACAGTGTGAATCCCCGTGCACCTACATTAGATCCTACTCTATGTCTAGAGAGTCTCCCCACTGCAGGGATTTCACTAATAGTCTGTATTCCCAACATGGATTGTCACTGTTTCCTTTAAGCACACAGTTCCCTCTGTGGGGAAGCATCTCACCCGACCCACCTCCCCTTGTCACCATACAATGAGGACACAGCTCTCCCTTGGGAGCGCAAGTCTTGTCTCCCCTGGAGTTGGATAAGTTATGGAACGTGCTATCCCATCCTTCAATAATAATTCATGGGCCGCGTTGGCACCAGCGCGGCCTTTGTCTTTTATTTGTCTTTTCTTTATTGACACATCTAATATCTGTCCGCTCAGAAATCTATGTTTCCATTGTTAAGACATGGCATTTCTGTGTGATGAACTACTTCATCATGGTAGCAGAGGCTGTGATTAAATGTGTGTTGTTTTATGACGATGGTGTAATTGAGGAAGGGTGTAATAAAAGTTGCCGGGGGCTTTTTTTTTTTTTTTTTTTTTTTTCCTGAGCTTGTGAATGTAGAAAGAGCTAAATAAGGGGTGGGCTGATGAAAATATCGAGGGTTTCTCCTTACAACTCCCCCAGCACCCCTGCAACACCACAGCTCTCAGATTTGAAAAAAAAAAAAAAAAAAAAAAAAAAGAGCTCGTATCACACACAGCCGTGAATTGTGTCCTGTCTGGGGATTCGGTGAAATAATGCGACTCCAGAAGTCGTAAATCTGGCTGAAATTGGTCTACATGCGGCCAAATAAAACAATCGAGCGCCTGTGCATTTGAATGTAAACTCGCCCCTTGGTTGGAGAGGGTGGGGGGGGGACAGACAAACATGTAACATATAATTTGGGGTATGCATTATACATGCTGTGTGAGCAGGAAATCATGTCACACCGGAGCACAAGGCGTGTAGTGACACATGCTGGTAGAAAATATAAAGTCACACACATGGCAGAAAATAAACAATAGCGAGGAGGTAAATCATTTACCTAACATTGCCCTTGAGAGAGTGTAAAATCATTTATACGAGGCCCAGACAAACCCTAGAACACAATATCGAAACAGAAAGCTGCACTCGCAAGCTCTTGCCATTGTCATACTTCAGGGCACATCACAGCGTCCAGGAGTTATCGGCAGGTTATTGAGTTAAGACAGCTCTCCAATGCAGCAGTATCAGTTCCACAGTGAGAAAAGTGGAATAGAGCCTGTGGGTGTGAACCGGTGCTGAGGGATGACATTTTCTCCAAACTTGGAAAATATTAGTATACTGAGTCAAGAATTTCCTCATTACGGGAGGATTTTCCGCTTCACTCTTGCTCATCCTTGCACATACGCATCTCCACCTCTGCCTTTGACTCTACTGTATGTGAGTGTAGGCAGCCAAGCCTGTTTTCAATTATTCACCTATGACGGCTTTTCAACTCTAGACGATCCCCCAGCTCCCCCTCATGTTGCGCTCTGCTCAGCCCAACTTTTTCTCCCAGGCTTTTTTTTTTTTTCCCCCCCTTTTACTTCTCTTTTCCGCCTCCTTTCACCCCATGTCTGCTTTCCTTTCATGCCTCGAACCTTTCATCCTCTCATGCACCCCACCACTCCCCCCTCACCCTCCTTACATCTCTCCCAATCTTGTGGTACCCCATCTCTACCGAAGCTTGACAAGCGATGGGTGCGTCGCTCCTACTTTTCTCACCTCCTCCTGCTACCCCTCCAAATACTGTTCTGCCATCGCGCTTCCCGTCAAACAATCTCCTCTTATGTTAGGGAAACCTGTAGGCATCCGCATGCAACTTTTGATCATTGCTTTTACTGGGAACCCTCATCACCTTGCTCTGCCTTGGGGTGGCAAGGAGAGGCAGCCAGTGAAAGAATGAAAAGTGGAACAGAGTAAAGTTATGTCAAGTCTGGTTGACATTTGCTGCCTAGCTGCTTCATGCTGCGGGGAGTAAAGTTGGCACATGCAGCTCTCAGCAACTAGCGTTAAATAACCCTCCCGTCAGAGCGTTTGTATATAACACAACAGGGGGTGACATGCACGCTCCATGCTATTATGGTTACATACTTTCAGGTATTCACATACACATGCAGATGGAAGTTAATAAGAAGTTGAAAATACATTTAAGTAAAAAAAGTAAAAAAAAAAAAAAACAGGCAAATGTAAACTGATTGGTCTCACGTGGCACCTGCATGAGGCCCAACAGTTGCAGCTCTCTGGCAGGTCTTTTTAATTCGTAATTAAAGACTCTCCTCCAGCTAATAATTTGACAATTTTCAAGTAACACAAAGAAAACTTCTTAATGCCAGGCCGAAATCTGTATTTTCGATTGTCCGATCAGCAAACAGCTGTTTCATAGTACTAAAATCACAGTGGCAGAGATCTGGTATTTCAAGGAAGCGGATGTGTCTGATCAACAGAAATATCGTGTGAAGATAGAAAAACAGTTTGTTTGTCTGTTTAACACACTTAGACAGTGTTTAACGCACGAGATGTCTCAGCAATGTTTTCCACTTGTCCCACTCGTGAGCGTCTGATGGAACAATTGCTCATACTTTACTCAAACCAGCTGTGTGCACATTTTTTTCATCCATAAACATAATTCCAACTACTTTCTGTAGGTTTATGCTCATAACTGCAGTGAATGTGTGTGGGGCCTTTGAGGACAGGGTAACTTACATTAAGTCCTGTGTCTGAATACATCCTTCGACGCACATGGAGCACTGAAGTTGAAGCCGCGGTTGGAAGTCCTATTTCGCTGTGAACGTTGGTGCATCTCTGCTCTAAAATAATAATGAGAAATTTGAAAAGTGTTATTTGATGTGATGAATCCACAGAGAAATATACAGTTACTGGAGTTCATGGATTTAGCGTGTTTTAGCTGATCATTTTGGTCTGTTGACTGCTCCCAGAAACTTCATTAAAACCTTTCAGCAACAGAATTATGAGGAGTTGAAACAAATTATGAAATGCATTACAAAAGCAGTACTGACTCAGCGACAATTAATGCCAGAAACCAAAATGAATATATTAGCTCACTGTTAGAGCTCTATAGATGTATTTTGGCCATTTGTCAGCAAAACCATTCTCATTAAACTGAGAACATTTTCACGCTCAAGTAGCTGCTGTGAAGTTCCCGCCAGCTTCTAATGTTACTTGTCCACTTTTGCTCTTTCTCATTTATTCGAAAAACAACACCCATAAAAGAAACAGTCTTTTCAAAATGTCAAAAGTTCTCATTATTCTTTTTGTTTGGCATAAATGGACCACAGGAAACATCACAATGAAAATCGTATTCTGAAGATATGGCTTCGTGTTTGATCAAACCTACTTGAATTTGCATTCCAAGTGATTACCTATTATATTTCATTCATTCACTCATTCATCTTCGGCCGCTTATCATTTTCTGGGTCATGGGGGGTGCTGGAGCCAATCCCAGCTCACGTAAGGCGAGCAGGCGGGACACTCTGGACAGGTCACCCGTCCATCACAGGGCCAACACGCAGAGACAGAGACCAACAACCACTCACACTCACACTCAGACCTACAGACAGTTTAGAGTCACCCGTTAATCCAAACATTATCTTTGGATTGGGGAAGGAAACTGGAGTACCTTGAGGAAACCCATGCAGGCACGGGGAGAACATACAAATCTGGGAATCTTCTTATTGTGGGGAAACAGCAGGAACCACTATTCCACCATGCTGCTCCATGTTATATTTATCATCATAAAATGTGCTTGCCCTAAGCAAGTGTAAAACTGTTTTTATGGGAATTCTCCTGTTTCCATTCAGCCTAATTCAATACCATATAAAAGAGCTGGAGGAAAACCCAGATATTGACGTTATCATCTCGAATAGTCTCGATTATGCGTCAAAGTAGGAATTAAAGAAACAACTTCGATAAAGTGATAGTTAAACACTTTTTTTTTTCCCTACTTTGCATGAGTTGCCTCGTTTCATAGAGTACATGGCATCAGAGATGAACAGAGGAAGGAGCTCCCTGAGCTTGGCAAGCAGTATGGAGTGATTAAAGGTTCACACAACTCCAGTCACACAAGCACTAAAACCTAACGGAGGTGTTAAACTTTAGACGACCTGCAGGACACGCTGCATAAAACAGCAATAAATTATGCCAATGAGGAGAAGTGCAGACTGTTGGAAATATAAAGTTATGGATGTGGCAGAGGGTGTGAGGCGAATGTGCGCACGCACATCAGCTCACACTCACGGTCATCTTCTGTGTCAGGTGGAATAAAAGGTTATTAGTCCGGATAAGGACACAGTGATTCTTTATCACATTCCTGGAACAAGCCGTGCATCAATGTCAATCTTTACAGCGTTCAAAGTTCATCCATCAGAATATAAGAATTCTTGCCGGACATAAACTGTGGGGTTATATGGAAAAACGCACAAAACTCACTGCTCTAACTGCCAGTGCTGTTAAATGTCTTCACAGTGTCTGTTAGCAGCTTACAATGACATGAAGAGATGATATATATGAGGCAGCAGACGGAGGCCACTGTAGCACGGCTTTATATCACAGCATAAAGCAGAACAGAGTAACCTACTTCAGACTGAATAGCATGTGGTGAACAACCTCGATAATCTGCTCAGTTGCTTAGTGGTTGAGGTGAGTCCTGGTGGACTTGTAATACTTTATTCGCTCTCTCTCTCTCTCTCTCCCTCTCTCTCCCTCTTGTCACATTTTGTGACACTGTCAACTGTCAGCCATTAAATCAGGGAAAAATGCCATCACTGACAGTCATGTTCACATGTTCTTGGATGATATGGCACCTTCGTGGCCAAGAAGCTTTTTGGCCATAAAGGTGCCCACTTGGTGAAAATATAATTTCATGATGGTTAGAATTGCTGTTTTGTTTATGTTTAGCCACAGAAGTAAATAAAAAAAAAATCTATACAAGCTGTAAAGGAAAGTACTGCTGGTTTTGGAGCCTGTGTAGGACTACAGTGCAAGTCAGCGGAACCAGCAGAGCTAATACTGTAGCCCACTAAAACTGCAGCCACTCTAGGACATTTCTACAATATTTAGACAATTATACACTGACTGAGATTAAATGAAAGTGCAACCCTGAACTTTTTTTCGACAGTACCCTGGGGATGTGTATTTGAGAATGCAAATGTCCAATAGGACATTAAAGGGACCGGCCAGGAATCGGTGTAATGTGCGATTGAGCTGATGTGCGAATAGAGCAGGTTTGTTGTCTGGAGACATCTCTGCGAGCGAGTGGGCATGCTGACAACATCTGTATCCTGTTTCCCACCATCTACTCAAAGCTAAGTTAGTTTCCTTTATGTTGGTGATGTGAATCGCACCATTTCAATTTAGCACGGCAGCATAGTGGTTAGTGCTGTTGCTACACAATAAGAAGGTTGTTTGAATGTTCTCCCCGTGTCTGTGTGGGTTTCCTCCCTCCGTCCAAAGACATCAGGTTTGGGTTAACTGCTGACTCTAAACTGTCCGTAGGTCTGAGTGTGAGTGTGAGTGGTTGTTGGTCTCTGTCTGTCTCTGTGTGTTGGCCCTGTGATGGACCTGTGACCTGTCCACAGTGACCCCGCCCTCACCCAGAGTGAGCTGGGATTGGCTCCAGCACTCCAAGCGACCTGAAATCAGGTAAGCGGCAGAAGATGAATGTATCAATTATTCAAACTACTCACGACAAATTTGGGTCACTCCAATCTGATTAGAAAGAATCTGAACAAATCAGTGGTTAACAGAAATGCAGATTTATTTTGTACTTTAAAGTAGATAAGGGGTCACTGAATGAATACTACACAGTTGTGTGGTTGTCCAACCCAAATGAACAGATCCAAAATTCAGATTTCAGATTAACTGCCACGGCTTTTCTAGTCTTCCAGCACCAGTCGCATGCTAATAATTATGATACAAGTGGGAGAGAGCCGTACACCAGAAATGAGAGACAGCAGAGGATAGAGGAGCATAAGTGTGAATTGTGCTTGTTATTTGTGAAAATGGGCAACACTTCTAATGAACTGTTGATGTTAACCAGTGAAACAAAAAAACAGAAGTCAAGCTACACCTCTTATTTCACTTAGTAAAATGAGTCTTTATTGAAAAAAGCCAATTTTTATGTACTTATTACAGCCTTATTCTATTATTTGTAACTTGTAAAGAACATGTAGTTATGATTATATCGAGGATGTATGGATCTGTTGTGTAAAGAGTTGGGTACTCTATGACGTTGACGGTTAAATGGTTGTCAAAGTAACGTTATTATTGTGCAGTACTACTTTTGCAAAGGGTTAGGGTTAGGTGGAGGGTTATTTTGAGAGCCTTTTGGGCGGAGAACAGCCTCTAAGAGGTAATGCACTCATTAACATTTACAGTAGAAAAACATCGCACAAAGTGTAAATTTGGCTTCTTCCTGCATTGTCAAGGTCAGCGTGTCATTACGCAGTTCCTCATCATAGACAATCCTTTAATTTGGCAAGATGCTTTCATGGAACATTGAAGCAGAGAATTCAGTCCAGAATCGTGTTGTTTTCTTTGCTTCTTTGCAACAGAATAAAACCCCTGTGTACGTCTTGCAAATGGCTTTAATGAGACTCGTTGAGATTTTTACTTGAATGTTAATTTGTAGCCTTCAACGGACGACCCGATTAAATGTTTTCACCTCTTTAACAAAAATATGCATTGACAATAAAACACAAAGGAGTCATTTTGATTGGTGGCAGACGGTTACACGGTTGACTTCATACGTGTTGTTTTTTTTAGCCCCCCCCCCCTTTTGCTATTCTTCCTCCATCACCTCTTCTGTCTTGAGTGAGCTATTTAGCTGTCTTCCTCTTGGAGCTGTCAGAATCCCTTGCTCATCTTTCCCCTCTGCAAGACTGAAAGGCACTTATTTACCGCCACCTCCCCTCCTTGAGTCTTCTGTCTTCTCTCCATACTCTCCACTCTCCTATCACCTCGCTCACCTCTCACGAATTGCAAAGTTCACAACACAGCCAACCTGTTGTTTTTGTTCAAAAAACGCCCGCCATTCGCCCTTGCAATCAAAGTTAATGAGCAAAGACACAAAGACCCGCACATGCAATCAGCAGACAAATAGTGACACTCTTGTACCAAGCACGCACAAACACCCACCCACACACACACACACACACTCAGAGCCTAAAGTTTTATGGGTGAGTGGTTTTACAAGCTTAAATGGGTTCTTAAGTATAGGGTATCTGCCCATTCAGACCAAAGCTCCATCAGTCATTACTGAGCACACAGACACGTCACAAGCTGAGTGCGAGCACATTTTGTGACCATGATGAATTTCCTTTACACTCCCTCCTTCCTCCTGTCATCCCCTCTCTCTTCTCTCCCTCCTCTGCTTTTTTCATACCTCACTTTCCACCTCTCTTCCCTCTCGCTGCTCTCTCCATCTCTCTATCCCTCGACCATACAGAGTTCACTGTTGGTGTGGCTGCTGTGTGTTTTGGCAGGTCACACTGAGCCTCTCCAGCCCAACCAAGGCCAGCTCAGTGTGGGCTGGAAAACCTCATGGTGCTCCCTGTAGGCCATCACACACACACACACACACAGTAAAGCCCATGCTCTCGTACAGTGCACACAAACCCACACCTTCACAAAAGATGTACACAGGTCTTATTTTTACTGCACAGCTTTGAAAGATTGGCTTCTACGTTGACCCCTGAAGGCTGTCATTCGTTACTGTGCCACTTTGGCAAAAGATCATGGGAGGCACAGATTTTTCAGCGCTGCCACGTAAAACCACAATGAGAGTTGAATGCTTGAGAGCAGAAGAGGTGAATTATGTTGAGCGCTTTAACCTGAGCTGCTGTAGGGAATGGCTAAAGTCCAGACAAGTGCTCCGTTTTCATTTGAAGGGTATGAAACTTGTGCTGCAGTGGTGACTGAAAAATGCCATTTGCATCATATTACATGCGTAGAAATTGACAATTTGTACCACATGTATCTGAACTTGCATAAGTCTGTAAAGACGCCTTCAGTAATTCAATCATATAGGAGGTTTTGGATTTGACTGCTGATGACAAATTAACTGTGGACTGACATTGAGGGCAATGGAATTTCAAATCTGAGGAATACAGTCTATAATAATCCTGCAGCTATTATTAATTTTTTTTATTATTTCTTTTATTTTGAAGAGAGCATTAAGCAGTTTTAGACATGTGTTGCTATGGAGACATAGAGTCAACTTTTGCAGTGCCTTGCTAATGGTGGAGCACCATATTGTTCATATGTTTTTCTTCTAATCCAACACGCCTTTATGTGATTGTCATATATTCAGAGGCGCGCTCAGAAGTGAGTATCACTTTGGTTTCCTACAACAGAAAGTCAATTAGACTGTTCCACTGGCTTTGCATAAATAGGCTGTGTGACAAACTAGAGTAAATGGGTAACGTTAGGGTGAAACTACACTACGCCCTGGTCACATGACTCCTTTGTCATCACCACTGAGATGGTGATTATTATTTGGTTTAGCAGCCCTGTGACGGACTGACCTCCACGAACAAGTACAAGTCAATCCAACCGAGAACACACTGATATCCTTGCAAATGAATATTCATTTCAGTCTGAAATTATGTTTTTCAAAGATGTTTCTGCCTGGAACCGCCTAAATATTATTAATATTTAGTCTGCCAGTTATTTATTTTTGTCAGCGTGGGATGCTGTGTGAAAAATTGTGTTTACACCATAATGAAAAACGATGATAATACATGCGTAATACATATTCCTGCAAAGTTCAGAGAGAATGATCAAATCGTTGCACTACTGTACAATCAGCTCACCTCCCGTTGACAGTCAGGCTCATGTTCACGAGTTGTACAAAAAAAGTGTCTGGAACTGAGCAAACTGCCAACTGCCGAAGGAGGAAGGTGCAGGCTGCACAGATTGCCTGAGTTTTGGACAAGGCCTCAAGCACCAAATTGAGATTCACTCTCCAGCGATAAAGACAGACTCTCTGGCTGTCTGTTTGTCTGGCATCTTCAATGTGACAGACAGATGAGTCATAACTGTGTCCCAGAGCTGACAGGCTGTTGAGACGAAAAAACTGGAGATGTGGAACAAGAGGTTGGACAAGAGGAGGAAGGAAGAAGATGCCTGTCTGCGTCTTGCTATAGATGGGTCACAGAAAAAATGAAGTGAAAATCAATTTTGCATTTTGTCATCTTATTTTGGAGTCCTGATAGAGAACATTTTGTACCAAAAATCCCATTTTCTCCAGTGTTTGTGTTTTAAAATGGCATGTCTGCCTTCTTTCTTGAAGACTGGATACTTTTTGTAGCTGTTACATCACATATCAGGAGATGCACTTTTTTTTCTCCCTTCTGTTCCTCTGGCAAAACCTCCAGTTTCACTACATTACATCATATGCAACAGGAGGAAATAAATAGTTTACATTTTCCTGTTTCTCCTTCCATTACCTGCTGATATTAAGACCAATGTTATGGATTTATTGCTATTTATTTGCAGTGACCACTCAGTTTTTTCAGCTTAAAATAAAAATATCATATATATATATGACAAAGTTGGATTAGCATTAAAGAAGCATTAGTGTAAATACAGTGGGTTTGGAAAGTATTCACACCCCTTAAAATTGTCACTCCTTGCCACATTGCAGCAGCAAAGCGGCGTAGTGGTGAGCACTGTCCCACAATAAGAAGGTCGCGAGTTCGATTCCTGACCTGGGTCCTTTCTGTGTGGGTTTCCTCTGGGTACTCTGGTTTCCTCCTACTGCCAAAATACATGCATGTCTAGGTTAACTGGTGACGCCAAACTGACTGTAGGTGTGAATGCAAGGGTGAGTGGTTGTTGGTCCAGTGATGGACTGGCGACCTGTCCAGGGTGTATCCTGCCCCTTGCCTGAAACGCTCAGTAGAAGATGGATGCATGTCGCATTGCAGCGCCCCATATTGATTGCGAACTCATTAAAAAACAAAAACTGAAATATCACATGGCCATAAGTATACAGCGTCTCTGATGTGACACTTGTGTATTAAACTCAACCAGAACCCTGAGTTAAGCCCAACTGAGCATCTCCGGAGAGACCTGAAAACGGCTGTCCACCAACATTCACCAGAGGATCTGCACGGAGGAATGGCATGGGATCCCCATATCCAGGTGTGAGAAACCTGTTGCATCACTCCCAAGAAGACTGATGGTTGGATCTGCTCAAAAGGGAGCTACTCAATACTGAGCAAAGGGTCTAAATACCTATGGCCATGTGATATTTCAGTTTTTGTTCTTTAATAAATTTGCTAAATGTCTACAATTCTGTGGTTTTTTTGTTTTGTTTTGTTTTGTTTTGTTTTTTTTGTCAATATGGGGTGCTGTGTGTACATTAATGAGGAAAACAAATTGACTTAAATAATTTTAGCAAATGCCTGCAAGTTAACAGAGTAGAAAAATTAAGAATACTTTCTGTACCCACTGTGTGTATATATAGACACTTTATTTATCCCAAAGGAATTGTGCTGTTCTTAAGTAGTTCTGGCTAATGTATAGCTGTTTTGTTTCTTTGTTTTTTGTTCCCTCTGCAACACTGTATCCAGCATTTTATTTTTTTTTTTTAAAACAAATGAATGATTTACTGAAAAAAGAATCCTACACATATATAACATAAACATGCGTATATGATTTCCTGGCCCATGGGGTTTATTTTAAGCCTTCAGACCTGTGATGCTACACACAGCTTATCAGTGCACGACTACATGTATATACTGTACTCTTGCAGTATCTCTGTTGTATGCTTATTAGATTTCATAACCATTGTTTGGGACGTTTACCTCGTTATGTCTGCGGCTTTTCTGCATGATCGTGCATATGTGTGAATGTGATTGTGTGCACTCGTGTGTGTCTGCTGTTACTAATCTCAGCAGATACGCAAGTGTGTGTGTTTCTCTCCTTGCCCTGTGGCGAGTCGCAGCGAGGTGTCCCCTAAGGCCTCTTCCTCCCCCACCCCTCCACCAATTTCTCCTGTCTGGCTACCTCTCCTACCTCCTCCCCCTGTCTGCCCCCCCCAACCCCTTGCCCCTCCTTTTGCCCTCTTTAGCCACGACACTTTGAATCAAGCAGAAATTAATGCAGATGATGCATTCACTGTCTCATTGACTCCTTCACTCTGTGGATGGATATCGAGGTGACAACAACATTGGGGAAAAGCACTGGCAGAAAGCTTTTAGGGAGGCTGTAGGGTGTTTATGTGTAGGATGTGTAAATGCAAATACGTGTCTGTGTGCATTCATGTGCATTAGTGTGTGAGTGTGTGTGTGTGTGAGAGAGAGCGATATGATAAGTGTGAATGCTGGCCTTTTGGGACATACCAGTAGAGATACTGTGTGCATGTATACATGTCTTTTGTCTATTGTATATATGTGTTTAAACGTGTGTGCATTCGAGTGTACATAAATGTGTGTGTGTGTCTTTTCTTTCCAGCACTTGTGTGTATAAATGTGTTTGAAAGTGTGTTTTTTTTGGTGAAGGTCTATATATAACTACCCTTTGTCTTTCCAACGTGTGTGTGTGTGTGTGTACACATGTGCATGTGTCACATTGTAATCCACCACCTGGAGAGAGCAGAAAGGGGGTTATGGGTAATATGCGGACTGCTGTTTGATTGATGAGCCAATCAGAGCTGCACAAAGGATTTCATTAACAATAGACACCCTGCCACAAATCAGCAATCATCCACACACATTCACTTATCAACACTTATCAGTGTACACACACACACACAAACACACACGTACACACACATCCCACAAACACACTTAGTCACTTATTGACATTCACAAGTGCATCAGCCTACCCGACCCACCCACCACAAACACACATCTATACTAAAAGGTAGCATTCGTTTGCGTGTGTGTGTGTGTGTGTATGACATCAGTAACACAGTGTTATCACAAAGTCAGCAGTAATATTGTGGCTATTTCATCAGGACGGGCTGAGAGCGGCAAGAATGCATATGGGTCACCGGTTTGCTTTTGGGGAAAGCCATGCACGGCAAATCAAAACCGAGCATGTGTTCATTCTTTTCCTGCACATTTGGCCTGTTTCTCAATCACTGTGCTTTTGATGAAGAGTGGGGCTACTTGACAGCGGGGGGAGAAAAAAACTCAGCCAGCAGAATTACTTTTTTTTTTTTTTTAAGTAAATTAGTTTTTACGCCCCATGAGCCCTTTGCTCTGTTTTGATCTCCTCGCTTTTTAAAGAAGAGGGACACAGCTGCTGAAAGACACACAGACACACAGACAAACACACACTCTCACACACACACACACACACACACAAAAACAACAACACAGAGCACGTTAATAGCCTATACTTTCTCATTAGGATGACAGGGGTGTTATTTTGTGTGGGTGTGTGTGTGTGTATATGTGTGTGTGTGTGTGTATTGGGCTGCTTCGTTATTATTGATTGCAATAATAAGATATGTGGACGCACAGATTATTTGCATCCCTGAGCAGAGTTATTGTTATCAGGAGGGGATGATGTGATTATGATGGTCATATTCACACTGCCTAGGGCAAGATGCTGTCTGCCTGCCTGGTTGTGTGCGTGCGTATGTCTGTGTGTGGAAAGGGGTAGAGAGAAAGAGTCAAGGGCTGAGCAACATCGACAGAGTGTGTATCTGTGTGCACCCTGCCATCTCTATAGCATGTCTATGTCTAATTGGCTCGGGCTGATTCTACTCCTGGAATCCATTTTACATGGTTACCAAGGTGACAGCATCCGCTGTCTCCACTGTCGGATAGACAGAAACATGTCAGCTCGCACCCGTGTGTGCGTGCGCATGCACACACACGCACACACACACAGATAGGAACAGTGGCAAACGTGCAGGAGCCCAAATCCCTGTTAATTAGCTCCATCTATTAGCAGCAAATCCACTAATTAAAGCCAAGCCAAGACACGACCCAAAGAAAGCTATCTACATAAGCCATATGGAGGGCTAAATGTGGAAGGGACCCGGTAATGACAGCATGCACACACACAGAGACACACATACACAATACTACTGTATGTATGAAGGAAGGTCAACGTACACCCTTGGCTGTTTTTATCTGCACAACCCTTCACAGAGCTGAAGAATATCATGGGTAAACTGCTTCTCAGAGGCAGCTGAATAGATGTCATACTGAGGTTTTTAGTGCTGTAGCCTTGATTCAGCTTGTCATGGTGAAACACCACAGCACACCATGTAAGCCAAAGCCGTGATAAATACCAAAAAAGAAAAAGGAAACGGTGTGAAGGGAATTAAAAAAAAAAAAAAAATGTTTTCTAAAAAAGCCTTTTCACACAAATGGCAAAGATTCAAGGCTGCAAAGGCAAGCTCAGAAAATGTTCCTCATATTTTTATCTGCCATCTCTTTTGAAAGCAAACTACCCTCATGCAGGTCACACTGAAAAGTACCAATTGGTGAAAAGGTGAACTCAGCGTGAAAAGGAAAGGTAGGGTTTCACATTTAACTTGGGTACTTTCTGCTTTTGTTAGCATCGGGAGCGGAGAGGTTTCTGAGTTGGCTTTTAAGGTGTCACACTGCAACTGAAATCCCAATGTTGATAAATGGAACGGAGACCTGCTGTGAAGCTCTTCTGTCACTGAATCCCTCCCTCCTTCACTCTCTCCCTTCTCATACACCTTCAATGGATGCACAAGATGAATCATAACAAGCGGGTAAAATAGCAGGACACAACAGGAGCGATTAAAAAAAATATATATTACAAGGGAGGAAGAGGAAGACAAAATGACATACGATAGAAATGTGTTCATCTTTTTTTTTCTTTACCAGGGAAAAACAATGACAATGGAATGATATAATTCCACTGGATTCCAATGTAAATTAGCATGTGAAATTTTCATGAAACACAGCAGTAGTGCTAAACTGCTCTTTACGAAATACCGACACTTCTCTGCTGTAATCTCTCCTAAAAAGCTATCAAAAGTGCATTACAATAACACTCTGATTGCCTCATAATTATCATAATCACATTATGATCTAATAAACATAATGTACTTAAAATGATAAAAAATTGAATAGTTTGCGGGGAAAACTGAATAATTAATGGAACAGGATTGACTCAAACTTAACTTTCTGATGCGCCTTGGAAAAATCTCTTTTTCTTTTAATGGGCTTGCAATCTACTTATGATGTTTCTACACACAGTTGGTGCAAATTGTGAAAATGCTGCTTAAGAAATAAACATTTTAAAACTCAATATCAGTAAAGGTCTTGTTAAAATGGATAGTTTATGCAGTGTCAGATCTAGAGGAGTTAGAAATGAATGGAGGAAATAGCTGGTGTTGAGTTTTTTTTTTTTTTTTTTTTTTTTTTTTTTTCGGGGGGGGGGGGGGGGGGGGGGGGGGGGTTGCCACCCAGCAGTTTGCTCCATGAAAGCACATTCAGGTGTCAATCTCCTTGAGGAATTAAAGAGCTCTGCGGGATGCCACTTATTTTCTACCCTCAGCACACTTCCCCTCTCCCTCTCACTCTCCCTTTGTTAACCCAGTGATCGGTGCTACATTACTGTCAGTATTACGGCATCACGCTTCTAGCTCTCAGTCAAAGTGGCTTTACAAGCCATTAAACTTACTACAAGAGTATTTGTGAATCAAAACTATTACACAATGTAATAAATACTCTTCAAGGATTTTGTGCATTTAGCCGTTTTGGCTGATGTGATCTCTGCCCCATTAGATGTAACGTGATGATAGAGGAACTTAGATATGGAGGAACATTCAGATTACTTTCACACATTACTTTCAGTACTTAAGTCACAAGTTACGTCATTAAACCTTCTTGTAGTGACAGCAGGAAGCTTAGTGAATGTGATTTCTTTTTGGGAGTAGATAGGGGTGAGTCGTTAAGACAAGACGAGAGGCAATAACATAAGTTGTGGAGCAGAGTGGAGGTTACACAAAGTATCAGAAAGTGGCTAGGCCTAACTGGCAAAAATGCGAGTGCCTGATTCTTAAAGCGTTGGAACAGGTGTTGTTTCTGTGGGAGAGAGACTCTGTTGGGCAAAGGTTCCCATAATTGCTGCAAGGGGACCCAGGTGTGTGTTCATGCACGCATGTGTGTGTGTGCATGAGCGTGTGAGTGCTTATGTGTCAATCTGACAAATTAGGATGTACTTGAGGCCAGTTTTTTTTTTTTTTTTTTTTTTTACACTAATTGTATTCTCCTCCATTCATTTCTAAAGACTGGTCGTTTTGGACCAGAAAGCAAAGAACAACCAATTCCAGCACCCACTGTGACCTGGAAACAGAAAAAGCAGTGTAAGATGAACGAATAAATGAATGAAAATAGAACCACAGTAAGGGGTTAATACAAGAAAATCATTCAAGTATGATAAGCCAGTGTTCAAGCTAGGCATATACACAAATGAAGTCCAAAATCTGACAATTTAACTTGTTTTCTTCTCTGAAATCGATCCGTTTAAAATCTTCATTCACTACCTCATTTAGTTCAAACCTGCTGAAGTCGGTTTAACACAACACAGACATAAATAGTTAAATTACATCACAGCTGGAAGTTTCCCCAGGAAATGTATTCATTGCATCAGGCGTATATTATATAATATTGCAAGTATCATTGTGCCACCCTGTAAATGACGTAAATGTTGATGCTGTAAGATTGTCATACTGTTTCCCCCCGTCTGTCAACCGATTAATCAGTGTGGTATTTTTAGCACTAAAGTGTCAGAGGATTAGGCATGTTCGCTGTTACAGTCCTCCTACCGATCAAGTTTTGGCCTTCTGGGTGACAACAAAGTCATGTTGAATTGAAATCATTGCCCTCTCTCCTCCTTCATCTACCTGGCAGCCTAAAGATACATCACTGTAGGACGCCAAAACATTTTTCTCAGCCAATTTTCCTCCTCGGTGTACCTCCACTTTAGTTGTCAGCTGGAGCAGGAGGGATATAAAGAAAATTCTGGCAGATTATAGGGAAGGACTGCAGATGGAAATCTAACGCCCTCCACCTTTCTGCCACCATGTGCCTTTCTTCCACCAAGTCGAGCCGGATGAATGCTGAGAATCTTTCTCTACACTACTTAAATTGTTTACCATGCAGTCTTGCCCTCACCACTCTGTCTAATGGGCTGTGTATAGGTGGCACTTATATGGCCCACAACATTCAACACTATTGAACATGACCCTGTCTTTCACACAGGCGCTGGCCTCCAAACAGTCACTTCTCTGAAAAGAGGGCTACAGGTATGAGACACTGTCTGTGTCCTTCTCCATGCTGAGCCTTTTCAATTCTTTACACTCCATTGCTTCTACCCTCCCCTGTTCTTTTAGCAGACACAGCGGCACTCAGGCTCTCGCCCCTCAAATCAGCGTCTCCATCTACGAGGGGGGCGGGTGGGGGGTAAAAATCAATACAACATCAAACAATGGCTTATAGGCCTAAGGGTGCGGTGTGCAGAAAGGTCATTGCTATACATTATGTATGGTGGCCAGCTAATGGTCAGTGTGCTTGCAGACAAATGGAGTGTAAGCATCTCCCCTGTGTGAAGACTGCACAAGGGAGATGTTGACACACACACGCAAATACACACACACACCCACTCACTCTCCCAGTAATCCAAAGCCAAAGAGGCACATACGCTTACAGGTACAAATGGATGTAAAGAACTGCATGCACACATGCATATGAACACACCGATGCATATAAACACACACTTCTGCATTCATACACAATAAAGTGAGTGCTCACTTGCAGGCTGGTTCACATATATATAAATACACAAAAACACTCATTGACACGCAAGGCCAAAGGGGTACACATATATAATATACCTGTCACTTTGGCTCGTACAGGTGCTTCACAAAACAGCAACGAAGCTGTATATGTTTTATATTGCCAATGAAACATGTAGAGCTTTGTGAAGTTTTCACGTTGCATTTTACTCTGGTTCTGCTTGTATACAATGTGTCTTTTATATTTGACCTCAACTCTTCTCACGGCACCTAAAGTATGTTATTATTTTTTTTAACAGAGAACAAGGTTGGTGATATTTTTCTGAGTGTAAACAAATCCCGCAAGAGTTACAAAACCAATCCAAATTTAATCTTTGATTTGGGCAGTTTCTCACTTCCTTTCCCTTTCTTTCTGGCATCTCAACACTGGAATCTCATGATTACAATGAGGTTGCCAGGCAACCAGCGGAGTTGCTATGCCAAACACTCAACCGGCCCCCCATTATCAGTTATTTCAGTTTGTTTCATTTCTTTCTTTCTTTCTTTCTTTTTGTTGGTTGGAGACTAAACAAACTAAATAAAATATTTTTTGGTGAAGTTAAGAGCTGTGCAGCCATTGAAAACTTAAGGCAAGCTAAACCTCCGGGGGGAAGTACCTTCACATTTGACATATAAAACAGTAGGTGAGATTTTACTCAGGGAGGAGTAAAATCTATTTACAGATGTGGATTAATAAATGATGTTCCAGTGCCTATGACATGGGATCAAATCAAACAAATTTATTTTCGAGTACCTGGCAGCCGGTTCTGTCTTTTTGAATAAACATAATAAATCTGTCTGTAATAATAATTTTGGGACAAACTGAAGGTCTGTGGTAGAATTAAGGTATACCTGACTATAACTTGACAGGCACAATTTTTGAGTTTCATTTTAAATGGATTTAGTAGTTACAACAAGACTGTTCTTATCCTTTTAAATTCTTTGAAGTGTGCTTTATTGGATTTTTTGTTGTTGTTGTTGTTTCTTTACTGATGGCTCTTTAATACTGATGGCCTCACTTATTCTTGTCAGCCACAGTGACTCCAAAGACCTCTCAGTTTATCCACTAGACAACATACATTTACCTCCCTGATGCATGTAGTAATCCTATCAATCGAAACTACACCCTGTCAGGGATTCAACCTATGGCAGCAGCCACGGTGGTGACCAAGGTAACGAGATCAGAAAATTGCAGCCACCCAAAGGAAAAGGGAGGAAGAATGAAAAAAGAAGAGTGACAATGGCTAAATCTACAAATATTGCCTGGCAGGGAGCACAGTAGATGCATCAGTATGATGTGGTAATTGCTTGGACATGCTAGTGGGGGCAGAGAGCACATTATTTATAGAGGAGATGGGAGCAACATGACAGGAAACACTAAGCGCGTGTGTGCGTGTGTGTGTGTGTGTGTGTGTGTGTGTGCCAATACTCCAACAGGAGAGAGTTTGACCTTCATGTAGGAGTGCTGGAGTTGACACAAGCACGTCTGCACTGGGACAAGAGCTCAGGTTTAACAGGCATATTGAAAAGGTCAGAGCTGTCACTCACCCAAACACACGGACATACACACACGCACACACACACACGCACATACCACCAGAGTCCACACAAATATCCACATAGACAAACACGCACATACAAACGCACTTACCTTTTTACTCACACACACTTGGCAAGGCAGTGGGCGCATGCCAAAACAGTGAACCATGTCAAATTAGTCTGTAAGTCTGTGCACTCTGCCCATCTTCTTCAGAGACTGACTTAAACACACACACACACACACACGTTCATACTAACATGAAATAACACACATACAATTTGGGCAGCTGCCAAGAATCCCTGGAGCTGGCAGTTTTTGCCTGGTCTTATTTTTCAGCCTCCTTCCACACCCACTCACACACACACACACACAGACACAAATCCACACCCAGACTGGGTCGCTGGTGTATAAAGTTGTTTTGCTCCGTTCATAGATTGTGATTGGTTGCTGTGTTGCTAGCCAAAAAAAAAAAAAAAATGTTTCCACCGTAATAGCATCTCTACCTCGTACCCCCCTGCAGCCCACCCTTGCCTGCTAATCTGCTCTCTGATTGGCTGATTAGGTTCCTCACTCTTTCCTTTCTCTGACTATACCTTTTCACAACAATGCTTCTCCCATTCACACACACACCAGCTGGTGCAGTGTTGACACATACTGGCACAATCAAACATACACATGCACAGAGAGAACTGATTGGCACTGACAGTAAAATCAGAGGTAGGGCAGCAGCGAGACAGGCTCTGAATATACAATGTGCACTTCTGTTTATAAGAATGTCAGTTACTAAATCTACTTCAACGGCAAAACATGATGACAAAATGCTGCACGTCTTATTTATAAGAGATTCATCACATAATTACGTTGTGCATTGACTTACCAAACCAAATGAGGTAACACACCACACAGGATTTTTCAGAGCCTCACATCACTGTAAATGTTTTACGCTGGGCTTTAATAATTGCAATTTCACTTCAAACCAACACCAGTCGGTTCAAAGCGATGTATACCCTCTGAGATTGTAAAATTTAGATAATCACGTTCACAGTCCGACTTTATTCAAACAATAAATCCTGAATTCTTATGAGACAAAAAGATGGCTGAACTTTACGACACTGGTTTACTGCTGCTGTTCGTTGAACACTGAAACTTTACAGCCTAAGGAATCATAAAATGCCGTATTCATCTACAAAACTCTAACAACATTAAAGCGTCCCAATAAGAAGCGCAAAGCAAGGCAACATAAGAATCTTTGCTCCTTTCACAATGACAAAGCTGTCCCATCCAGTGTATGCATTGTCTAAATGGTAAATATACTTGCACTTGTCCGAGCATTTTGAGATGTCTGAGAGTTTTAAACTGAGGTGCTGTCAGGCACGTTATTACTTTAAGGGTGTGTCTCCGTCAAGTGCCCATATACTCTGCCTGTTACACACTAAGAGACCGTCGTTTTTCCTTTTCATTATTTGTGGGTGCAGCAATAGTTATTTTGCCATTAGAATAAAAAGCAATGTAGATTTGTTCCTATATTTCAGAGACCATGCACTGTGGTTTGGTAAAATAGGGCCCAAATATTGAAAAGACAGTTACAGCTGCAAAATCTTTTCGTATTTTGTCTTTAGCTACACTAACAAAATGTCTATGGATGCCAGTGTGAGTCTGCTGGTCAGTCCTGTGTTTTGTTCCAGACTGAAATGCCTCAACATCTACTGGGTTGAGTGCAGTCAATTCTTTAAGAATCTCCTGGGGATGAATCCTGCTGACTTCAGTAAACCCCAAACTTTTCTGACATACCAACACGAAGTTTAAACTTTTACTTTTCTACAGCTGTCGATTATGTTTCCATTCCGTTTCCACATTGCTATCCAAAGACATCAGAGAATAAATCCTAATGACTTTTGTAAACCCAAAACATTTCCTCCGACGTCAACATCAGGACGTCTTGCTTTTTTTCCCTGAATATCCTGAATATAATATTCTACTGAATATATCATGGTGAAATGCAGCCCCATTTGTGCTCAATGCAAATGCTGCTGAAGGCGCTAACACGCTGAACTCATATGGAGAACACGGTAAACATACCTGCTGCACATACCTGTGTAAAACATGAACATGCTGATAATAGTACTTAGCTTAAGCGAAGCACAACTGTGGCTAAATACAATATCACAGAGTGGTTTGTGGGCCTGCAGACTTCTTGTCATATTTTACATAAGCTATTTATTTCTGTTGAACCTGCAGTTGTTACATGTTTTACATGCATTTAATATTATTATTTATAAAAAAAAAAAAATATGAAAAAAAGCGATCTGCCTCTTAAGCCTGTGAAGTATTTGTCAGATGGTGATGTGTCATACTGTGGGGGGGGTGGCCTTCCCCAAAATTCCCCATTTGAAAACAGATTTTCAAATGGGGAACACAAATCTAACTAAATCCTTCATGTAGCATAACTTTTGAATTTTGCATATGTTGAGTTTGTCAGAATATTTGTTGAATGTGTCTGTTTAGCTCATTTTGCTCAATTTGAGTAAATATCAGCAGGAGCAGGAAGAGGCTTTCATTTGTGGCTCCAAGTGATATCAACAACTGCTTTGACAACATAAGATGCATCATCTTGTCATATATTTTCTCACTGTATGTTGCCATGAACATGCTGTTAGCCCAAAAAAGCATTTGACAGATGGTGACATGATATGCTCTACATGAAGTGAAACAAATGTAAAGAAAAAAAAAAAAAAAAAGTCAATCGAGACTGTCAGAAATAAATAAAAAAGCCTTGATAACTGTTTTGCTCTGTTGAAGGGTCTCATGGATGTACAGATCTTTTCTTAGGCCCTCTAATGATGACTGACTGCACCCATGATTTGCTTTGGCTACATAAGGAGAGTTATCATACATATGAAGCCATCTTGGTTGTGAGTCATAGAGAAATATAGTGGTGCAAGCCCACACATGCTCTTCAGAACACAGTGCCACACTCCCAAACACCTTCACCAGTAATAATCTGTTGAAGGTGATAATTTATTCTCTGTCTTCAAAACCACCTCCTCCTCCCCTCCCACCCCTTTTCAACCCTGCACTCCAGCTGGCGTAAAATCCACCCGCGGTGCGTGTCAGATGGGTGGGACGTTACAGTTTTTTGGAACAAGTTTCCGAGTCGCAGACGAGAGGTAATTGTCTCGCATTTGCTGCCCGATACTGTGGGTGTTTTCAAACGCAGAGTGCCTCCAACCCCGCCAGCTGTCGACGTATAGCTGAACCGGATATTTCCACTGGATACCATGAAAAGCTGGCTGATGCCAGTCTCTTAGACAGACAGAAAGAAAGACAGGAGGCAGGAATTGGAGTGCAATATTCATCAGGTGATACCTCCAGTAACATTCTATTATTCATTAAGTCTGAATCAGCTCTGTCATCATCCACACTAACAGGCTGAGCCTCGAGCACAGCCATAAGGAGGGTGTGCGCAATATATAGATGGATTTCCCAAATGAATCAGTGGACCCAGTGCAATCTGGTCCAAATACAGCTAATGAGAGGCCCAGCTTCATCCCAAATCCGCTGCAAGGGGATTACACAGATTCGAGTGCAAATATTTCATTTCTCAGCTGATCTCTCTTGGTTTTCTCTCTTTTTTTCCCCCTCCCTACTCTCTCAGGTGAACGGCGTTGTTCTGCCTGCATAATTTGTTTCTATTCCTGTGAATGGCATTAATCAAATCATATGTTCCTCTAATGTACTTCCACTGCTCGGTGTGTCCAATCTGGCCATTAACACATGAAACCTTCTGTCCACATAGTTAATACATGTAGCTTTAAATAGCCATGGGATGGATTAATGATGGAGGTAATCATTTACGGTATGCTTTATTAATCTGCCCTCCTGTTATTAGGACAGTTATTAAGGCTGTCAGTCGTTATAGGGTGATGGCAGTGGAGGTGGTGATGGTAGAGGTGGGCGGGGCACACTAATTTTAAACTGTAGGGATCTTTACTATTGATCTGATATAATGCCTTACCCTCTATGCTTTCACCTTTGCTCATTCTCTCATCAGTCCTATTGCTAACTGCTGACAGCTGACCTGACATGCTGATTTATATAGAACAAGCTTCTCCAGGCCCATAAAGGCCTATACAGTAGACATATGAATCTTGATAGCAGTAAAAAAAAAAAAAAAAAAAAAAAACTGCAAGAAAATATTTTCTTTTCGGACCAGAGGTCAGGTATAGGGGTCAATTTGAATGAGAAGTACTGCTCAGCCTATGAAAGCCATTTTTATCTGAAGAGGAGCTTTGTAAAGGCAGAGAAAATATTGCATCTGATCAGACGTCAGTTTTATACCATAAAGCCTGCTTTATGAACTTTGCATATGGAGCGGGAATATACTCGGGCAAACAGGGTCAAAGGAAAAGAACCTTAACACCAGGCAGAAACGTTGATATTGGACACATTTTTTTGGTTGGCACCCACAGTGTGGTTAACATTATGGAAGGCTCACAGTTGTGGCAAATGGACCAGAAATAATATTGGTTGCAGGTCTGTCACAGGACATGCAGTGTAGTCCAATCCACAAGGCTGAAGGCCACATATTATTTTCTAATTTCCTACAGAAGGGAAATATTACTCCCAACACTGAGCATTGGCACTCAGATTTTACTGTGTCTGCATATCACAGCAACTGCTGCTGTCTTTTGCTCCACTTTCAGACGCATAATGTGTTTAATCTGTTTTCTAGTCTCTTGTGAGTCCTTAAACATTATGGATCGAACAAAACCTAAGGTCCTGGTGAAACAGCATGCAGATCTTTTTCAACTCCTTTAATGCTGTGTAGTCTCTGCTGTGCTCAGTCATAAGACGCCCCTCAGGACATAACCAAGGAATCTTTGGTGTTCACAGGCTTTCTTGTGTTTTGACCTAACCCTAACTCATCTTTTTTCATAAATGTGTTCTTGCTATTAAGACACAGATGCAGGTTCCTGACCCTGAAATGGGAAAAAGGAGGTTTTGGTTTTTTTTGTTTTTTTTTTCCCCCACAAATAGAAGCTCTCAAAAAACTGTCCAAAGTGTCATATTTGTCTCGTATCTATGTATCTATCTGGAGAACTCGTGTGTTTACCAATGCAAGCAGTGAAAACAAGGAACAGTAAAGTATTGTGTTGTATTGTAGTCTAAGGTGGAAATTACAGGTCCAGGTGACCACAACTGCTGATCATGATGTTATTCTTTGGGAGTGTATTTAATATATAAATATTATAATGTCTTGAGGGTTTATATCGGCAGACCTTTCCCCGCATGCTTGTGTACATTGTGTTGTGGAGAATAAAAGGTTAGAACAAACTGCCTTAACGTGCTTAAAGTCACATAACCGTTAATGTGCTGAAGTTCCTTCTCTCCTCACAGCAGCGGCTGTGTGAGTGAGTCAGAAGACTGTGTGTTTTCATATGTGTGATGTTATTAAACAGCACTTCCTGCTTAATAGTTAGTCCCGCTTACTTCTCGGTTAAACAGCAGAGCTTGCTTTAATATACATAAACTGCAGCCGATTTCTGCACTGTTTTACAGAAACACATTTATTTGGTATCCAACTGCAGGTATTGAACACAGGCTATGAGCTTAGAAAAAGTCTTTCCAATGTGTCTTTAAAGGTGCTAAATGGGAGTTTTCTCTGGACCTCCTGGATGGATGGTGGTTATGGTTAATTGCCATGACCTTTGACCTCTGTTCATGCTGAACTGAAGGAAGACCGGACACTACGGTGACTCTTTACTGTAAAGCAGTGGGGCAGGGACAGTTCCAGGCTAGTTGGTTAGCATGCTAACTTAGGTAGCAGGAAAGTGAAAGAAATTGAAGCAAAGCAAGGATCAATATTGACATTGCTTGGAATGAAGTTTGACGGTGAACAAACTTGGGCTTATAATAAACAGATAAACTCCCCCAGGTTGCTGAAATAAAATAAATTCCTTCCAAGACTGTAGCAAATAAAACTGTATTTTCCTGATAACGGCCGGTAGAATCAGCCTGACACACAAGTTAAAGTTCATTTTAAAAAAAGGTGGATTGTAGTACCTTAGTTCAACAGTACAGCTTCTATGTTTTATTTAAAACGTAACAACAGACCTGAGTTATTTTTTATACGAAATGGCTTCTTCATCATTTATTCACAAAAGAACGCCTTTCAGCTGTCAATGTTGTGGTCAAACGACACACCAAGTTGTGCAAACTTTTCACTGGTTTGTCAGGTTTTTACACATTCCTATCAATACTGTTGCGTGTTTTCCTAAAATTTGCTTCTCCCGACCACAAGATTAATGAACTGCTTTTGAAAAAAGCAGGAAGGGGACTTGGCCAGGAACAACAATAAAAACCTCAAGAACAGGATTGCACTTGCATCAAACTCTTTATTACTGCACCGGATGCCCTCAACATCCTGCTGAAGATGGGTATCTGGATCAACTGCATTGGTTTATGGGCTTGTGTCTCATTACACGCAACTGGGAAGAGGACACAGTGGAGTCCTGGGGCATGTTTTTGACGACGCTGTGTCTATCTTTGATGGGACGGAGATGGCTGCGGTGGACTTAGAGCAAAATAAACATAATCCATAATTAATAAACTAAATGAGGCACTGCTACACAGTGCACCTGACTACCCAGTGAGACGAGCTTTCAGGCCAGTCAAGTGTTCCCTGTACGGGCTGCTGTGTGCCTATACACTATGTATGTGATCTCGCTTGGATGCACACACACTTATTCAGAAACTAATGAGGCCTTGGGAGATTGCACATGTCTAAAATTGTTTCTCTTTTTGCTTGCCTCCCTTACATGTTTATCTGTGCATGAAGTTGTGTATCGTGTACATACTGCATGTACAGGACATCTCACAAGGCGAAGCGTTGCGTGCCCATTCACCACACTCGTTTACCCCATTTGTGTTTTTCCAGCTTTACCCCATTATGACTATCTTTGCATCTTCCATCACCAGATTTAGCGAAGCATGCAGAGTTATTAGAACATTCCTGCCATCAGAGGAAGAAAAGAAAAAAAAAAAACAAAAAAAAAAAAACACATCCTCTTGCTTCATAAAAAACAAACAAAGAAAAACTCTTCCCATATTAAACCGGGCAGCATCACTGCTAATGTGCATGCTAGTTAAATGATGAAGAGCTTCTTTTCAGAGCGAAGCGCTTCCTAGTTTTCATGTGTGAGTGTAAAAAAAGACAGCGAAATAAATGTAAGCCGACACACATGCAAACACACAAACACAGAGTCCAAGTGTCATAACTATTCCACACTGTGAGAGAACCCCTGACTCCACTTCAAAGCTCTCAGGCTGACAGTGGCTAATGATGAACACTCAGATGAAGAGCAAAGAGACAGCGATCCAGACTCAACATTAAAAAGGCCTCTTCCCGTCTCTTAAGCCGAGATAAAAGACGAGAACTCGTGCCCGACTGCGGCTAATGTGCGTTTAAGCACTCATACATACATACATAAATGCGTACACAGACACACTTATCATGCAAATGTAGAATAATTACAGTCTTGTCTGAGGGAGGAAAGCTGGCTTGCCTTTTGAAGATAGCGATCCTCAAAAGATTCATTGATGTTATGCTGGGTAATGGAGGAGAGACACAAGGAGACACACAGCTAGTGTCTCTCATTGTTTTTCTTGTTCGCAATATTCAAATATCTTGTATTTCTCTGAATGATGGTCTCCATTTGTAACTGTGGCCCAGGCGGGTGAAGCCTAGAGCAGGTGTAGAACAAGGCACCCATCCCTGAGGACAACATCACCCAAGGGTCATGGATTAGGCACTCTGGGACTGAGGCACAAATTATAACAATTTAATGGCAGGTTTTATTTTCAAATGACAAAGTTGTCTATTAACAAATTGTGAAGCATTAGGGAGATAACGCTCATTCTTTCTTTAGTATATATCATGTCAGAGGGCTTAAGAAGCATCTTATAACAGGACTACTGGTTTTAACCAGATGATCAATAATTCCTGCACTGAGGCATTGATCATAATTACAGTTTTCTAACAATAAAGGCATCTGACAAATCAAATCAAATCAAATCAGATTTATTTGTTTCGCGCCAAATCAAAATTAATATAGATATGATATAAATATGATCCCAGGCCAACTTCTGCCATTTGTGACACACAGGGTTTGCAACAGGCCCATGAAAACTGTGTTTCAAACAAATACAACAATGAGCAAGTCTTGTTGAAATTGAATGGTCTTAAATTGTTTTCATCAAAACTCAATTTGTGCAATTTACGGTAACCAAACGGGACAAAAAAACGTTGCCAGCTTTGGACTCAAATGTTGCTGTTGTTGGTGTGCAATGCTCAACACCCTCTCTTTTTAACTGAGCTCTCCCTACGGCAAACCAACATCATTTTGTGTTCATGTGGGACCCTATCAAGTATAGCGAAAAGCAGGATGAGAAAATTGGTTTTCAGGACCTTTTACTTTGCTGCCACACAGCCCCACGACAGGGAACACTTCACGAAGGTTATGCTTTCAGGTGTCAAAAGAGCCAGGTTGATTTTGACACGGGGTTAGAAAGAAGGGGAAAATGTATTTAACCGCATGTCTGACATAGAGTTGAGACCTGAGGATTTGTAAGCAAAGACATGTCTTCTTTATACAATGCCAATTTGGAAAGTCTGTAAACATACCAAACTCCCTGGGTTCACCTCAGAGTGGCTAAACTCAGTGCTGAGCCTCATAAATCAACCACCAGTAGAAACTACAATTACCCTGAGGCACGGGGCATGAATGAGTAATTTACAGGAATAGTTTGACGTTTTGCACTCATTTGTCTTCTTACTGAGAATAAGTTGAGAAGATTGATGTCATTGTAATGCCCGTATGCTAAGGCATATGAAGTTAGTGCCTGGAGACTGTTAGCTTATCTTAGCATAAAGACTGGAAGCAGGGACAGAAGAGAACTAACATGTCATTCATGGAGATTTATCTGGTAAGCAAAGTTTTTTGCTAGTTTGGGACAAAGGCAGGCTAGTTGCCCCATGTGTTTCTGCTGCATTCAGTTTTCATGCTAAACTGAACTAAGCTGAGCTAAGCTGAGCTAAGATAAGCAACTCCCTCCACGCCCCAGCATCAAATTTTCCACACAAATACAAGAGGTATCATTCTTTTCATCTGACTGTTGGAAATAGCACGGCTTCATTCGGTTTGCATGTATTTAGTGTAAACTACCACTATGCTGAAATTTGGCACTGAAAGTGTTCCTTCAGATGGACATCTATAATAATATTTATTGTGCCTTAAGTCGTGATGAAAGAGTAATTACCGAATGAAAAACAAATAAGTCTGCATCAGTTCGGTATCATATAAAAAATAAGACCTAAATGTAGCTTTATCTACCAAAGTGATTTGGAGCTAAATTATACATTATGCATTAGTAATGAACTGAAGGATTTAAGAACAAAGCCTGATAAACTATAATGGTGTGTAGTTATTAAGGCTATGCTGTGGACACAACATCTCCACAGTGGTGATGAAGGCAGCCACTGCCAGCTTTCTGCCAACCTTGGTGTGTTTTCATGAAAAAAATCAAGGCGGGCCGAGGACACATGCACACATACATGTGCATACAAATGACTGAGTAGGAATTTAAACTCAAGCACAGCCACTAACACGCACACACACACACACACACACACACACACACACACAAACAGCACACAAACTGATTGGCCACCCCATTAGTAATTTATTAAGCATGTCCTTGTAAATTTTATCAGGTATCCAGCAGGGGAATAGATTTATTGATTCACTCTGCATTCATCAGGCCCAGAAAACCGAGTGAGGGAGAGCAGAGGAGTCTGAGAGAGAGAAACAGAGAGAGTACATTTATCAGGGCAGACAGCATCAGGTTCCATGCGGCTTTGCAAGAGATCAGGCTGGAGTGTGTTGTGATTCCCCCTGGGTCACCACTATATCCTGCTTCATTCACAACGCCGCCTCGCCTCAGCTCATCAATGCGTACCTCACGATCAATGATTCTCAGAAAACACCATCCAGGCTGCGGCTCATACCTTTTCATGGCCAAAAGAACACAACAACCGCAACTAAGAAAAAAGAAAAAACTGATGGTGTCAAACTTCATCTTAACCCCCAGGAGCCACAGATAAGCTGCAGGCCAAACAAGTACACACAGGTTCACGGAAATACTGAGAGCAAATTGTAAGAAATTTCAATCTGGAAAGGCAGCAATGCCAAACAAACTATGTATGAGGTTGTGACCTCATCACTGCACTACCTCTGGCCAACCAGTTTCCAGGTTTTTTCCCTTTTCTTTTTTTTTCCCCCCCCTCCTACAGCAGGTATTGGTGAGTATCGACTGGCTGGAGATGGATTTGTTATTGTAATAGCATTAGTCTCTGTGGCTCATCCACCCTGCCCATCACCTTTCTACCGCTCTTCTCCATTCGCGATCACTGGCAGTCCAGGGGGAACAAACCCATTGCTGCTTTCTCACATCAGGAGAAACAGCAGGAAATAAGTAGGAGGTGGAGCGGAAAAGGGGGGAAAAAAAAGTGGAGAAGAGAAGAAAATTAGAAGAGTTGGAGTAGTTGGTCATGTTGGCAACAGTAGTGATAATTCTAGCACATTTCTGTGTGCTTGGGCATATATACTCACCTTTGTGGGCGGATGGATGATTTTCCACATGTGTGGGCATGTAAGTTAAATTAACATTACAGCAAGGAGGCTCAACTGTAAACACTGGTTTCTGAAATGCAATCCTTTGTAAGCACCAACCCTCCCCAGTTTTATTTCCACTCTGGACGTTTGGAAGCAGTCATTTTGGAGAGGGAATCAAAAACACCCTTCTCCACGATCTGTTTCCCTTCAGGCATTGCCTTGACTAGTATTGTTCCAGGATTCCCCAACATGGATCACCAGGAGGCTCGGAAGCTGCCAGCTATGTGATTGGTGGAGGAAGCCCATGTCTGGGATTTGGGAATACCAATTCCTAATCCCCTGCATGGTTTCCTCTGTTTCTGGATGTCTCAGGTTGGAAAATGTAGGTGGTGTGCTGCAAAACACACTGATACACATACACATGCTAAAACATATGAACTGCAGTGATAAGGCTTGTGGATGTTTTAAGTCCATTATTGTATGAATTCCAACCATTTAGCCTCAGGCATTTGGCAACTGTACCCTCTGTAAGCTCTGCAAATATTCATGATACTGTCCAAGAAAGTGTTCAACTACATCTTCAGCAGGATGCACATGTCTCTCAGTGCTCAGGGTTCCTTATTTCACTCTCATCTCTACTTAGAGGGCTCTTTTGAAGAACTTCATAAACCTCTTATTTCCTGTTTTTCATAGGGTAAAGGATTTTTGGATTACATTTGAGGGTGGTTTTCTACAACTATTGCCAGTCTTTTGCCGACAATTGTTGAGCTTCAATCAAAAGTCTATTAAAAAGTTTTGAATGCAACTCAACAAGTGGGAAATGCGCTTTATCAGAAATTCTGGCATTTAGTTCTCTTTGTAAAGCACTATTCGAAAAGTCTTTAAGAAGTCGGTGAATTACCGACTCACTGTTGCATATCTTCTCAGGTAAATGTTGGATGCAAAATAAAAAAGCAGGACCCCCCCCCCCCACACACACACACACACACACACACATCTTGTAGCTTGCAAATTGTGACTATCTTCCTTTTTTCACCAACTTTTCTTTCATTAAATTTTGTCTTTATTCTCCTGCTGTCTTTGTTATATGTGACGTGAAAAAAATAAAGAAATAAACTGCGAGGAAAAGGTTATGAAAAATCCTGGAAGTGGGTGGTAAGGCTGATTTGGAGGGATGAAGGGAGAAGAAAGAAGGGGAAAGGAGAGGAGAGGCAGCAATCTGTGCTGGTGAACATCTCCCTGTTGACCCTGCGGAAGGGGCCGTGGCTCCCTCCATCTGCCTGAAATAATCTTTCACTGAAACACACACACTTATACACACTTGCACACACACCTTCCAAATGAAAAAAAAAAAAAAAAAGGATTAATGATATTCCAACGCTTACACACAATCAGCCAGAATCCATCACTGCAGAGAGCCCAGGCACAGCAGTATATGCACGCATGTGTGTGGGTGTGTGTGGGTATCTCGCTTTGAAGACTGAAAGACTGCTTGTGTGCCTCTGAAAATGTCTGTGTATTATGTGGGTGTGTGTCACGTCTGGGGCACCATATGTTCCCCACAAATTTGTTTTCACCCCTAAAAAAGCCTATCCATACGCATATTAACCACCTTTAATAAGACCGCCCCCCCCCCCCAACCCACCCATGTGCATACTGTACACAGATGCACACACATTCAGATACACACTTCCTGAGAGACGTAGTGTGATTTCCAAGTATCTCATTGGTGGTGAGAACACTTGAGAAACTAGTTAATTGACATTGACTATTCATATATACAGAGTGTGTTGGCTGGGCTGTGGGCAGATGGTGTTTGCACAGCCCCATTTAAACCAGCAGTCAAAAAAAAAAAAGAGGAAAATGCTGCCTCAGTCCTGCTCCCAGGAGCCTGGACCCTGTAGGATGAGACCAAATCCATATCAGGTCTGATCAGATGCGAGTTCATCCCATCAAAGCTGAGCACTGAGTCTGAGTCCAGGTGGTCAGGGCCAGTTAACACTGTTGTTGATGTTATGTCCACACGGCTGCATGCGGGAGTTATTTGATTTCAAAAGTGAATGAATCGCTAACTTGAAAATAGGAAAGATATAAAACCAGTAAAATCCAGGACTGAACACTGCTGGTTCAGTCTATCTGAGCTGACTCAAAGTTAATGAAAATAATCATTTTGACCGCTGACTATCAAGCTTTTCATTTGATTTCAATATGAACAACCTCTATGGTTTTTTTAGTTATTTAAAATAGGTTTGGTTTCTATGTTTTGTGTTATATTTTATTTATTTATTTTTGCCTTTATTTTAGTTGTATTTGTCCTCTGTTTGGCTTTGAATGGATTATGAAATGATATAATTAGTCCACTTGCGCAGAGAAAGAAGCTCAGTGGCTCAGTGGTTATACCTGCAGTAGGCAAGAAAGGTGGCTGTCAAATCTGACAGTACATCATCAGGAAAAGCCTCCTCAGGTAAAAATAAAAAACAAAAAAAATATCTCTTCCTCAACAAACCCCTGAGTCTGGGTCTGACAGGGGCTCAAGCATGTGGCTGAGTCTCTCTGATGCTTCCTCTGGAAACTCTGCCCTTCACCTGTCAATTTACTATAAGCAGCAGTGGTGGCAGCAATAAGACTAAAATTTATCGAGGAGGGTAAAATATTTTTACAGCTTTTAATACATGCCTGGAAAGGTACTTAAAAAAAAAAAAAAAAACCCCAGAAATAACAGGTTTTTTTTTTTTTTTGCAATCTGTCTTCTTTCGCTAAACCTATTTTGTTGTTCACACCCAACTGTTTCCTGTTTGCAGCCAATTCCACACAGAATTTTTATTTATTTTATTTTATGTTACTTTATTTATACATTAGAAGAGCACAAACCTGGCCTGGATAAAGCCAGGAAATCTCAGTGTTGCATAGACAAAAATATATTGTAACTAAAGTTATAAAGTGATGATGCAACCTTTTTCCTATATGATCATCACATCTCTCTTGTGAAGCCCAAACGGTGCGTTCACTACCCTTTCTTTTTCATGAGCTTCGTTTCTCAGAGGTTTGAGGCAGTCCTTTCATCCTCGGCCTCATTTTCTGTACCCGCTTCAAGGTCAGAGGTAGCTCGAGATTATCGCAGCATGCACGTTGTGAGAGGACAAGTGTCCTGTGCGAGCTCAGGACAGGTCAGAACTCAATCATAGAGATGACACTGAGGAGACAAACATATTCACCCTCACACCTGCAGTCAAGATACAGTTTCCGCTTAACCTCACTGGCGCGTCTTTGGACTGTCTAAGGAAAATGGAGAGCAAGAACAGAACAGAACACAGGAAGAAGCAGGGCTCAAACCAGAATCCTCTAGTTTTAAGGTTCACATGTTCACTGTCTCTGTTTGGTGATCAGGAGATTGATATTGTTGTGGATTATTATGTTATCAGTCACACGTATCCCCTTAAACTTTGAAAAGGCTGCACTGCGTTCCTGCGTTGTATATGGCTGCCATTTTCTGGTTGTTGTCAGGCTGCCCAAAGGACAACTGCATGCATGTATAATTTTTCCATCCGTGAGTAGTTTTATTTACATTATTTTCTGCTTTGATGTATCTAATTACCAATTGCATGTAATGTTTCATCAGGTTTAAATCTGACACTTCTGAGCAATAGTGTGGATGCAAATCCCATTTCTAGTGTCTTCTGGCTAAAACCCACCACAGAGAAGTGCTTTGATGGACTTCATTAATGCCTAACTGCTCATTAAGTGTTTTGATTCAGAGAGCTCAGGCTCGGCTTAATGAATGGGAACATACTGTGTATACGTACAGTTGTAAAGGGCACACGGCAATAATGATGCTGGGATGCAGTTGTGAACGGTGATGGTGTCTCTACCAGCCGTGAAAATGGCTGTGGCACCACCAAGTCACACACTTTTCTGTTTCCAATGGGGAGGCTGTCGCCATGGTAACGTAGCTTTTTGGCTTTGCAGGATGATAACAAGGTGGAGATGTGCTTAAAAAGGGTTGGGGGGGGCGGGGGGTGTAGCCAGACCTGGGTCTGTACACAGGGAGGGAGGGAAATCAAGTCAAAATGCTGCTCCCAAGTATTTTCAATCCCAGCCTCAGACAAAGGGAAGAAATGCAAGTCGAGCACATACACAACTTTATAATGGTACACCCCAGAGGTCCTTACAGTAAATACACTTGTTTTCATATGTCTTTAGCCATACCTTAACTGTGTTCTGCATTTGTTTATTTTGCTTTTTTCTACTAGTTTTAATAATGGTTAAATGTAAGAGCTTGGTAAAGGAGCTCTGTGCACCTTCACTGCAAGGCTGATGATACTCCAATGGAACAATGTTAAATGTCTTGAGCTGCCAACACAGACTGAATATAACTCTACAAATTTGTGACACAAAGCACACAAAGTTATTCACCTAGTAACAATGTCGTGCTTGTTCGCTTGAACAATGCTTGTTCATGTTTCAGTCGTTGATGGTATCGTGCTGAAAAAGAGTTTGCAATATGTTTTGGTGTAAACAGTTACACCGTTGTAAGTGTGTTGTGATGGACAACAGTAAGTGAAAGTCTCATCACGCAGACATCAGAAACTAGAAAACACTAGTGATGTGTCGTTCATGAACGATTTGCTCATTTTGAACTAATCTTTTGGATGGCTCGGGAGTAACAAGTCATCTCAGAGGGTGATTTCTTTTTTTTTTCTCCTGGTCTGCACCACAGGCTCAGATTCATTCACGAACGGCTCTTTCTGCCACATATTCTCAGTGTAGGAATGACTGATTAAATACTAATATAATAGACTAATAAAATAGGGTCTTCGGGTCCTGAGTCTCTCATTCACTTGTCTCATGGCCGCTGCGCAGGCTCAGTGTTGAAATGAGTGATTAGTTCATGACTCATAATGACGGGTCTTCGGGTCTTTCGTTCATTATTCACGTGGTTGCCGCAGTAACATGATCTGTGTTGTTCTTACTCATGAGGAGCGCTATTTGACCTTAGCACGAAAGTTAACCTTAGCTATGTAGCTATGGGATGGATGAAGTGAACAGCCGTCATAGAATGAGAATTTTTTAATGATAGGCGGAGCACTCAGAAATTTAAACTTTAGTAGGCTGTGGCCCAAACGGGTGCTAAATAGTTTGACAAAAGCAAACTTGCATAAATGCCAAGTGAAGCAAACCATGATGCTCTTCAGTGTTTGAAAGCTGTGCTTTTTACTGATTTTACTGAACGCAATTAAAAGAGCAGAGTCTGTAAAAAGATCTGAACTTCCCATCGCTAGAAAACACAGGACCAGATTGAAATTTAACATATATGTCTAGCTGATAATAAACCTTTTTATGTTTTGTGTGTAATTTACTGCAAAATTTCATTCGCTTTTCATTGCTTTTCCCTCACATCCACTCAGAAGTATAGCATCTTTCAGCTCATTATTTTCATTTGACAACGTGCAATTTTGCTCACTCACCACAGTCTTCAGCATTTCCATCAACAGGAAAAGGCTGTTTTCACCAGATAAACCCACTATACACTTACTGCTCAGTGGTAAATTGCAAAATGAGAGACTAGCTAGTGGCGAATTTATTGCTGGGCAACGTTTTCAACATCAAAACAGCACAAAAAAACATGAATATTAAAAACTGTGACAAAAGGTGACTATTTGATATTTTACTTATCTCAAAAAATATATATATATATTTTATTTATCAAAGGCAAGATGTTTGCGCTTGTTTTGGATTTCAATAGCCAAACTGTCAAAAGAGACAAATTCCACCTTCCACTTGCGATCACATTTCCCATTCACAGTTATTTTCTGAGTGGATGCTGTGATGCCTTTTCTCTTAGAATCTGTGCTTTAGTGTAATCTTACGGCCAAACCTTGTCCCTCTGCTGCATGTCATCCACCCTCTCATTCTGTTATTCTGATTTTTTCAGTCTTTCTCTCCATATCTCTCCTTGGTTGGAAAAAAAATCAGAAAAAAATATATAATCCGGTCAGTGTAGCACTGACACTCATTTACCTCACAGACATAAAGACAATGACACTATTGTCGACAAAGAGATGCCACTATTGAGTTATTCATGCAGAAACGCCTCTTATAACTTAATCTCTTGTTCCATCTTGACTTAAAATTCAAGCACTGACTCTAAAGCAGCCCCATGGAGACATCTGGACAAATGTCCTCACTAGCCGCATCTATGTGTAATTGCCAGGACATTTGGTCTTCGCTGCGCGCACACACAGACACACACACACGCTCACAGCTCCTCTCTGAGTAGAGGCAGATACCATCTCAGTGTTGTCTCAGTAAACAACTCATCAGCCCGGCAGCAGCAAAGCTAGCAGTGAAGCGATGGACTGCCTCTGTCTCTCTCTCAAAAACACACACACACACCTGCCAGCTAATCAGGAGGGGGACTCGGACAGCGTCCATGAAAACTGGGCGACAGGAAGTTACAGCCATGTCAGAGGAAATAGGATGTGTCTTTTGCTGGGGCTGAAGTATCCCTGCGATTAGAGAGAGCAGATTGAGCTGTCTCTTTGCATTACACACACAGACACACACACAAACACACATGCACAGGCGTAGACATACACACACACAGAGAGTTATTAATGGAAACAGACAGGGGGTGGAGTTACGACATGAGACCAAGCGCACGCACACAACTGTACAAAGAAATGTGTGTCATTTTCATCAGTGGAGGGGACTACCTCGTCTTCGTTTGCTCAGAGCAACATCGAAGGAAAAGGCTTGGAGAGAGTGGGCGACCATTTCCTTTGGTCATGACTATCACTGGTGCGCACTGACACACACACACAAACACACATATGCAGGTACACAAGCACCGCTTGTATGCTGTGAAGAACAACAGAAAGATGACACAATTTCTACTGCTTATCCGTAAGGGTCACTAGGGTGCTCGAGCCATTTCCCAGCGAATGTTCGAGGCGAGGGCTGGGTACACCCTGAACAGGTCGCCAGTCTATCGTACGGCCAGCACACTCACACTCAGGCCTAGAGGCAAGTTAGAGTCACTAATCACCCTAGACATGTATGTAATTGGACTTTGGGAGGAAACCAGAATACCCAGAGGAAACTGCACAAGCACAGGGAGAACATGCGAACTCCAAACAGAAAGGCCCCAGTCCGGGAGACGAACACACAACCACGATGTTGCCGTAGCATTAACATCTGTTAACCCATCCTCTACCCACAGCAGCTGAAAGCACAGGGATGTTATGCCTTTATCACGTCCTTTCTTCTAATAAACTTGGCTCACTTTGCTCACCACCATCGCTTCTGCATTGTGCATAAGCAACTGCCACTACACTTGCCATTTTAAAGTGATGGCTAAACATGTAATCATCATTCTGCCATTCATCACATTTTCATTTAAGTTTCAGTTGTTTAACTCCAAACCTAAATGGATTTTAAAAGGGATTCTGCTCCAATGAGCAGATTCAATACTGGATTAATATTTGATAAAATGCTATTGAACTCCAACTCTAATCATATCAAAGGTGGATGTCTCAGCTTGACAAATCCACAAACCAATCTCTCAGTCCACCCACCTCAAATACAAACAGCCATGATGGATATTCCCTTAAGAGGGGTTTAATAGCATAAAGGGGAATGTGATTAGCATTTATCACATTAGTATGTCAAAGGGAATACTGGGCAATTGTATAAAACAGGGTGAGAAGTAGGAAAGGAGCCACAGTTGGCCTTTCACAAGAGGCTCCAGGTGACATGATCGTGTGAGATAGAGATCTCTGGCTCTGAAAAGGGGAAGGATACAGGAAAGTCAAGGTAACCATGTGTAAAGACAGAGAGCAAGACACAGGAAGACAGGAAACAATGGCAAAACATACAGCACATGTTAAATTTCTGCTGGTGGACTGCGGTGGTCTTATGGACTTTCCAATCATATATCGAGCGACGGAATCTCTCCTTCACCTGTGGTGTGACCTCGGAACAGATCATATTGCACTGCATGGAGTGTTTACCGTTCCATACCAGACACTGTTGTTTAAAGTGTATCAACAACAGCCAGACAACATCCTTTGTTTGTATGCATCACTGTTCACAGACAGAAGGCCTTCTGTCGCCTGCCAGACAACTGATAATGGTTCACCAATGCAGCTACTAATGCAGATATTTTTAGATTAAAGAAACCGATACAGACGACATTTTGATGAATGTGGCACGTCGTTTTAAGGGAGTTCGAAGTAAACACAAGAACTCCTTTAAAATGACGTACCAGAGGGAGAAAAATAAGTAGAGTTTAATGAAGGCTTCAGACAAATAATTATTTGACCATGTTGAAACATGTTAGCACAATGACGTCTTTTAGTAACTGACCATAATCAACTCGATACATTGAGAAAGCCACTGATCACCACCAACACTGCCCTGCTTTCAGATGTGTTTATGACCTCTGCGATCATATATGCTACCGTATTTGGCATCTTTAAGGCAAAGTAGAGTGGATTTGCACACGGAGAAGTTTGATTCGCAGATAAGATTATATAATAGAATTAATTGATATATGGAATAAAATTGTGAACAGCTAATCGCCTATTTTCCTTTTCTCACCATGAGCAGAGGTGGAGAGCAGCCCGCTCGTCTAGAGACTCACAGTTTCCCCCAGGCTGCCCTAAAGATGTAGCACTGAGGGTTAAGTACAAACTCAGTCCCTTTCATGAAACAATGGCTCAAGATCTTGCCAAGCGACAATCACCACCACCCGCTCCCAGCGAGAAACTGCAACGAATGGCAGAAAAGATTCAACACAGCCCTGCGCATTGTATTCAGACACCCAGGTCTCAAGTTTTCTGCGCTCTTTCTCTTTATCATCCCATTTAGATACACCAAGCCCTCACTCAGCTCCCACTTGTTGCTGACATAATGCAAAGTGACTCACAGATAATCAGTTCTATTCATTTCAATTTGTACACACATTGATATTAACTCTCTGTTCCTATGAGTCAGCTGTGCTCTCAGTTCTCTGAGAGGAAGATGAACTGAGGGGTGAGTGGTTGTGTCACTATATCCTTTCACAAAAAAAAAAAAAAAAAAAAAAAAAAAAAACAAGCCAAAACACTATGGCAGCTAATTAGGTTGATAAACAATTGTGCTGCTTTATATCCATCCATCCATCTTCTACCGCTTTTTCCGGGTCGGGGGGCTGCTGGAACCAATCCCAGCTCACATTTGGAAAGGGGCGGGGTACACTCTGGACAGCTCGCCAGTCCATCACAGGGCCAAGCTTTTTTTTTTACCGTCTAATGTATAAATTATTAAAACCTCCCTCAGCACGTGTTATATACTATGTTATAACTCTCTAGGCATGAAAAAAAAACAAGCATGTAAACACATTTTCAAGGAGTTGGTGACAGGTCCACTGGGCGGGACAATGTGTTTTTGTACTTTTAACTGAGGAAAAACAATTAATATAAAGTGTATGTGAAAACAATGAAAAACTTCTTGTTTTTGTTATTTTGGTTTTTTTGGGTTTTTTTTACCTGCAAGCGTCTCCTAGAAAATAAAAAATGGGCAGATATTTCCTCCATGCGCTGCAAGGAGACTCAAGAATCAAGACCACTATGCGCCAAAGGGTTAAACATGTGCTTGCACTATCATTTCTGTTTATTTCATTATCAGTTCACGTTATGCTTTCCTACAATTAATTCAGGTTTGTGCTGCTTCTATCTCAGAATTAAAATACATACAGTTTCCTGTACAGGATTGGTCCCAGTCCTCTTCTCTTGCACTAATCATGTTGGAGTTAGATGGAAAATTTGACTTTTAGTTTTCTTTAACTTAAACATTAAGTCTTTTAACCTGTTACTGGGTTTTATAAAGTCCACTGAGACTTTAATCTGTGTGAACCTATTTATCATTGAAATCGGTGCTCACACATAAATGTACACAATTATGTATAAAAAGCAGACATCTGGGATTGTCACTTCTCTCTGCATAGACAACAAGTGGATCGTGCTTCTGCTCTTGAAGTGAAAAATACTAAGCGAGTCAAACTGAACATACACTCAACACAGACAAGCAGATGCACAGGAGAACATGAATTTCTCACAGACACACATGCAATGCATACATACTGTACTGCAACCGGATAAGCCACAAGACATCAAGTCAGGCTCCTCTCTCTCAAAGTGAATGATTCCCTGAAATGCAATTCATGAGAGCAACTGTTCCAGAGATAGACAACACTACATTAAAGAGGGCTTGACACTGACTTTGTGTCCATTACAGCCGTTGCTTCATCCACGGTGTCCCGTTACAAAAGTTCACCCAAATGCTACATTCTTTTGCCTCAACTCAGAAACTCATTGCTCATCATTCATTTCTATGAGGCTCAACACGAGACTGAACTGTCAAACGTGTCACAGATGTCACATGGCTGTAGGGTCAAAAACCAGTGAAAAAGTGAACAAAATCAGACTGAGACGCTCCGCTCAGCGGACGCTGATTCACCGGATGGTTGTAAAATACATGGAAATGCTGAGGGGAAATTTGCTCCAGCCTACAAAACTTCTGCAACAGGGGAGAAGATGAATTTTCCAGCATGACAGTGACCCCAAACATAAAGCCAAAGTTACACAGAAATGGCCTCAAAACAACAATGCTAATATCCTGGAACCCAGAGTCCAGTCCTCAATCTTGTAACGGCTTGACATTGATGCAGCGATGAAGCGGTGAAACTGTTAGTGTCCAGATGTACAAAACCGATCCAAATGTATCCACATTGGCTCAAGGCTGTAATTGTCACCTAAGGTTCCTCTATAGCAATAAATATTGATTTGAGGCGGCTGAATACATTTGCATGTGTTGTAAAATTTTTGCTAAAGCTTCAACTCGAAAGATTTCAAAAAGGTCTGGTAGAGGTGATTTCTTTTTTTTTTTTTTTTTCCTTTGAGGTAATGAAAATACATATAGTGACCATGGATGGATGACTATTTACATCTACTCAAGTACTGCACCTGACTTCACTATCATCTATCTTTATATCTACTAATCACTCTGCTCTCTTGTTCTATCGTTTAGGGTTATGGCCGGTGCTGGAGACAATCCCCACCAACGTTCCGGTTGAGGGCGGGGTACACCCTGGACAGGGCACCAGTCTGTCGTGGGGCTGACACGCTCACACTGAGAACTACGGGCAAGTCAGCGTCTGGGAGGAAACCCACACAGGCACGGGGAGAACATGCAAATTCTGCACAGAAAGGCCCCAGGAACCAAACCAACAACCTTGTTGCTGTGATTCAACAGCGCTATTTTATTTTTTATTGATTTCTTTTTTCTTTTTTTTTTTTGGGGGGCGGGGGAGGGGTGGGAGATCAGAAGAGAGTGAGGTCACTCACTCTGGTGATTGATTGATGGGAGACACTTAGTTTGGTCTCATAGCTTGCTTACCTTTCAGTGTTGTAAATAAAACGTCCTGCCTCAGTGCCATTTCCCCACGGTAATAACCCACATAGGGCATCGACAGTGATGTGGAGGGACAGTCAGCGGGAGAGGGACTGAGCTGGAAGCCATCAGCAGCTGTTTTCTACATGCCTCTCCCTGCTGATATAGAGTGATACAGAGTGAATGCTGCTCCGGGCACCAGAGCTGACCTGGCCACTCGGAGCCCAATCCCACCGGGATTCGGGGTGTGCAGAAGGTGTTGCATGTATGTATATACTTAAGTATGAATATACTTGAACACTGCAAATCACTAATCTAATCTAATCAACCCTCCCAACTTTCCTAACTCTGTCCCTGCCAGCTGCAAATGATTTTATAGAGAAAACTATCATCAGGTTTCGGATGGATAGAAATGAAAGTACTAAGCGGCTGAACAATAGACTGGCTACATTAAAATGTTTTTCACAGTTAACGAACAATAATCTGATAATAAAATCAAGACTTTTAGCTGTGAGGTCATACTTTTAAACCACAAAGAACCTGTTCACTTTATTTTACTGATAGAAGAAGAAGAAAAACTGAGTATTTGCTCTTCCACACATCTTTTGTTTGGTACAGCTGTATGGTGGTTGCACATCTCCAATGTCTTTGCCTCATTATACCCGCATGTTGTTTTTGTCACAATAAATCACAGAGCCTTCCTCTGGTTTCAAAACCCCTGAGATGTATGTAAATAAACGGGGAAACTGGCAAAGTTATTCACAGCATGAAGAAAAAGAGACACAATCAAAGACATACAGCACATGCAGGCATACATAATGTAATATAAATACATATGCAGGGAGGAACAAGACAAATACACGCAAACACAGACGCTGTTGTTCATGCAAAATGATGTAAATGTGCTGACTGTGCACAGGAGCCTTGACCCAGTGTCTCTGACTCATAGTGACTTCAAACACTAGTGCAAGTGCAGCGCTGCGAGGCATGCATAAATATGCACACACGCACGCGCGCGTATGCACACCTATCTGACCCACACGTACACATTGTGAGAGTTGAGGCAGGGACGACTGTGATAAGGGTGCGCGTGTTTGCACAATTTCATCAGCCACTTAATCCCTATCGGCCAGAGAGGGGGAGTCTGAGGAGAGGAAACAAAGATATAAAAATTACAGTCGGCCCACTGATGATATTAGCAGGGGCCTTATCTCCCCAGGTTTTGTTTTGGACGCAAACAGTTTATCAGCACTAAACATTCAGGAAAAGGAGTGAGGGAGAGGAATAAAACAGCTTTGGTCATTCTCCAGGGAGTTTCTCTGAGTGGATCCAGACTGCGCTGCTGCAAAGTGCAAGTGGAAACTATTTCTTTTCCTCCCCCACTTCTTCTCCTCTCTCTCCCTCTGTCTCTCTCTCTCTCTCTCACACACACACACACACACACACACAGAGTTCATTTTGTGTTTCTCACCCCGATTACCCTTCCCCTCTCTTGTTTTCTAGCCCCATCATTCTCCCTCCTGCCTCACCTCAGTTCACCTCCAGCTTTGCCTTCCTAACCTAAAGTCAACACTGTTGGTTGAAGAAGTGGAAGCAACAAGGAGTTAGAGACAGAAGGAAGAAGGGAGTGAATGAGGTGGGGTGGCCGGGGGGGAGGAAGGAGGATGAAAGGAGGACGAGATGCAGAAGAGAAGATGAGATGAGGGTAGGTGGGATCGTGGGAAGGGAGAAGGAGGAGGAAGGAAGGGGGCTTACGGGGACAGTAGAGTTTATGTCAGTCCAGAGCAAATGAGGAGAGGCGAAAAATTAAAATATGATGCAGAAAGAGATAAAGATATGTTTACACAGAGATGCCAGCACCAAAGGAGATTAATCAAGAGGAGCACACACAGAAACACACACACACTTTGCAAGATACATGTAGTTTTTGTTGTTTTTAATCAGTTGTATTAAGATTTCTTCCTGACTCTGCTGCATCTCGCCATCATATGAACAAACCAGTTTGACCAGAAAATTGAACAGAAGGAGGAAATAGTTATAAAGAAAAAGGAGAGATTGTACACGGTCTACAGACTGCAGACGGGGTATTTGTAAACACATTGCAGTGCAATATGGAGCTGCAGGGGCTTATCTAAAGTGGCTGTAACAAAGTTATTTAGAGGTGACCTGGGGACACACACTGTAAAAACGTGGCTCTCCCAGCTGCTGCAGAACCGAGCTACTCAATATGCGGCACGCCTGTATCAGCCACTGCAGTATGGATGAGGCGGGGCTCTGCTCAGCTGGATTCACCTCACACGCTCTCAAATCTGTGTCACGCTGGTAACGCATGACACAGATTTTTTTCCTCCCAATTGCAGCCACAACTATTTTATTATGGCGGATTATGGTGGTCTGAGTCCATGTTTATTTTTGGCCAGTTGGCAAATTCATGCAATTCTCCATCCACCACTGTTTTGTTAACATTAAGATCTGCTCTGTCGGTGACGGTAAATTCCAGTTTGCGCTTTTCAACCATGGTGCTACAAGATGATGTCATTCACAGAGCGCCAGTCAAATTGGAAGTGTGAAATCTACATATTTTTTGCATTGATTTAAAGGAACAGTTTCCACATTGCTCCACACAGACCTGAAGATTTCCTCTCTTCGATGGAGTGGAGGCTTCAGGTGCCATTCAAATCACATGTTTCTTTATGTCAAACTTATTTACTGTCTGTTTCTGTTGAGTGTGTGTTTTTGAGACGATCCAATAAAAAACAAGCCTGCACGTCACCTGTACAAGCATCTTATTCCAGCCCACAGCCTTAATAAAATGATTTGTGGGCGGAGAGGAAGTTAGTTAGTTCTCATGTCTCAATTCACCAGCTTCCATAATTGCACTCTATTTTGAATGCATAAGTGCATTCACACTGAGAAGTACAGCAACATGCAGTGTACTGTAAGTTCAGATCCCTCAGACAACTGCCATCTGTGCTATGTAGCAGAAGTGACCACACTTGTGAAAATAGCAACAGGAGGAGGAAACGTCATCATTGCTGATTGCAGCGAAATTTCCACTGATTGCCTTTTCCGGTGAGTGCAGTGTTCGATTGAAAGCATTTCCCCCTGTCAAAATGAACGCACTGTTTTAGTCAGCACAGAGCTTAACACGCGGCTGTGCCGGTACTGACTGAAGCATCTGAGTTGAGACACGGTGTATGTATGTAGAGCAAGTGGAATCCATGTTGCTGGGAGGTTGGGGTGACCTGACAGGTTGATACGTTGCCACAGTGGTGGAATTTCAGCAGATACCTCTGCGGGTTGTTTCAGAAAGTAAAAAAAAAAAAAATGGCCGATGGTGTTTTTTTGGATTGAGGACCTGTGCGCACTCCACCTCAGACCGCCATTAAAGACATGTCCACGATTTTTTTCATTTATTGCAATTCCAACCGTTACTTAGATGTATACAGAAACCATGTCTGCGCAATAAGCACAGCTGTGCTATCCCAAGTGCATGAAGCTGTATCAAGCAGAAGATGACAACACATTTGAAATGACACATTCTTGCATCCATGTAAATAGGAAGTTAAAGACAACATATAGCAGTGCAGTACTTCCTTAAGGCGTGTCCGGCATGATGAAAAAACATGATATGTGGTAACTAGAGTGCTTAAGAAGTGCTGCTAAGCATCGTTTTACTATTTTGGACAAAGCCATTGATTGCCATCTCCTTCATACCACCCTGAGTTTTTGTGCCGAGCCACACCACACATGCTGTTTTCTGCATACACACACACGCACACAGACACAGGGACACCTGTTTTTTTTTTTTTTTGGGGTTTTTGGGTTTTTTGTTTTTTTTTTAAGTGTCAAATGACACACAAGTGCGTTTACCACATTCAAAGAGTTGTGAAGTATGTCCAAACGGCCAAAAAGAAAGGTGAAAAATACCTGCAGGAATTGTTAACACCGCTTTAACACATAAACGGTGTGTATGACACATCATAATGAACAAGGTGTTCAACTTGAGTCTGACCACTTGCACCTGACTGCCATCACGGGTTAATCACCAGATGTTAATGTTCACACAAGCCCAACATTTACTGCCGCACGCAGGTACAACCCATGTCAATGCTAAACCACAAAACTGCATCAAGCCTCACCAAGCGTTTTAGTAACGTTTCAGGTGATTACCCGTGGCCTGAGATACATTTCTGGGACAGATTCAACATGACGGTGCAGGCAAAATGGTCTGACTTGAACGGATTCCTTTTCTTTATTTAGACTCCTTATGAAATGTTGATGCAACAACTCACATTCCTGGGTACGTGAGCGGCAGTGGGGGGTGGCGAGATTTGGCCCACAACACCAAGTGGCTTCACTGAAACTCGATGCATCATCTGTGTTCTCTCTTGCTCTTAGAAATCCCTACGTCTCACAAGAACACATGCTCACAGTGGATAGGGACACTGCAGGGCAACTCCGCTAAGCTCAAACTGTTATTGTGACACTGAGACAAAGAGTGGCTGGGAGAGGAAACTTTGATCCTAGACGTTGTGTATTTCCATCAACCAAGTTTCAAATGTAAACAAGTGGCTTCTCTCAAATGTCCAGTTTGCATGAGAACCAGCTAAAGATTTCACAGATTCATTTGTTTGCCATATTTCCCCTCTTTTCAAAGAAAAAAAAAAAAAAAAAACCCAAGATGTTCCCTTTTCAACACAGAGTAATGGTCACACAACCACAAACGGGTGCTTTACAAATGGGAGGAACAGATGGTGGGCCATTTTTGTTTTACAGACATGTCAGCAAGTTCAAAGCCACTTTTGAACAATATTGCAGTGGGGATGGAGGCATCTTCATTGTATTTATTTGCAAAATAAATATCTACCATCAACTATGGAAGAAACATCTCCATGGTTGACAACCACAAATTACAAAAATATGCATCTAAAATGGGAAGTACGCAAATTTTGTCATGCCCATTCCTCTTACAGTTACAGAAGTGGCAGAGCTATAGAAATGGTGGCACGCAACTTTGACCCAAAACTCAGTAACTATAATGTAATTAGACTCCAGTTGCCCTGATGATTTACTCTACTGATCATAATTCTAGGGGCACCAGCAGGTTGCCAAAATATCATCTACAAACTAGATAGGAGCCAAATACAGACATTAATAGCCCTAGTGGATATATCCTGCTGACCTTTGCCCTAACAGCAGCAGTGTATTCACGTTTTTTTTGACTGAAATGTCCCGACAAATGTTTCATGGAGTCCCAGGTATTATGCTTCACACAAGGTTGACAAGTGAAAACGGTGTTGAGCCTGTCTGGACGTATTGTGATGGCGCGGTATCAGCTAAAATAAAGACAATCAAAATCTTTCACAGCAAATCCTTTCGCAGTCTGTTTTGTCCACTGTGGTCCACATGAACTGCAGCACATCTCTTCTTTAGCAGAGCCAACCTCTACAGTGCAAGCATTTTGTGTGCATGCGAGAGTAACGCCGTTCCAACTCCCGGGTCGGCAGAACTTGCTAAGGTCCAACAGGGATATTCATGAATCAATTATCTATGCTCGCTCTATCTCTTGTTTGCTTTTCATCTTAGCCGCCTCACTTTCAGCTTTTAAAGCAACGCCAGCCGCAAGGGCCCCGATTTAATAATTATTTAATAACAGTTTTTACTTCAGTTTGTCAAACATTAAATCCACACTCAGGTCATGATACATATAAAATCGGACAACACTGAAGGACTCGGATTGGGATCGTAACTTGAATGAGGTGTCCGTAGAAGAGAAGAAATAGAAATAGAACTTTTAAGAGTCAGCTCTGGGCAGTTTTGTAGTTTTATATTTATTCTGTACATACCTGTGTTTATTGTGTATTTATCTGCAAGTAACACTTGCATTTTTGCACTAATCTTGTGTAAAACTGCTGCTCTGTGTGCCTTCAATTGTCCCCTGGGAACAAATAAAGTTTTTGTTTGTTTATTTGTTTGTTTGTTTGTTTTATATATATATTTTTTATAGAAATATGTACTCCAAGCATGTGTCATTTCCCTCTTTGTCTTTTCAAGCTTTAAAAATCAAGCCACTCCCTTGTCATATTTTTCCTTTTTCTTAAAAGCAGCAGTTTTTACAGCACCCTGTTCTACCTGCTCCATTCCTCTATGTACAGTGGAGCAGAGAGCTGAGTGTGTGGGCGTGGTCGCCACCATCTCCTACCCACATACCCCTTTCATATTCACACACTCAGCAATCAGCCCCCATGTGCCTGTCTGTCTGGAAAAAGGGCTGTTTCCAGGGCGACTCGTCTCCATGACAACAGCCACCCCATCCTCATCTCCACTTCTGTTAAATCTCTTGCCTCCATAATCCACCCCCAATCCCTGACTCCAGTCTGTCATCTCACCCCATTTACACCCCACCAAGCCCCATCATCTCTTTCTCTCTCTCTCTCTTTCACACTCTCTCTCACTCTATGTCTCTCTTTCAATCCTCAGGAGAGAAAGAGCAAGGGACCATTCCCGACATTATCCTCTCTATCTTGGGCCCCTGAAAGTAATGAGAGTTGCCGTGAGCAGCCAGAGGGGGTAGAGGTAGATAGTGGAGGGTAGAAGGATGGAGGCAGGGATGGGTGGAGGCTACAATCCTCTGCACACCACTGTAACGGTGAACCTGTTTCCTTATCCTCCAAACAGCTTGGAAAAAGTGTGGTTCGTGCCAGGAACCACACAAACACACACACATACACACACACAGTGAGGGATGGCAGTGTGACTATAGCTGCAGGGCATACATCTGGTGGAACTGTGGGCCAATTGGACACGTGTTGGAGAGGGGAAGATGAATCTGGTCGCACAACACAGCCTAATGATCTCAGAGGGAATGGGGGTAGCAAATATCCTTTATGTCAGTGTCATTAACCTGGGGATTGGTTGTGTGTGCGTGTGTGCGTGTGTGTGGTCTCTGTGTGTGCATGTGTCTCGGGAGAGGGTTAGTGCAACTAATCATCAGGCTCAGGTGTGACACCCCCGCATCCCCGCCCATCACTTAACACACACAGAGGACCATGGGATTTTCCTGCCCTCAGCCAGATGATGAGATCAGATAGGGAGAAAGTAGGCCAAACAAACAGCCGTCACTGCTGACTGCCATTACATCACAGAAAGAAAAAATTAAAACACACAAACACAGAGGCACATGCATTCACATGTACAGATATAGCAGAGGCAGGATGGGATATCCTGTTTTTGTTGTGCTTGCAAACTGAAGTCACTGAAGAAAACTAAATAAGAGGGAAGGGAATAAGAAATTAAGATAGCTCTTTGGCTCTGAAAGCAACTTTCCATTAAATCATGAAAAGGGAGCATTTCTAAAAAGTTTCTCCTGATTGTCATCTACTGCCATGCCTGTCCCCATCTGTCTGCGTCACATATTTTCATCCAAGGACAACAGTGTGTTTTCCAAGAAACAACAGAATGTGAGAGTGACTGAGCAGGGAGTCATGGAAAGAACAACATCGGATTGTGCATTTAAACTATTAGCCTCAGGGAATGGCTGGCCTGTTTTATATGTGCGTCTGAAATGGTTTTGCCTGCTCACACTCTGTGTGTTGAGCAACACAGAGTGCACAAACTGACATTTTTGTTGATGTCCATGGCTGCATTAACCTGTTACAAGGGCCTGGGGCAAAATTTGCTGTTGGGCGATTATTATATCGCTTCCCTCCCACCATATATGCTTTTTTGCACTCAGCAGACTCCAATTTACAGCCTCATTGTAAACAGGTCTGGTGTTATGCTTATTAATATTTGTTTCTCAGCCAATGAAACCTTAATTTGGGGTATTAAGACTGAGAACTTAACTCAATAAAAAGGCAGGAGGGATGGATGAGATCAAATTATTATAAATTAATTCATCATGACTTAATCCAAATAGCTCTTTGATTAAGGGATAAGTGACAGTTTAAAGTGCAATTTAACACCTCATTTTCATATGAGGATACCTCCACCTTATTCAGCTACAACTGTCACAGTGTTGAACCAGCATTTTAACAAAACACCTGCAGTCCAGAATTCACAGAACCACACAACGATGGATGACTCCTCATTTAATGTCTTTACCAGTTGGTCATGGGTTGTTTTCCGTTTGCAAACACTGTCTTGCTATGGGAAAGTGATGAAGCTGGTTATCCTGCCAACTACGTTAGAATAACAGACCTGTTGGAGACAAGAGATAACATTGGTGTGGCTTTCTAGCTCTAGGGACAGCTCTCAGTGATGAAAAGAATAAACTTCGATAATGAACTCCCCATATTTCCTCCAGCTATTAATGCTAATGCTGGCTACAGAGCAATAGTAAAGCTTGCAAATAGCTTGTTTAACCGTCATCCAAGTCCTCACCTGTTAACTGAATACGACTTCAGCGTGCAGCAGGGAAGGAAGGTGACTTAACAGACAGCGGGAATTAGCTCGAGTGAGAACAGCAGCACTCTAAATAAGAGCAAACTCGTCACAGTTGTAAAGTAGCACTGTGGTTCACGTGGTGCCCGGCAGTTGGGTTTACGTGAGCTGATTCAAATGAGACGCTTCATTGGGGCTTTAAAATGTGTGGTTCATTCATGTGCGTGGCCATTGGCTGACAGATAACAACAACAGTCATGTAGGTGTAGCATAACTATTAACCTAAGTTTTAAACCTTTTGGGGTGGTTTTACTATAATTTTGTATCATATGCAGAGCAATAAAAGAAAGTATTTAACTGCCGTTATATTGCTGAGTGTGTTTGATCCATAGCTCACAAATTCAAGTAGACTTCAAGTGGATCGTGGGCATGTTGTATTATGTATGAATAGCTGAGCTTCGAGTTCAAGGCCTTGGTTCTTTTGTCAGTTACTATAAAACATCAATTCTTTGACATAAGACTATACAACAATGCCTTGATTTTGACACACAGGCCTTCTACAAGACATGGCCCCCAAGACAAGTTCATAATTCATAAAGTTGATGTCATTCTTCAATCATACCAAGCCCTCAGGCAGTTACAGGTTTTACTCTATTTAGTAATCCAGCCTTGGGTTACCTGTACATTGCTGCATGCCTCAGAGACTATTGTTTGTCCTTGTATGCATGTGTCATGAATATACATGTGTGCGCAAACCTTAAGTGCGTATGTTGTGTGTCTATGACTTTTGAGTTTGTTTATGCTGTGTGTATAGTTCATGTGAGCATTTAGGTAAACTTGTGTGTGTGTACAAGAGTGTGTTTTCCCACAAGGTCACCTGGGGTAGCAGACGGAGCAGTCTGCAAGTGTCTGCGGTGTGAATCATCCTCAGGCCTGTTTTCTGTAATCTCTTGCTCATGTCCAGGCAACGGCTCTGTTTACATAATTACTTCCCTGAATGCACTAATGCCAGCGTCTAATTCCCATTCTGTGCAGTCATCCAGGCTTCCTACAGAGTCCACTAATGACGGACTGAATTTTCTTATTAATGCAAACAGGTATGATTATCATATGAATTAGCAATGAGAAGAATATGATTACAACACTTTGTCAAGCACCCAGAGTTTTTGTGCTGTGCATTTATGAAAATGATTAGCAATCGCTCATGGTGCTTAACAGTCACAAACTGACACACACACACACGCACACACACATACAATGAGACCTTGTTCTGTCCGACTCGGCAATGACAAAGTACTGAGCGGGAAGGGTTTAAGTTTCCTGTCTCTGAGGTTGGTGGCAGTGCTTTGCCAACATCCTGGAATTCACACGCACTACGGAAGATGTAAACAGTTTTGCATGCGCCTAACAGCTGGTCTCAAAACCCCCAGTGCCTTGGCAGCTATAAAAACTTCAAAAGAGCAAACATACGTGCTTTAAGCATGGCTCAAATGTGTGGAGGTTGGTAGTTAAATTCCAAGCTGTCTGTGGAAGGGAAATGGCTGTTTTGTACCCCTGTTCTGTTCCTCGCATTTGCTGGCCAATCACAAGCGAACAGACAACAACGCCAGGGTGCCAGGGTGGGGGAGCCCGGAGCTTGCTGGGAGGGAAATGAAGGGCATTGTGGGATGGATGTTCTGGCAGGGCAGAGAGTTGTTGGAGCCCTGTACCGACCCCGTCCCCTGCTGAGAAATCGCAGGTTAGGGATTAGGACTGATGGATGGGTGTTGAAGGAGGGTTTGGTGGGGGAGACCTGCTGAAGCAGAGAGAGAGGGAGGATAGAGGAAACAGCTGGGACAAGCGAGGTGGAGGTGGGAGAGGAAAGGGAGGCATGCCAGCATTTTGTTCGGACTTCCTGGAGAGGCAAACAAAAACAAACAGCACCGGAGAGGGGAGTTGGGAGGGAAAACAGGAGAGCGGTGAGGCAGGGAGGCCCCGCGTGACCTGATCCTGATGAAAACACAGAGAACGTGAAAGAGATAGCTGACAGAAGAATAATAGATTCATTTATACGGATAAGAGAACAAAGCTAGCAAGAAAAAAAAAACTGACTTTCATTGCACGTTAGTGAAAAGTGTTGCTTAAATTTAAATTAAGCTGACAATCAAAGACTCACATCTCTCTCTTTTCAGGACAGTGGCGGTGCTTGAGAAATGAGATTGACTGACATATCCTCCTCTCCAGTGGCTCACTCTGAGAAAGGATATCTTGAACTATTATTATTTTTTATGGTATGTATGGACGCCCCACCATTCCCTGCATGCAGTAGTGCCCAATATCACCCTGAGCAGCTCCAGTCAGTGAGCTCAATGGAAAATTTACAGAGCAGATGCCAATCCCTTTCCCAGATCAACAAGCCATGCCACGCAAGTGTTACTGTAAATGTACAACGCAAGCAGTTTGTTTGAGAATCCAGACAGAGTAAAATACATACACAGTTCAGGCAGGTTCAGACTAATCCCTGAACACGAGACATTCCCACAAGATTATGCAATAATTACTAAGTAACTACTTCATGAAACTTAAGTGGATTTAAATAGCAACATCTTAAAAGTGCTGTTTTTGTTAGAAACCTGCTGCATTTACAATGAGATGATCAATTCCTAAAATATAAAAACAATATCAGCCTTTGTTGGACACTCAGCTTCTTGTCACAGTCCAAAGATATATTAGTTGAAGTGGTGAATCTATATTTCCCTGTTGCTGTCAGTGTGACGGCCAAATGTTGCTTCCCTCAGCCCTCTGCAGACCCCCTGATAGACTGGGACCAGGGTGTATGCAACCCTCACCTAATGTCACATGGGACTGTCAGCAGCATAGCTAATGTATGGATTTATGGAAGTCTGTCAGCCAGTTAATTAATGCTGTTCAAACTAGCCCAAATGGAACCACCCGAAATATTCAGATACGTTTGAGCCTCCATTTCCCATAAAGCATCAGGATAGCGATTAAAATCCAAACGTTCTATGCTGTGGGGACACTGTGGCTAAACAATAACCTGTGCAATCAGGTTTGTCTTTAATTAATCAAGAAAACCATTTGTTGATACATCAATAATTGATTAACCAAGTTGCCCTTACTTCATTAGTACCTTTAAAATATATGTGAGCTGAATCACAACTAAGGCAAAGAGGAAAGGAATAGAGAAATGAGGGCTGACAGAGAAACCAAGGGGTAGTGAGGGTCAGGGAGTTTGTGTAAGTCCACTGTGGTGCTTTAACACACAGGATCATTTAACTTTACACAGAGGTAGATTGAATTAGAAGGAGTCACGTTAGCCTTTCACCTCCTCCCTGCGCATTAGGATCAACTAATAACCTCTGCTTCCCTGAAACGAGCCCTTCAAAGAGGACATGAAACCACATTTTATCTACTGTATTATCCGCAAATATGCCAGTGGGAAGGGTTGAATCTTTTTTTTCCCATGATGCCTGTTTCTTTTTTTTTTTTTCTTTTCTTTTTTTTTGGTGTGTGTGTGTGTTTCGCGTTTCTTTTTTCCTGCTGATGAGGCTGCATTTCACTTGATTAACTCCTGATCTCCTGGTTCTGATGTGTGCACCGGTTAACTTGTGCAGATTAAACCTCACATCATGTCAACAGGGTTAGGCTGCATGCTTATATATTCATTTAACTTCTAGCCACCGGCTGAATAACAGTGACTCATCCCCAGATACCCTCCATCACTCCCTCCCCCCTCGCACCAAAGCCAGACTGATCGGGCTAAATCCAAGACTCATCAGTTGGATGCCCCGGATTCATCCTCTAGGATAAATATATACAATGTGTTTAACAGCTTAACAGGCATGTGTGCACGTACATACACACACAAAAACACACGCTCGCGGCTGTCTGTGTGTACATTTAGCGGCGCTGGCTGGAGACAGTGAGAGATGGTAACCAAGGCAGAGAGAACAAACTGACCTCCATCTGTGCTCTCTCTCTCTCTCTCTCTTTCTGCCGTCCTCTTTTACTGCTCATGCCCTGACCCCAATTAGTAATATAAAAGCCCATAAATCAGGTAAAACCATTGTGGCTCAGTACTAAAAAACACTGTTCATACGCTCAAAGGGCATTTGTTTAAGCTTTTATGGTAACATGAATGAGCCTGCTGTCTGACAGCAGTAGCTATATCGGGATATGCAAGTTCTTTTTGTCAGGATCAAATGGAAATTGTGGAGCATAAAGTCACTCTGGGGTTGGATTATGTCTATTTTCCTGGCTATATCATTGTTAATACTCTTCCCCTGCCTTGTTATAGCACTGTATTTGTGCTAAGATTGAAGCTAGAAACCTCCTGCTGTGTAACCTTCTATCAGTGTTAATATCCCCCACTGTCATAAAACTGCTACAGACAATTGTGCAATACAACAGTTTAGCACTATTAAAAAATCCGCCAGCTGCCCATTTTCTGACAGAAATACAACATTTAATACAGATATCTGCCAAACACAAAGTGAGTCCAGGTGGGCTGTCTATGAGACAGCACGAAGAAGAGAATTCTATGAATCTGCAACTTTTGACTTGATGCTGCTGCTCAAATTGAATTTATGTGGGAGAGAAATGTTATGGAGTAAACTCTGACCCCCCTAAACAAGAGAGGTCATAACAAAATGAGTCATATAATAACCTGGTAATGTATGATAGTGTAAGACAAGGGTTGATTTTATGATTTTAAATGAAGTAGTAACTGGAAGGTGAAAAAGTTACAGCTGTAATAACTTATGCTTACCAACAACAGCCAAAAATTCACAGAGGATTTAACAAGAAGTGGAGATTTTTATTTATTTATTTATTTTTATGTTTTGGGTTGTTTGTTTTTTGTTTTTTTTTTTGAGAATTTGGTTGGAGTATGTGACTGGGAATGAGAAAAATTCTAATTTAATTTCCTACATTTGTCCCACAGTAGGGAAGTTGCATTTGTTCCAGCAGCACAACATAAAAAGCAAATAAAACATATTAAATAGAACATAAAAGGGGTTGGGAATAAATGTGGACGTGAAATAGTGTTATTTACAGTTGGTTGGGAATAAAGGGGCATCCATCATAATCACTTGCTATGCTAAGTGCCTTCGCTCACTGCCAACATCCAGGAGAACCTGGGGAACCCAAAAAGGTCCAGGTAAAAGAGTGGAACACAGAACCTTCTTACTTTGACAGCGTTAACCACTGTTCCACCATGCCACCCTAACGAAGCAGTATGAACTGTTCGTATCATTTTGTTGTTTGGTGTGCCATGATGCAGTAATGTGATTTCTGATAGCTGTGTGTGTAGCCCCTTAGACTAACCCAGGAATAAAGATAAAAAGAAAATGTAATCTAATCAAAACCCAATGTGGCCACAGACTTCCAACCCTCCCTCTGTAACTGCTGCCCTTCTCTGAATCAGGTGCCCAGTCAATATATCCCATTGGAAAACCGGGGGCTATTTGACGCCCTCTGCAAAGGGCCCCGGCCCATTCTCAACAGGCGTCAACAGCAGCGGGTTTGGATCGAGACAGCGGCTATTGTCGTAGAACCACAGTAGAATAGACAGCCGATAATGACAGGGGAAATGGAACCAAGCGCACTAAATGTCACACTCAGTCTCTGGGGCGTTGCACAATGCTTAGCCTGTTGGTGGACCTGTTTAGAGCCGAGACAGGCCGATAGAGGTGGGAAGAGAAAGAGGAAATAAGGGAGGTAGATGGAAGCCCAGAGAAAATAAGTGAGCAAGTGGCAATGTGTGTGTGTGTGTGTGTGTGTGTGTCTCGCCTGCTTCCATCTCCCAAATCTCTGCATGCCTCTAATTCATAGTGACCTCTCCATTGTTAGGGAGCAGATGAGCTGGGTACCGGCGCTGCACTGATTGAATGGAGTCCACCGGAGCTGTCTCTCTGTTTTCTACACTATTCCCCTGGCTGTCTCCCTTCATTCTCATCCCGGTGCATTGTTAGAGCAGAGGTGCCTGGGTAACACACGCGCACATGCACACATACATTCTGTGTAGAGCCTAGGGCAAAAGGAAGGGGGCAGAGAGAGGGGTCTCTCTTTATTGCTCTGATCAAAACATTCATCCATCCTCTCTGTCCCTGTCTCCCTCCCTCTATTACAGTCTCCTTATTAAATCATTCCCCTTCTATTTCAGCTGGATTTATCCGTGGGTATTACCTTGCCCCCAGACCGAGTATGAAGTACACACCAGTGCACACACCCATACCCACACACATTAACTGCAGGCAAATTTGTGCATACACTACTTTTCTCTTTTTTCCCCCTTCTAGATCAATTAGATAAAAGTAGCAATATGAAGAGGTTGTATGAAACAAGATCTGACCTTGACATTGGCTACATGACACGGTCAGATAAAATGCACACACACAGTATATCAGTCCAGACTGATGCAATCAGACAGCAGATTTAGAAGGGAAAGCAGGGGACGATGGGAGGAGAAGCTCAGTTTTGTTTTTCTGTTTTTTTCGGAGGAAATGGGTCAGAGAACTAGAATTAGACTCCTCCGCACTGCAACAGCTACTTGTCAGCGCTTCTGGATTTTTCTTGCAAATCGACAGGGTCTTTATTGTGAATGGCTTGGGGAAAGTTAAAATGAGAGCAAAGGATGAAGGAGAGAGTAGCAAGGGTGCTGAGGAGGCATAAAATAGTACTCGGGGGTCTCAGCCTTTGTGTTTGAGGAATTCAGTAATCCAATTACCCAGCAGAGAACATATACTACTTTAGGGTACAGCCTGCACACATGTTTGTGAACGTACACACACACAACACTTCAAAGACACTTGTTCCCAGTGAAAGATAATAGTACATATGCTCCCTTTGCTGTTTTAAATGCATACATTATCTAAGTTCAAAAACACACAAAAAGATATAAGAATTTCAGTGTTTCATCTAAGGTTGCCGTGGATTGGGTCAAATGAGCCAATTAGTACTTTTCTAAAGGCAGGATTGCTCCAATTCTATTTAAAAAAAATTTAATAAAACCGCACAACAACCCAGGGTTCTAAAATATGTTATGTTTATGTTCATCTTTATCCACGCACCTTCCAAGAAATTCTAACATATATACATATACATATATATATACATATATATATATATAAAATCAGCGGCTTGGAAAACAAAGATAGCAGAAGTACTTTATTTCCCTCCGTTCCCTTTTACTTCAGCAATTACACCTCTTAGTATTTAAGATAGAAGTCCATTTCAGACAAGTTTAAAATTCATTCAGGTTAAAATTCAGCTAAAAGCATCGGCCTATTGTAGTACTCATTAAGCATCTTGAGCTAAATTCCCTTGATGCAAAGTTGTTGCAGTAAACATTCAATTTACTGACAGTAGGTCATATCGTGATCATTTGTAATTGTCTACAAGCCAGATATCTGGCACTTAAGTGATACACTTTCTGTGTGGAGTGTGCATGTTCTCCCCGTGCCTTTGTGGGTTTCCTCCCACCATCCAAAGACATCGTGTTTGGGTTAACTGCTGACTCTAAACTCTCCGTAGGTCTGAGTGTGAGTGGTTGTTGGTCTCTGTCTGTCTCTGTGTGTGGGCCCTGTCCAAGGTGACCCCGCCCGAGCTGGGATTGGCTCCAGCACCCCCCGCAACCTGGATATGGATAAGCGGTAAAAGACAGATGAATGAATGAATGACTTACGTTGGCGGAATGAAAATTGTAATAATGCTTTTCCCTATCATTTTATGTGGGCACGTCTGACCATAATCACAGCTGCTAACTCAAATCTTACATTTATTGGCATACCCAGTCAGGTCAGACTACATCATTTGTCTACTCACTGATAAATAACATTCTTCCTGAATGGCAAAATCAACTTAATCCATTCACTATATTTCCAAATATCTAAATGATACATTCACTTGTAATTAGCAATTATTAGACAACAGAGAAGATTTCAATTTTATAATTTATTCTTCAAGGATTAATTACAGGTGACAAAACCTAAAATGAGTTTTGTGGCAGCCCTGTTTTTTATGGAACACAACTGGGTGCAGGGAGTTCAAGGTGACTGGTCATTATATGTTTTCAGGTTTATAGTTGCAATTGTGCAGCCAGGATTGAATGCTAGGAATTGCGAAATGACACAATGGCCATCACATCAGGACACAAAGCACTCCATCACTCCAATAATCATCATTATATCAGACCTAATCATCATTATTGACTGTCAGTTAGTTGAGGTCAACATCATGTGATATAAACACATTGCCAACCTGACCAGATGCCCTATAGGCTGAAGCACAGCTGCTCACTGGGATTATCTCACTGCCCACAACCCCACACACAAACAAACACACACCTCTTGACCCACACATGCTGCCCCTCGATCAAATCGCACACATGCGGAATAAAGAGAAGTGTCTAATGTGAATAATCTTATCATAAAGGACAGATCAGTATATAGTAGACACATCTGTCAAACCCAAATAAATCGCTCCCACACAATTTCCATGAGTCATCGGTGGAATGATATTGACTAAGTGTGTGTGTGTGTGTGTGTGTCCATGTGCAGGAAAAAAGCAGGTCAATAAAAAATGGCATTGATTGATCTCTTTAGCATATGCTCCTGAATCACCCGGGACCGAACATATGCAGAAACACACACACAAAATATATCTACAAGCAGATTTAGGAGTCAGTAGGTTTTGACCGCACGCCGAAATCAAACCATTTATTCAAATCCTGGCCTGATCACCACATTACTGCTGATGAGGGCCTTGTTTTTTCTGTGCATCCTCTAAGACCAGGGACTCAGCTCAGTTTATACAGAATCTGTGCGCCTGCCAGAGTTATTCGTCACATTTCCTAAGTTTTAGCCTGGACCACAGCTACATATGGCTCTGTAGCGCTTTTTAAAAAAAACAGGGATTGAGAAAATCCTCAGCCTATGTGACTCAATCCTATACATCTCAGTCCAAAACATGCTGTGCTTAGTGTGTGTATTAGTCTGAGTGCATTCATTTTGAAGCAGGGTTTTGAAAGAAGGAAGGATTGAAGGTTGCGAGAAGAAGAATAAAGTAAAGCTTTATAATGAGAAAGGAGACAATAAATACAATTATGGTGATTTATTAAGACAGTTAAACTTTGATTATGGGGCTTTTGTGAAGCAATCCTCCCGAGAGTTCACAAAATCACACCATTTCATTAAAACGAAATGAGCATCCCGATCATTTCCTGGTGACTTATCATTATGGGATGATATGAAGTGGGACACAGCCCACTGACTCAGGATCGGGGGCTCACCCATTGGATGGTGTATGGTGAATGAGGTCATGGGATCTGCCACAGATGGTGCAGATAGGGAGGTACTTCACCCCCTCCTAAGACAAAGCTGCCCCACTGACAAAGCCCCACTGATGCTGCAATCACAATGCGCCCTAAAATAAAATAATAAACTCTTTTATGGCAAGCATCATGGGATATTGATCGGAAGCACTGGCCACTTCATTAAACAGGAAACTCACGGATGTAACTGTCTAGAAATACTTCACTTAGATTATTTTCAAACGTCTGATTGGAAGAAAAGGGTTTATTTCATATCGAAGAAGCCGGAGCACAAACGTATGAGACGATGCTGGTTTTATCTGATTTGTCAAACTAGCGTCATTCTCAGAGGAATGTTTGTGCACTTTTCACCCGCCACCTTGAACTCAACTTCTCCGCACCGTAACACCTGCCATCAAGCTTGATGCCTACATTTGCTCTAATGTGCAGTGCTGCAGGTGAGCAGACACAAAACAGTAAACTTTGATAACAAATGACAAGTTTTGGTTTCCTTTGACAGGCAATTTTACTTTTCTAATTACAGGCTGCAAACGCTCATTACATGACAACTAAAACTCTGTTATTACCGTGATTCAAAAACAGGACGATTTTGCAGATTGGGGATTTCTATATTTTTCCACATTCGATAAATCATCTCCTGGTTGCTGGGAACATGCTGCGACCCCCTCAAGTAATATATGATTTGAAATGAATAACAAGTCCAAAAGTGTTGGTAGCAAATCCAAAAGTGTTGGAAACACGTCGTTAACTACTTTTAGTAAGAATTTCTACAGAAGTAACTTGTGTATGATTAACAAACTTGACAGGCTGTTAATCATACACAAGACTGCATCTGGCCGTTGTAAAGAATTTGAGAGAAACGTCTCTTAGTGCTCTTCACCTCATTTTAAATCGTAGCCGCCCCATCGGTCACAGCCCATCACCCCATCTTTTGCTCCTGCTCCAATCCAAATACCCAAATTTCCAACCCCCCGCACACAATATCGAACCATGCCATCTGCTAGGGTTCGAACAGAATGGGCTTTTGAAGGCTGAGACCCACAGTGGAGCTCTTAATGCCTAATATTCTGTAACCATACTCCATTAACAGCCCCCGCTTCCCTGCACACACACAAAGTCCAGCTATTCATTATTGATTGTATTGTTTGTGTAGGTAAGTGTTCAGTCCAGAAAAGGCGGCAAAAGACTAAGTCATAAAATGTTTGAAAAGCCTCCTCATCCATCGTGGGATTAAGCTGAGATTGTGTCAAGAAATGGGGAGAGATGTTTGACATCAGTATTACGTAATGCGACCTGGCAAAAGTTGCTCTTAAAGGGTCAATTAAGTCATTTTATATTTGATATTTTAATCAGATTTTATTGCCAGGTATATGTAAACATACTGTACTAGGAATTTGACACAAGAGTTTCAATCTTGGACAAGTTAAGGGAAAGACAAAAGAAAAATAAAGAAATATATATACATTGTAATTAGTAATTATACCCACCTACAAACTACACGCACATGAACATTTGAATTTTTGTCATTTAGTGATAAACCGGAGTAGCTTGTTTAAGGTGTGCATCTCGGAGAACTGGACATGCTCTGCCTCAGAATCTACTGTCTCTCCATGTAACCCCAGACTGTTTCACTGATGTTGCGATCAGGGCTGTGTGGGGGCAACACCATCTGTTGCAGGACCTCTGGTTCTTTTTGTAGGTAAAACTGACTGTATTACTCTGATGTTATTTCTTGATGAATTTCAGACTTGAAAGATCTATCATGCCTTAAAGTTTTTACACAATTTGGAATTTATTGTGTATTTTCACCTGGTTACATTTAATGACTTCCGGTGTCTTTGAACTTAACGACTTGGTTCATGCCTGTAAAGTTATTGCTCTATTTCGTAATAAGACATCCAGATGTGTAAGGCATCCACAAGGTCTGTCCTGAATAAATGCTCTTCTGTTCTTTCTGAGGAAAATAAAAATCCATAACAAGGAAGGCTTTGATGGCGGCAAACTACAGGAAGAAACATTTAAATTGAAAACAATAAATAAATCAAGAAAAAAATGTGCACTCTAGAGCTGTACCCTCCAGAAAAAAGGCTCAACTAAACCCACATGAGATTTTTCAAGAATTTACAATGACCTCATTAGATTTCAGTTTAAAAAAAAAAATAATAATACTCCATTTCTTATTAGCATCCCTCTATTGCCTCATATTTTGAGCTGCTTGGCTGAGACATGTGACGCGTCAATGTATGCACACTATGATGCTGTATGAAGAAGGGCATGTAACCTCACTACCAAGTAAAAGCCATTTTTGTGCTCTTTCTGCCCGAACCCTTCACTGTCCACATTTATGGAAAAATATCTCAAATATTTTATATCTGGTTGATGAATCCATTCGGACATGCTGCAGCTCAAACACTCAGCAAAGCTCTGAGCAGTATGTGAAATGATCATTTCACCCAAACTTGTGTGGAGATGTGCTCAAAATGTGTCAGTGGTATTCCATTAAAATGCTTCCCGTAGATGAAAAAAAAAAAAAAAAAAGACAGCAGCACCGATCAATTTCCCAATGAATATGTGATCAATCAACGACACCACATCCATCACATCAAAGAAACTGACATGCTGATAAATGGTTTTTAATAAAAGACCAATGCCAGCAGACTGATAGCTCAGTTGAAAACATGCGTCCTCCCTCCTTTCCCTTCTCTGTCCCAAACCTGCCCACCCAACAATAATTTCCCCCAATTCTAAAGCTCTGCTGCCCCCTTCCATTGTCTCCACCCACCGCTCCATCACCCTCTCCTCAAAGTCCCCCATTCTCTCTCTCTTCACTGGTGTACCCCAAAGCTAAACCCTCATCATTGCCCTCACCCCCACTCACACTAAGACTCTCCTTTCTATCCATAGTGGGAAATGTTGATCTGATTATGGCATTATGCCCAAACAAACAAGTGCAGCAGTGCACTTATATTTTTTCATCAAGTAAAGTGCTCTTCAAGAGCAGAATGAATAACATTTGGAGGTTGCATAAGAACCTTACCAGGAAATATAACCTTGCTAACATCAAAAGTCCAGCAACTCCACGATGATAAGTCACTAATCCTCTGTTTAGGTATGTGGTTCCAATCAGGTCATAGTGGTAAGAGAGTGTGTGTGTCTGTGTATGTGTGTGTGTGTGTGTGTGTGTGTGTGTTGCATCTGCCAGAATTTGAGTCATGGTGCCTGAACATGGTGAATATTTACAGGAAAAATAGCACACACACTCATATCCAGAAACATAAACAGGTGTCCTGGTCAAAAAAATTCTTTGTACACCAAATATAAACGGAAAAACAAAGCTGGAGAGAAAGGAAAGAAAGGAAGAAAGAAAAGAAAATCAAACACAAACAACAAACGGCCAATGCTGATTCTGTTATAATTTGGATTGGGGACAGATTAGTGGAATATTAGGATGGGATTAACTGGCCAGGTTAAGCTATTTGATCGTCAACAAAATATGGATTTAGGAGCTGCAGACGAGCTGTTGTCACATGGAATTAATCCAGCCATGATTTTGGTATGATTTAGAAACTCTCTGTTAATCCACTCATGATTTTAACATGCTGCCAGACTGCTAGGGGCTGAGCAAAGCTCTGTGCCTGTGTGTGTGTGTGATTGATGTCTTGATGTTTGTGAAAATATCATTCTAAAACCAGACGGCTCAGTATTGAAAATTTTTTGTTCTAGGTACACTCATGGCACTCCAACAACAACAACAGCTCACTACGTAACAATTGCAAAATTTTGGGTTTTTTGGTTTTTGGGTTTTTTTTTTTTTTTTGCTATTCATTTATTCCTGCTCCCCCAAGTGATGATTTGCTGCTTCTTGCGCAGCTAATTTGATGAGTGTCTTGTTGTGAAAAAAATTGTACGGTTCATGGGCGCCTGCAGGGAGCTAAAATAAGATGTAGTATGCTTGAAATTTAATTCGAATAATGTTAGATGTGTGAGGAAATTGAGTTTAAGGTTAAATGGTTCAATTAAGTGACAACTGAGCCAAATTTAGTGGTTAAAAAGTTGCACTTTCTCAAAATCTAATAGTTATTTAGTCTATAAGATACAATTTGCATCTGTACAATGTACTTTCAGAAGATCGCTAAACACACTTTATTTCAGTAAATTTGCATAGTTACACATATAGGAAAAATTTGACACGTACAATTGACAGAGAGCTTTGCTAGAATACAGGAATGTTCGCAAAGATTAACTAGAGCTGAGATACTTAAAATTCACTTGTAGACATGATCATTTTAATGGGACTTGGCACTTTCATGGTAAGTTAGATAGCATTAACTTTTCCTGATTTCTTGAGGAAAATAATGGTTAAAATGTAAAACTGCAACAACATTAACAACAGCATAACATTATTGATGCAGCTTTGGGAAACTGTGGAATGACCCACTTACCACGTATCTTTGGTAGTTGATCAGTGTGCTAAAAAAATAGTCAATAATTGAGCATATTTAGATTCATCTTATGTTGAAAGTCAGAGAAATCTAAGTTTAAAAAAAGGAATGCAATCGTTGTGGTTTGTCTAGCAAGTCAACTAACATTGCATGAAATATGAAATACCTTTTGTGAAAATATATATATATATGTTTTTTAATGGAGATTCTTCACATTTGGGGCCAGCACCATGGGAAACATACGGAACCCTTTTATGGGCGTATCTGTAGCCTAACATTCTGCTTTAGAGTTACAAGTGTAAATCAATACATTATGTTTGTATGTGTGTGTACGCTATGCAGTGTAAGTGAGGGCAAGGTGTGTGCGCTGTATGTAAAGGGTGGTGTGTGAGTGCGCGTGTCTGCGTGCGTGTGTGTGTGCATGTGTGTGAGGGTGTGTCTGCATATGATTATGTGTAGCAAAGGCGTGAATGTGGTGTGTGCGTGCGTGGGAGGTTTTGTGTGTGCTGTTTTTGTTTTTCTATATTCACATCTGTGTCAAAGCTCCCCGGACTCCTCCCTCCCCCTTCATGCAAACACACAGACACATAAACACTTACACAGATACCAGCTCCAAGCTCCAAAATCCCCTGAAAGCTTTTGATCCTGCAGAAATGTGGAACTCCCCATTTTCTCTCACTCTTTCCTCCTCTCTTGCTCTAACACACACAAACACACACGTACACACTCCCTCCCTCTGTCTCGCTACCTCTCTCATTCTCTCACTCTCTCAGAAGTGGGATTAAAAGTTGTTCATACCCACGCTGCTCCTGATTTGGGAATCTCTTTCCCTATCTGATATCAAAATAAAGTCTTTGACAGATCCAGAATCAGGGGGAGAAAAAGCAGTTTCTGATGCAGCTGGATGTGTATGTACAAGCGCTCCACCGTACTATAGGTGTCTGTGTTTTTCTGACAGCTGTCTCTAACACCAGCATTCCCATCTTCAAAAGGGGAGCCAGCAGGAGTGTGTGGGAATGTCGAGAGATCATTGTTTCCCTGATGTTCCCCTGAAGGATTCCTTCTGCACTCTGCTCCCACATCCCACCTTGCACACAAAAGCCCGCAGATGTGTGTACAACTTACCAGGGTAAAGATGATGAAAGAGAGTGAGGGGTGACCTAAAAATGTCACCACAGGAAAGGTGGGGGGGGTGCAGTAACGTGTTGAAGGCAGAAAGAAAGACATTTTGTATTATAGAAGGTGAGAGGGGAAATAAGAGATAAATTTCATGCCTTTTTTTTTTTTTTTCATCTTCCTATTTTGCACATGGGACTCATGTTTCTCTGCTCTGCTCACACACTCATACATATATAAGACTTTTGCTGTAGCAACTTTTTCTTTTGCTGACTTTACATTTAAATGAAAGAAGGGATTATCCTAGTGTCTGACGCTTAGGGCACTACACACCCTTGGTATGTGTGGGATGGGACGATGGTGTTCGTTGTGTTGCCATGGCGACAGACGGCCAGTGAAAGCACAGCCGGGTAAATCTTGAGTCAAAACATTTGACGCATGCAAGAGCGAGGTAAGGAGGGTGAAAGGTTTTTTTTTTTTTTTTTTTTTTTTTTTTGGGGGGGGGGGGTGATTGCAAGTTCATTGGCTTTGTGTGATTGTGTGTGTGTATGTGTGTAAGATCGGGGCGGGCAGGGGTGTTCCATTAGGAAGTTCACACACCACCCCACACACACAGACTCACACACACAGCCAAGCCTTATCTCCACCTTACTTCCCCTCCTCTTCCTTCCATCTCCCTCTCTCCATTTCTTTTCTCTTCATCTCTCAGGCAGAGAGATGGAGCAGAAAGTGGCGTGTAATTACATCCTAATCTTTGGCTGGTATCTGTTCTGCCACAGGGGCTGTTAGTACAGGGAGCTGTCAGGGACACACTAACACACACATACCCGCACAGACACACACCTCAAGAGATTTTGTCCACAAGTCTACACATTAAATCTGTGCTTAAATGTCTGTATATTTGTGTGTGTGATTCACTGCTTGACAGATAGAGGAAGACGTTCAATGAGACAGATGGCCGCCTGATTATACTTCAGCATATACACGTGTATTTAGTTATATAATTGTGCTTTTAACATAGACCAGCTTTGCCATGATTTCATAAAGGCAAAGACTGATAAAGTCTTGTTCTGCTAAAGTATTAATGCACAGGCTTGTTATCGGCCTATTTTATAAGTCATCAAGTGCATAGCTGCCTCTTATCTGGCCGAAGTTCTGCGTCTTGAGTGATGGAGATCTCAGAGCCAAAAGAGGTCATACTGTGAGGCTATATATCTTCCACACAGACGAGCAAATGTAACCAGTCACTCGCTCTCATAAAGCACACACACACACACACACACACACACACACACACTAGAGAAGGCAGTGCATCCAGGTCTCCGGGAGCATGTGGCAAAAAATATCTCAATCCCCCATGCCTGACGATATACGGATCTATAGCTGAGGCGTCCTGCATTATAGATGCAAAGCTAATTTGATGTGCACAACACATACAGCATGGAGCCAGTTGCACACAAACACACAAGACAGAGACACACGAACACACACAAACATACACTTAACTCCATTTAAAGTGCACTGAAGTTATTCAAAGTAGGCCACGGGTTGGGGTTGGTGGGGCCAGAGAGTGTAAACAAGTCCTGATCAGTTTGGTTCCCTTCCAGTGGAAGGACTCTGAATTAAACATAACATAGACTGGATCTGTTTATGCAGGGGCCAGGCACAGACCTGGGGCTATGTTCAATCAATCTGGCTGCAAATTAAATCAAAGGATTACTGTGAATATATGGTACTGCTGATTATACTGCCAGGTAAATTACTATGAGAGCGTCTTATCTGGAAATGCAGCGAGCTGTCAACATGTGTAAGTTTGGAATTTACATTCCGATGCTACGCTGGCATTATGGCGAACACACTGCAAGGCTTGGAGAACAGGAAATAAGCAGAGTGGGGCACAAACACAGTGACACATTATTTGATATTTGACTTTCTGGGTAATGTGCCAATGTCTTTCTGTTATTTTTTAACTTCATCCACTGTGCTGTAAAGTCATTCATTAACATGTTCAACTCAGGAGTTAACACAGTGTAATTAAGGCAGGTCACAGTTTATCTTTTACATGACAGGATTCACTGAAAGCCACATCTTCACCCTGTGAGAGATTAGTTCCTAAACATACAAGTGCTCAGAATGAAGCGATGTGAAATCATTTGAGTTGAAACATTGGATAAAAAAGTTGGGATGCTGTGGGAATAATGTATTTTCAAAACATTTGCCCTTAAACATTCTTTGGGGAAGTGCAAATTTATTGCTCACGCAAATCATCAACAAAGAGTTCACATCCAACAATTCAAAATAAGAAAGGATGGCACATGTACAACAAAATGTGGACAGTATTAAATGTGATATAAACTGCTTTGGGCTTTTTAAATCACAGCCCAATTTTGTGAAACGGAAGCCAATATGCTGGACAAGACTGATCACAACAGGAAGATTTAACTTTTAAAATTAGCGATGTTGGCTCACATTAACAGTGCCAAGGCTGACTGAGACACAGAGCCAGCATGAATGGCATCCCGAACACCTGGTCCTTCTCTTAACGTGTTTCAAACTCCCTGCAGTGAGAAGGGATTATATCCAGAAGATCTGGAGTCCTATTTACTCCTTGAGAACTTAGCTATTAACACCTTTCTATTAAAATTGAGAAATTTCAAGAGAATGCTATTTTAAAATAGCAAAAGATAGAATTTTAATTAGGGAAGCTTTCGCTGTTGACAATGTCTGAGTAAGCTGTGAGGTGAACTGTGAATGGTGAGTTTACTCTGCTGTAGCTAATTAACATTAACTCCAAGAGTTGACCAAACTACTAAATGAAACTCTGCTCTCATTCTGCTAATTTGGTGTCTGATGGCTTCCCCTACAGAAGTATCAACACTTTGTATCATTAGTAACTAACAAGATAGCTAACCACATGATTGTTAGCAGCCAATAGTTGACAGGTATTGAACACTAATAATTATAGAACCATTAGAGAACTCTGACAGTCTTCTAATAGATAGCAAAAATGGATTGCCAATGTAATATTACATACTATAAATATAATACAGATTCAATGGTCAAATTGAGAATTGTAAATAGTAAATAATTTAATGGAGTTATTTGTAAGTTTTGCTGTTGCAACACAGCAAACTGAAGTAACAGTTTACTTCGTGGAACAAATTCTGTATACACAGTATCTATCTCATTAAAGAGCTTGCTGCTGCGGTGGGGGGAAAAAAAACAAAACACCAATGTTAACTGTTCTCACTGCACCAAAGACATAGCAACGCTCAAAGGGCATATTATATCTGCTTGTATTGTGAACAGCACCATGACCAAAGCTTTTGTGGAACAACAATCACCGCCACCACCAACATTCAACGCCAGAGGGGAAAACCCACAAGCAGCCTGTTTAAAACTGAAGTCATATAAAGTTTCCTCTAGATCCCTTTCACTTGGTCCTATCCCAGTTCTGCATTATGCATAAAGCACAAGTCACTTTACTCTTGGTTTTCGTCTTATTTGTTTTTTATTGTCTGCATGCCAGCGATTGTTACAGCCAAAATACAACAGTGACCTTAAGAATGAGGATCAGAACTCACAAAAGCACATTAGTTTATATCCCACCAGCCGAGTTCAGCACAGAATAAAAATCTCAGACATACATAAACACGGGGACTTAGAACAAACACAATTCTTACTGTACAAAACACACACACACACACACAAGACTGTTTCCCTTCTGGCCATAAAACTCTATGGTTCAGTGTGAGTTCAACTGGGCTAGATCATCAACCTCTTGATGAGTGTGTATCCTGAGCTGACCTTGGCTCTGTCCCCATGCTGGTTTTGTCTCTCTGTTCCGCACTGGCCTGGGCCTAGTCCTATCTGTCTGGAATGGCAACGAGCCCAGCTATTTTGAGTTTTGTTATGCATTTGCAGGCAGACCTATAGACCCCTGCTCTTTTTCATGCAGGCCTGGACATTATTCTGCACTGAGAGAGCAAGATACCTCAGATTGGTTGAAAGCGCTTTTATCTACTGTAAAAATGGGTGAGGAAGTCAAAGCTTTAAAACTGCATTAGTGAACGATAGAGTAGTGAGAATGGTTAAGTGTGTTTTCACAGCGACTGTTCCAGTGCAAGAAGGGCCAAGTGTTGATTAAACACACCAAAAATACAGTGGGGATAAGAGACAGAAAAGATAAGAGCCGTGCAAATTTAACAACACACGCACGCACGCACGCACGCACGCACACACACACACACATTCACATAACACTTCACACAAGGACATGAGTGGAGCAGCCAATATCTACCTCTGGTGCACTAACTGTAATTACAAATTATATCTATTTAACTCAGGGGCAATGCTGTTGAGCCAACAAAGTTGAACCAGAAAGTAGTGAGATATAACAGGCAACACTTCACCCCCTACTTTATCCTAGCAAGGACGCAGTATTTTATTAAAAAAAACAAAACTAAACATGAAATCCATTTGACAATAAAGTTAAGAATACAAAACATTGAGGAAGGAAACACAGAAAGTACAACATATCATTTTAATGGAAGGGTGGGGACTGGGCAGAAAAGGAATACACCCGGGGAGCTTTGTTATTTTGTACTTTTTCATGTTATTTTGTAATATTTGCATTAGGGGCAACCCAGCGGTATAGTGGTTCGTGCTGTTGCCCCATAACAAGAAGGTTGCGGGTTCGGTTTCTGTGTGGAGTTTGCATGTTCTCCCTGTGACTGTGTGGGTTTCCTCCGGGTACTCCGGTTTCCTCCCACTGTCCAAAGACATCATGTTTGGGTTAACTGCTGACTCTAAATTGTCTGTAGGTCTGAGTGTGAGTGTGAGCGGTTGTTGGCCCTGTGATGGCCTGGTGACCTGTCCAGGGTGTACCCCGCCCCTCACCCAGAGTGAGCTGCGATTGGCTCCAGCACCTCCCTCGACCTAGAAAATGATAAGTGGTAGGACATGAATGAATGAATAGATATTTCCATTAATCTGGAGATCACTCAGCTCATGATGATGCGTGCTTCTTCCATCAGGACAGGTCCAACAGTGGTTGTCTGTGTTGTGGTGATAAATACTCCATACATCCAGTCCTAACATAGACCATGTTAGAGCAGCGGCACTGATGCGCCGAGCTGCATTCCTTGAGACGGCAGCACATTCCACACAGGTCACACTGGGTCACTGTAAACTCTGCATTTCTCTGTACCCCTGTGATGAATGGGGGAATTTAGCACAGCTCAGTTTATTTATTTATTGTTGGAGGCAGTTTAGTTTGTTCCGTGAGAGTCGAGGTGACGTTCAAGTGTGACAAAAAAGCTGTTAAAATGGTGATTGGGATGAAATAGGGTGAATCTGTGTTTTACGCCTTTTGGCATGTTAACAAAATGCAGTGTCAAGCCATCTTTTCTCCAGCTTGTCATGTTGAAAGTAATGAGGTTAGACAGTTTGTCACTTTAAACGGTAGCAGTCGCAGCGTCATTAAAAGGTTAGGGAAGAGTATTTTTGACTTGACTGATTCTGGTCGAAGTATTTGGTCGCAGTGCAGTGTATTTATCCTTCCTATTGATGTCTGCTTTACATTTTCCACACAGAATAACGGGGATTGGTCAGCTGAGCTCAAACGCCCCTACAGGTCACTCACTCAGTCATTCAAAATAGAAAAGATAGGCACCAATAAAAGACTAATCACTGCGTCATCCTGAATATCCATTAAGTGCAAACTAATTAAGCTGTCTCTGTGTAAAGTAAGTATATTCCCTTGACATCTAGCGGTGCGTTCATGCTTTTTTCTACTCTGCTGTGTGTTTACGTAACATCTAATCTCATTTGTTGTTGTGAGAATTCAATAACACAGTCACTGACTTCTGGTCATACACAGGACATGCTTTTTCAAAAGCAGACAAGGTGATCATCATGACACAGAAACTGCTGCTTTTAAAAGAAATCATCTAAAGAGTAGCAGTAATTATAAAAGGTTAATAACTGATCTGTTTATCTGTCTGTAAATACGATTATTATAGGACTTTAAGGTAAAACTCACAAAGAGGAAATGAACTTGACACGGTTCATAAACTACTAAAGAATGAAAGCAAATGTTCTCAGGGCACTATACAGTCCTAAGAGTTAAAATTCAACTAACTTTATTCAAATCATTGTCCAACTCCAGAAGCTGGACCAAAACAAACCTTCTTTTCAGCTTTCATACACCTGCTTTTCATTACCTGAAAGCAATATCAGCTGACTGAACCTTTGAGGACACAATTATATTTGTGTAACTTCTTCATGCCTTGAGAATTGCTGACCTCCGAAGGGTGGCAGACACGTCAGTGTCCATACAGGATCAGCACAGGTTATTAAGAAAGATTTAGTGTTCGGTCCAGCAATCATCAGTGATGGTTCATCTTTGATCCATTTGGTTTGACTAAAACTTCATTTTGATCTAATTTTGTAAATGTTTGGGTGCCACATAAGGAGATTGTGATGCTCATTTGAATCAAAAGATAAATAAACAAATACATTCAAAAAGGCATGTCAAGATATTTTGATGTGTGGATTACCATTTAAAAATGTTACAGTAAGCTAGATCTGTTTTAAATCATGCTTTACCTAAAAACACATGTGGTCACTGGAGTTAAAACTGTGACGCAAGTGGTTGGGAAATGTATGTTTTTGTTGATTTACTTTGATGGAATAAAAGAAAAAGGCAGTGGTTTAATTCAAAGGGACTATTTGTAAGTTCTCTTTGTCAAATAATGTTTCTTCCCTCGGGACGGGCAGAAGCTGATGTTGTTTGACAACATGTTATATGCATCCAATCATCAGGGCAGCTCCTGGGTTACAGTGAGTCGCTATCCGGACATGATGAGATGAATCGGGGCAATCGGGTTAGCATGCTAAATGCACTATAAAATAAGGAGTTAAGATTTAACTCCTCCACTGTTTCCACCTCGCACTTTGTGGGTAAAGGAAAAAAAAAAAAAACTGATGCAGAGGTGAATGACTGTTCATGCGAACGCTGGCTATGTAGCAATGGCAAAAATATTTTCTTTTTAAACTCAAATTTAAACTAAATTCTCTGCAGTCTTTAAAGTCACTATCATGCCAGTCCAGCTAAGACTGGCCTGTAACGTCAGGTTGCACTGCGGCCCTGTGCCTTTCCCAAGAGCAATTCAGCAGTTACCAATTCAGTTTTCCCACACTGAGTTTGACAACAAATGAGTTAATTAAATGAATTGAACTGAACAACTGAAATCGATGCAGATTCATTACAGCTCGCCAACCACATAACTTTTACAATTTGTTGTTTCCCATAATGTCTAACAATGTGATCCTTTATCTGGTCTTGTGTGAATCTGGTGTGTAGAGATTAAAGGTCAGATAAATTACAGTGAGACACATTAAGTTCTACCAAACTTTGTTTCTAAACCAGTAGTGACAGTGCCACAAAATATTCAGCACAGTAGTGCTTTGGGACATGTTTATACCCTCTTCAGCCCAGAAACATGCACAAACGGAAACAAATTACAAACTATCCAAACAAGGGAAATGCAAACCAGAAACTGCCTGTTAATCCCAGCAACACATTGAGATGAAAAACAGAGATAACAGCATTGAGACAAATAAAAGATTAATCTAATAAGTCTGACTCGTGCAAGCCACCACATACAGAGGACCGCTACTGCACAAACAGGCTGAGGTAATCGTGTCTGCTTGTGTGTGTGTATGTGTGCCGTGGCTTGACAGGGAGAGATGCCGTGCAGCACCAAAGCTGCCCTCACCATCTGGCCTTGGCAAAATGAACAGAGTGTTCCTCCACAGTCTCTCTCCCTCTCTCCCTGCCTTGACCATCCACTGGGGGATTTGATACTCATCAACCCAGAGAGATTAAGCATTTCCATATTCCAGTCATATTCCACGGGTTGTTTTGCTTTCTAAAAATTATGTTTGTATGCCAACATGTTGGCTGGGTGGGTTAGTAGCCAGACAGGGGGAGAGAGAGTGAGTGGGGACTGGGGTACAAACCAGGAGGGGAGGGGAGAGAGAGCGGATGGGAAATGACATGAAAAAACATTTCAAGTCAAAATGTTGCGCCAAAACCGCACAATGAAGGTGAAAAGGCAAGCAAAGTGACTCGTGTTGGTATAATGAAAGTAAAGGTGAATAAATATAGTATAAGCGTACACATTCACAGCTCTGCAGGATACCTGCAGGGAGCCTAAGGGGTGTTGAGAGTGTGTGTGTTCATGTGTATTCATGTGTGTTTTGTGCCTTGGGGGCTGAGGTTAGACTCAGAGTTCACAAGTTCATGGGCTTCCAAAGCCGTGGAATAAATGTGAAAACACACTTCTATCGCCGTACCTGCGAAGACTTTCCACTGGCTTATGATTCGTACTCACTGAAAGCGAAGTCGTAGCTCTCAAAAAAAAAAAAAAAAAAATTATAATAACAGTCTGCATTCTAAAGGATTTCACTCATCTTTGTATCATTCAGAGGACATTTCAAAGAAAACAAAGAGAACACATAAACCCCAAATCACTTGACAGGAGTGTAAACCCACAGCACTCTAAGAGGCTTTACCAGAAAAGATCACACTTTCATGTACTACCAACCCCCCGTCCCCATCCAGTCTTATTTTCTCTTCTGTTCGCTTGTTTGCTCTCTATATCAAATTTAGAAAAAACTGACAACAAGATTAAAGGCCCCGACGTGATGTCAAATGAGCTTTTGGTCAATCTCGCTGGTGTCCGCATTTACGTCTGTATGTCCTCTTCCTGTAAACTGTATGGTTTACAGAGATGACAACGCAAAGCTACATATGTTTCTGCGCAATATGAAAGCATCTCGTAAAAAGACGGACGAAAAATACCAACTGTGCACTCTGCTGGTGTTCTCCCGAGACGGCTGGGGTTAGCGTTCACCCTTCGCCTCCATGTGCTAAATAATTCAGGGAGGACAACAAGACTTACCCCATCTCAGGTCTTAACCCCCCACTGTGCTTCATCCCTCACTTACACACACACATTCCCTGTGTTCAAGTTTTCCAACAAAGGAGAACAAACCCATCCAAGGACACATAACACTACTAAATATTCAATTGTTTGGAATTGCATGTTTTCCTTATTCCAAAGAAAGATAACGCTCATTACTGAAAAGCATAATGATGATGAAAATCTGATTGGGAGGCATATGGGAAAAGATATAATTACATCAAAGAAGTCAAAAACTGAATTTTTAAACACGCAATCACACACTATGAGTGAGCAACACACATGCTTGGTCTGTCTGTGTTTGTTTCATTGCTCACAGAATGATTTTCTATGTTTTTGAAAATCTGCTGCAGTTGTTTATTACCTGCTAAAAATTGTAATAAGCAATGAAAAAAAAAAAAAAAAAAAGTGACCAAATTCTTGTATTCATCAGGACGATATCCCAGAATGCAGCAGTCAAATTAGGCAGGAGGAACTTGATATGCAAGTATTCTACAACTCAAATAGTATTTGCAACTCATGGTTTAGCCACAATTGTTTTGTCCAAAAGACTGTTTCAAATGGTATGACGTGATCGACTATTGATGTAAATTAGATTTAAAAAAAATTGGATGCTTAAAGTTGAGTTAAGTTGAGCTTAAATGTTGGAACAACATCACATTTGCTCTTCACCAAAGATTCCTACAACTGCACCTCTGAAACCTTCATGAGTCCAACTCCCATTGTCTCTTTTAAAATAAAATTAATTTATGTTAGAAATGTATCAGACCACACATAGCCATGAGACAGATAAAATCTATTAAGTGAAATGATGTAACTTTACAAAACCAAGAGGAGTAGATGATACTTGACATTGTTTAGGTGACGGTAAAGCCAACAACTACGTTACCCCGGAGTTAGAATTCATGATATATTTCCAGCCAATTTTTACAGCACATCAGACAATGGCTGTTATACCACTACCGTTTAGGGCACAGTACAGGCTCCTGAACAACCACATTGCATCTTCAGTAAAGCAAAAGGGAGATTTGTGTGTTTTACATCTTTACATGTTTCATTTAAGGGAATTGTACACACTGCTGCATCCATGACTGTGGGTCACTGAGTTTAAACTACAATTATACAATCGACTTCCTCAAAATTGTAAAATGACTGAAATGTGTCGGTAGCCGTGCCAGACTAGTATTTTTTTTTTTTTTTTTTTTTTTTTTTTTATCTTAGCATCATGTCTGGTCTGAAATTGATAACTCCTGGTGCGTTCAGCACACAGGTGGCTGGTCCAAGTAGTCTCACTTGTGGCTGTGCCTGTCTCTCACTCACACACAGTTTTACACCCAGCCTGTGATATTTCAGCCCACACCAGATGACCAACTGTTTGGCTGCCTCTCGTCAGCCAGCCTGTGGTTCAGAGATCACCACACGGTTCCTAGACATTAACATGATTCACCCTTCACTGCATTCATGTTTGTGTGCAAGCACATATAGAGCGTATCCCAGTACACACTCATACACACACACACATGCGCACACACCATTACGTTTGCCAGGATGATGTCAGTCGGTGCTGGCTGAAGGAAGTGACAAAGATAAAGAAAGAAGAGGAATGTAAAAAAAGAAAAAAAAGAAAGAAAAGCGTGCACTATGAAAAAGAAAGCTGGAAGTAGATGATGAAGTTGGGTCTTGGTCCTGCGCTGAACTTAAAGATATATTTGGCTACCCTTTTTTTTTTTTTACTTCAATCTTCCATAATGCTTTGCAGTGAAAGGCGATTTCCTTCACTTCTGTCCATTTTTAAATGTTTTGAAACCGTTTTTCTGCAGCAGTACAGCTGTAACAATTCCTTCACCACTGTAGTTCTTTTGTATTTTTTAACAAAAGGAAAAATAAACGCAGTGTAAATAGCAGGACCTACTCTCATAAAACAAAGGCAAATTAGCCATCATTTCATAAAATGGAGCTTTAATTTTCTTTTTCTTTTATGCATCACAGCTGACAGAAGTGCTCTGCCTTTAGTTTGGCTCGACTAAGGTTTGATTCACAGATGTAATTGAAGTGAATATGGGGTATTGGCTGAAAGATTTCTTTTGGCAAAAAGAAAGCACCGGGTGCACATTCAGTGAACCTGAAGCTTCAGCAGGGACCAGATGCTTGTCTCATCTCAGCGGAAAAACATTCAAAATGCATGCATCAAAATGAAACG